>NC_043010.1:43762966-43865613 GCF_006345805.1 Octopus sinensis
AACATGAAGTGCCTTTAGGAATTCCACTTGTCATAAAGAGTTAACCACCAGAAACTGCCTGATGGAGACCGAGTTCCAGACTATGCCAGTTGAAGAGAACTGGTCGTATAATGTCTCTGATGATTAGTGGGATAACTGACATAAAAGTGAATATACACCTATTTATCGCCAAGACACTGCCAAGTAAAAGTCAGCTTTAGTCAGAATACCAACCCTATCAAGTTTTGAACTTGTGATTCCTCTTTCTTTTTCAGTCGACCAAAGAACTGTATTGTATTCTAAAGCTTTGCTTGGACAGGGCTGAGTGGTTGAGAGAGGTGGGGGACTAATGTAGTTGTTCTGTAAAATTTTCAAATGTTTTGTAAACATTATTGTTGTTATGAAAGAAATTTATTATTTATGAAATAAATCATTATTGTTATTACATCAATGTGTAATAGCTGAATGCTGCTCTGTCATGAATTAGTACGCTCTTAAAAGCATTTTGTTATATCTAGACATGATTCTTGGCTCTATTTGCCTTACAAAATTATTACTACAACTACTATTCACAGTGACATTGGACTACTGTATCACATTTAACAATAAAATGTCCTCAATTTGCTCACGTTAGTGATATTGAACTCTGCTCTTAGCAAGTTTGTGTCAGCTGTTGTTTCTATGTCCATATGTATAAACCAATTCTTATTCAGGTCCTGATAAATTTATGAAAACATAAGCAATCTCAGAGTTTTTCCAGTCTCAGTTTTTCTTCAGTAAAATAGTTAGAAATGAGTGATTGGGAAATTACAATTAGATCTTGATTATTTCACTTGTAGAAAATAAAGGATTTGCTGAGATAATGATACTAAATTATATATCATTAGTCCTTTATTTTCTACATTCCAAAAGAAGAAAGATTGTGTTCTGTCTTATTGATAGAATAATTCAATAGGAACTAGACTGCACATTGTTTCTAAAATGCAGGATTGAAATAGTTACAGTAATTCAAGCACACAATGTAACAGGTTTCAATTTACAGCCCAATCAAAGTTTACATAAATCATAATGTATTACAGATTTTTTTTTATTACAAATTGTCATTTGTGTTGTAGAAAAAGCATTATTAATATAATTGGCTTGAAGGCAATTCATTTAAACAGGACATGTCTTGTACCATGACTAGCTAAATGAAAGGTTCTGTATTGTAAAAAGTAATGTTATGTTATTGACTTTTATATGAGTGCCACATGTATGCAAGCAGATCATGAGAAAAGGAAAAGAAGTGAACATATGTGTATTATTAATAGAAATCACTAAATGGTTGGTTGTTCTGCTCTGTATTGCTTTTTTACTGTGGAAAGAGAAATCAGCTCAATCTGCTCCATTGAAGTGAAAACCAAAAAAGAGTAAACTGTCACACTCCTATTTAAAATAGTTAAAATGGTGAAAATAAAATGTGATAAAACAGTAAAACCAAAATACTACTTGTTGCTTGAAGAGAATGAAATTGTTACATTAGCCTCCTAGATTGATGGAGAAGCAGTGATCGATAACAACTAACAAAATGATTAATACAAATATTTTAATAGAAGTGAATTGACTGTAGAACCAACAGCGATATAGCATGTATGTATGTGCAAATTGGACAGGTGGCTGCATGATATGTATACAAGATACAAGTGAGTGTGTGATGTGCACACAAGTATGGTTTTGCATGTGCACATAGCAAGTGAGTCTTCAGAAAATGCTTTCATATATGAGAATCTGCAGAAAGGTGAAATGGTATAGTTTTCCTAACATAAATATGGTTTACTTTGATATCACCATGTGCTCTAAAGGAATATCTTGTTGTAGGGGAAAGGTGAAAACTGCAGACTACAACAAGTCTTGCTCTTCAGCTGCATAATTAATTGATTAATGTGTATTGTTCTTGTATTTATGTTAGTTGTGTGTATGAAACAAACGAAAACTGAGTTAATGATAAAGCCACCCAAGTAAAAGGAAATATTTGTTACTGGGTGGTAGATTAGGCCAATACTTGTTGAAAACAGTTAAAAGGTTGAAATGATTAATTATTATTTAAAGATATTAACTGTTTCATTGCTTGAACAATTAACAAGATATAAAAGAAACTTTCCCAAGACATCCTGTTTACATAGGTAACCAGTAATTAAAACCATATTTCTACTGATTTTGTTTGTTTGTTTTTTCTTGAGTTTTGGTAGAGAGATGGTGATTAAATATTTGCCACAGTTAATGTTGATCTGTTTCATGTAAGAGATGATGGTAGTGATGTGCCACTGTTGAGCTGGTCGGTGTTCCATGTAATTGACAATTGTTCTATCAGAGTTGGATTACCAGTTATTTCTGTCTAAACAGCATCAATAACGAAGGCGAAAACTGTACTCACTATTTTGTCATGTCAGAGAATGGGGTTTAAATTGTGGAAAACAAGATGGGTTGTTGGGTCAGCTGCATGCATACAACTGACCCCAAAAACTGGGAGTAATAGCAGCAAGAATACAGACAAACCTAGTTATTGTAAACAAAACTATTGAGCAATGTTGGGAATTGTAAACAAATGTATTGTCCTCTCCTATCAGAAATGCTGTCTGTTCAATCAGAAGAATGTCTATATAATCAAAAACATTGCTGTTTGTTTGAAAGTCAAGAGTCAAGAATTGTATAAAATTAAGGGTTCATTACAATAGCAATGATAGTACGTATACTACTTATATGCCAACAGAAGATAATGTTCTTCCAGTCTAATTGGTAAAATAATTCAATACATGATTTGGAAGTGCAAATTTGAAACAGGAGAGTTATACAGATATAGAATATAACCAATTTCAGTCAAAGCAAAGTTTACATAAAATGTATGTTTTACAAAGCCAATAGAGTTGTAGAAATAATGCTATTAATTTGCCAGGTGGAAGAAATGAAGCAATTTTATCTTACATTCAACCCAGCTATTAAGAACAGTGAAGTAAAGGTGGGTCAATATTACAGAAAATAATGTTAAATGAATACCTGAGTTAATGTTTCCTTTGAGTGCTATGCATATGCTAGCAAATATTGACACACGAAATTCATTTACAGGGTGTTTGAGCAAAATCTGATGGGATTCTTTTTTGTCTCCTTTTTTCAGGAATAGCTTGATATATTGGTGAACAGCCAACAGCATTGGAAAGCATAAAAGTTAGCTAATATGGAGGACTGGATGCCATCTGAATACTGGAAAAAAGTTACCATGATGAGCCAGGCCAGGTGTCAAGATGCTAATATGATGTTCATGCTCTATAAACATTGTAAAGGCTGCAACAGAGATTATAAAGCTATAGCCAGCAGAAGGGGAGACAAGACGTTCTGACTGCATCTGCACACAGGAATTCATCTCCACTGACTCAATTGAGTCAGCTATGTGGAGACTAGTAAATCCTGGGCTGAAAGGCCAGACGTGTAGCAACAGGATTTGGCTCCTTACTATGCCTCCAGAAAGAGTCAGAAGTGGTTGTTGGAGAATTTCTATGACTTTACCAGCCACAATTCCTGGCCTCCTAATTCCCCCAATTGTAGTCCCATAAATTACTGTGTACAGAATGCAGTTAGTAAAAAAAACACCAACTGCTCTACCTGTAACACCTAGGCCAAGATCAAGGTGTTCATAGATCTTACTAGAGACACAGGAATGCATATGCCAGGTTCCAGAGCTCTCTGGAGGCTGTGGTGGAAGCTGAGGGTGGCTACTTTGAGTAAGTTATCTTCAAGACATAATCTACAGGATATTTGGGCTAAATTTGATGATTTTTTTATTTTTATATATGTATTTCCTTTTTTTCAGGTACAGCTTCATATATTGGTGAATGGTCAACAGCATTGTTGAACAAAAAAATTAAAGCTGTAGTTGAGAAATAGTTAGCTAGCATAGAGGACTGGAAGCCATCTGAGTATTGGAAAAGAGTTACCTATATCATGATGATTCATGCCAACTATCAAAATGTCAACATCATGACTGCTGCTCAATTTTCTGTGAACACTGTAAAGGCTGCAATGGAGACTACAATGCTGATTTATGTATTTTTTAGAAGTTATTGATTCTGAAATAGATTCAAATTTATTTGGAATGAATCGGTCAAAAGCATTTATCACCAATATCAATGTTCAATGATACTACTGACATTTTTAATTAAGGTTCACAATTCAATTCTGCAGGACGTTCTTAAGATTTAAAGGATGATGAACAAAAGATAACTTTCCTTCAAAACTTTGCAACCAAGGAGATGGCCAGTCAAAACTAACTAAATTAAAAACAGAAAAAAAGAATAACATACATACATGTTTGTGTGGAGGGTACATACAGACACACATATGTGGGGGGGGGGGTACATACATAATTTAGGCTGGTCCAGTGCCCTATTCTGGAGTTTCCACTATGTGAGACAAATCTAAATTAAAGTGCAACAAACCAATGGAGCGGTCTGGATAAACTATTGCACTCTAAATTTATATTGAGTATGTCTTCTGATCGTTACATAACAACGGTGTGTGTATTCGCGTACATAAGTAAATTTATGTATACTCGTGTAATCATAAGCTTTGACTTCTCAACACTGAAGCAAGTGAATGAGAGTTACTTCCCTTGAATTTTTGCCTGCGTATTGTCGAGCTGATATTAAACTTCGTAAAAGTAACGGAATTTGTGGCGTCCAGAGAACCACATATGTTATTTTTGTTTTAATCAGAACTCGCAACCTGAACAACTGCAATATAGTTTTTGTGTGAACATGACGCTTAGATGTGCAATGCTGATTCTGGCATTAATGTTAATATGTAGTAGGATGGTGTACCAAAAGATGTTGAGGTAGAAGATGAAATAGGTATGTGAATGACATCAAAGTATAACAATGGGAAATTATCGAATTGTGGATTAAATAATTTATTTAATCGACGCTTGCATTTACGTGTTGTAGACACCAGAAAATTCACTACATGACATTACCAACTTGCTTCGAGTTGGCGAAGAAGAAAATAAACAGGGGTAATAGTGTTGATGTGATGAGTTTGAACTGGGCATGTTTTGTGTCTGTGTGTGCGTTGGTCATTCGGTGGTGTCTGTTTATGTTCTGCGACTGCTATTGTGTTAGGTCGTTCATGCTGAAATTGTGGTTCTATGTTGGCTGCTTGACTGGCGCAAGTTACTTGCTGGCTGTCTGCTTGTCTCTTGACAGTTCGCCTGGTGATGGCTATCTGCAGTCCCTTGAGGGATTGCCACTTGATGGCTGTCTGACTGTATTTATAATGGTCATAACAGCTAGGACAGATTATACCACAGGAGTAATTTCTACTTATGTAGGTCGCCTCCTGTCCACTTGAACTTTAATTGATACAGCTAAGGTCGTAGGTCGAAGAGAAATCAATCCATCACTTTTTCACAGGACAAAGAAATTTCTCTCACACCTTAGACTCGGTTTCAAATTTACAGGTGCTTCATACAAGGGGTTTGCTTTCAGTAACCATCTTCACAGCAGTGCGTAGCTAGCCTTCTCTCCCATACACATGAGGCTCAATAACCTCTGGAGACAATGCATGCGGTACCACAGTGGGACAAAATCTGCTGTGAGCTCCTGGCTTCGAAGTCTTGCTCGGTGGTCAGCATGAGAAGAATGAGATATTTTTTTATTACCCACAAGGGGCCAACGAAGAAGGAACAATACAAACATGTGGGGACATATAAAACGAAAAAATTAAAATTAAAATATACGATATACATGAATGATACAATGAAAATTAGCTACTTGCTCCACCTCAAGCAGTATCACTTGCTTCCTTTTATCTTTTAAATTCCATATTCCTCGGTCAGCTCCTCATACTTTATGTTGTATCATCTTTAAATCACAAATCACCCTCCAACACTTATAACCACCCTTGTATTTCAATATTTCACCTTTTTGACTTTCGGACACTAGAACACATGAATGCCATCCTTCAATGTTTGTCCGGCCTTTGACATGAACAAATCTTGCAGTCTCCCATTTTGTTATCTCATTGAGCAGTTCCTTGTCCACACCTTCAACCATCATACAAGCGTAACAATTTTCAGTGGAACCTTCAGTTGCACCCTCATACTTTCACACGATTGGTTGCCCATTTGGTCCAATTACTGTTACCTCTGCCCCATACATGACAGTTTCTGTATTACAGTGGTCTACCTACTTAAATGCTCCAAAGAATTTAACCAAAGCTTTAACAAAAAACACACACAGAAGCTTATGCAGTCTCTGGGCACCCACTCCACTGAAAAAGATACACATATAGTATCACTGCATATATTCCAATTCTACATGAACACCAACCCCAAGACATACATTAATTTCCCATACATACTTTCCAGTAAACTCTTATCACCTAACATCCCCAGAGGCGGGGTTTTATATGCCAAGGGGCATAACTCTTAACCCTTAATTTGTTTCATCATCTTTTTCACAACCACAATCCCGATGGTCTTTTCACCTTCAACAATAGAGAAATGTCGTCATATTTCATTCCATAGCTGTCATCTCTGACGAGCACAGGGTTATATAATTGGACTGCTATCCTAACACTGTTGAAGCCCTAGTGGAGTAAGGTAGCAAGCTGGCAGAATCATTGGCACACTGGGCAAAAATACTTCGCAGCTTTTCATCCATCATGTTGAGATCAAATTCCATCGAGGTCAACTTTGCCTCTCATCCTTTCAGGGTCAATAAATAAACGTTGGACACTGTGGGCTGATATAATTGGCTTGCCCTACTCCAAAATTGGAAACCAATATTGGGAGTGAGGATTTTACAAAAATAAGATCGTTGTTACAAGAAACCTTAAAACTGTGTACCATTTCATTCCTGCAACGATATTGTAGCAATCATCATCATCATCATCATCGTTTAGCGTCCGCTTTCCATGCTAGCATGGGTTGGACGGGTCAACTGGGGTCTGTGAAGCTGGAAGGCTTCGTCAGGCCCAGTCAGATCTGGCAGTGTTTCTACGGCTGGATGCCCTTCCTAACGCCAACCACTCCGCGAGTGTAGTGGGTGTTTTTTACGTGCCACCTGCACAGGTGCCAGACAGAGCTGGCGAACGGCCACGAACGGATGGTGCTTTTACGTGTCACCAGCACGGGGCCAGGCGATGCTGGCAACGGACACGAACAGATGGTGCTTTTACGTGGCACCGACACGGGGCCAGACAGAGCTGGCAAACGGCCACGAGCGGACGGTGCTTTTACGTGTCACCGGCACGGGGGCCAGCCGAGGCTGGCAACGGACACGGACGGATGGTGCTTTTACGTGCCACCGACACGGGGCCAGACAGAGCTGGCAAACGGCCACGAACGGATGGTGCTTTTACGTGCCACCGACACGGGACCAGACAGAGCTGGCCAATGGCCACGAACGGACGGTGCTTTTACGTGTCACCGGCACGGGGCCAGGCGAGGCTGGCAACGAACACGAACGGATGGTGCTTTTACGTGCCACCGACACGGGGCCAGGCAGAGCTGGCAAATGGCCATGAGCGAATGGTGCTTTTACGTATCACCGGCACGGGTGCCAGACGAGGCTGACAGCGGACACGAACAGATGGGTCACTTAACCCCTGCTTTCTGATATATGATTTGATTTTGATTGTTCTCACTGGTCTTGCCAGGTCTTCTCACGCACAGCATACTTCCATAGGTCTCGGTCTCTGGTCATTTCCTTGGTGAGACCTAGAGTTCGAAGGTCGTGCTTCACCACCTCGACCCAGGTTTTCCTGGGTCTACCTCTTCCACAGGTCCCCTCAACTGCCAGGGTGTGGCACTTTTTCACACACCTATCTTCATCCATTCTCACATGACCATACCAGCGCAATCGTCTCTCTTGCACACAACATCTGATTCCTCTTAGGTCCAACTTTTCTCTCAAGGTACTTACACTCTGTCGACTATGAACACTGACATTACACATCCAACGGAGCATACTAGCTTCATTTCTCGCGAGCTTACGCATGTCCTCAGCAGTCACGGCCCATGTTTCACTGCCATGTAGCATGGCTTACTATTAAGTTTAATTAGCATCAGAGGATTGCTTACAGAAGCCCTGAAGTGAATGTTAGCAACAAATAGGATTCCATCACTTACGGGTTGAGTTCATGAAGAAAATTTTTATTTTTATTTTTGTATTACTATTCTAATAAGAGTTGAACAATTAGCTGACTGAAATGAGGTTTGGTATTATCTCCACTGAGGGATTTCTCCTAATTAAAAACAAATACTGTATAAAGGCAAGTATAGTTCTATAAACATAAAAGGGATGACAGGTCTTTGTTTATTTTGCACTACAGAGCTACTGAAGAAATGACACCACTTGTAGTAACACTTAAAATGCATTAGATTGGTATTCCTATTATTAGTGATTAAGGTGGCAAGTTGGCAGAATCGTAAGTACGTTGGACAAAATGCTTAGTGGTATCTTTGTTTCAAGTTTGAATCCTACCGAAGACAACTTTGCCTCTCCTCCTTTTGAGGTCAATAAAATGAAGAACCTATCAAATACTGGATGCAATGTAATTGACTAGTCCATCTCTCCTAAAATATTACTGATCTAGTGCTAAAATTTGAAACAATTCTTTCAAAGTATAAAGGTGTGATTTTTTTTCTTCTCTCTCTCTGAATACAACTTCGTTTCAAGTATTGGAGTACTTACCAATAAGAATTTTAGTTACCTGTGGACAGTCTACCATTGATGCCCTGAGGTAGACTAAAATAGGTTTCTACAGACTTAAATGTATTTACTTTCAAAACTTGATGACATTTCCTGTCAAAGTCTCTAACAGATTTGCCTGCTGCACAAGGCAAAATATTTGAGCAGTACACAAAATGAAGAAAAAAAAAACAAAAAAAGACAGCTGTAAAATAAGTTGCACCTCAGTAAGAACACTTACAGCAAGAAGAAAATAAAGAACATTTTAATGAATAATTAACAGAATAAAATCATTCCTAACAGTTTAGCAAATAATTTTAACAAAGGCGATAACAACACCACTCATGCACAGAGAAATATACATATAGTAGTTTTGCCTCTGTGGTTTTTTAGATTTAACACAGTTCCCTGAAAAAAGAATTGGGAGAATCTTACAAAACCAACTGGTATCCCTTTCCTGCATAATCTAATGCAGGAGATCAAAGAGGAAAATGAGGTATTTGTTCTTCAAAAAGAAAGCAGTTTCTAATTGCATTCAAAACAGTGGTCAGAAGAAATTCTCTCGGTCAAGAGGAAGAAGGTTTATGACGTGGTTTGCTGCATTTTCAAGAATAGAGACTCAGCCAAAACCTAGACTGAAATAGGTATAACTCTGACCATGCAAGGTGACAATGAGGGACATTGGAAACAATATGAATCTGTGTCTGGTCATTTTTGTATCCCAGTATGGGCAGGTGATTAAAATAGGAGTGACAAGAGGCAGTGTGGTCATTGAGAAGGTCAAAATGGATGAGTTCTAATGCCCTCCAAAGACCACAGAGCTGTGGACAGTTGAGACAAATGGCATGGCACTGTAGGACAAAAGAACTAGTTGCTACATATATGGTAGTAAGAACTAAATAGAGGCTTTTTACCCCAAAGAATTGAAAAATAAGAAAGGAAAGCAATGGAGACCAGCTGAAGCAGCAACAATAAGCCTCAGTCTCCAAAGTACCGTCAGTCACAGCTCTGAGAATGATGGCTATTGTCTTGTATCCAGTTTTGGAAACAAATGAGCAGACACTCCATTATTGTATGAAAGAGAGATAATGGTTGTGGAGCAAACTTTCCAAACTGCAAAACATAAAAGAAAGACATCACAAAAAAAAAAAAAAAGATGACTAGCAATAGCAAACGTGAAACATGAAAGCTCCTCGTGGCAAGAAGGCAAACAATGATGAAAAACAGGATGGATTGAAATTCACCATCCTTCAAAGGTTGAACAAAAACCTAATAGACACAACCACACATTTACAGTGTAGTAGATATATTGATTCATGAAACTCAAGGTTGGATTTAAGGAAATGGTCAAAAGACAAGATGTTGGTAAAAATAACTGAATATAAACTGAAAGAAATGTATTCTGATGACATGAGTTTTTACTTACCCCAACTCACTAAAAAATGATAACAGGCCCCTATGGGTGCAAACCAGACTTAAACGTAAGCAATAGCAGGTGGGTAGAGATCTGGAGTGTTATAACTCGATTAGTTAATAGATTACTCATCGGCGAGAACCTTGTTTTTCCTGTTTTCTGTTTAATGTATATTTTATCTTAATGACACACTTTTAATTATTCCATTTTTATGCATTTTAACTTGTCCCTTTATATATATATAGATAGATAGCAACCATCACTCTTCACCTTGTCTTTGTTATAACTTTTGTCCTACCTCACACATTTTGCAATCCCCCGTTTAGCATTCATCATCTCTTCAAAACCTTGTGGCTAATAAAGAAACTATTATCGCCATGTGTAGGTGTATGACCTAGTGATGAAGAGTGTTCAGTTCATATGATAATCAGTTTAATTCCTAGACCAGGCAGCATGTTTGTCCTTGAGCAAGTCACTTTATTTCATGTTGCTGCAGTCTACTTAGCTGTAATACTCTCATAGCCATCTTTGTCTACGATGACCACATTCTGAATGTTCAAGGATGAAGGGGCCAAGAAAAGGTCTATGACTGTGGCTTCAAAGGCACTTAAAGCAATTAGTGAAAGCATAGTATACTTGACCAAGCTATGTTCACAACTGATTGTTTTATCATTATCATTTAGCACACCTTTACATTCTGAGTTCAAATTCTGCTGAAGCTGACTTTGCCTTTCATCTTTTTGGGGTTGATAAAATGTTGCTGACCACTCATCCTATGCCAAAATGTCAGGTCTATAGCAGAAAGTATTATTATTATCATTTAAAGTGGTGAGCTATCAGAATGATTAGTACAGGGCAAAAATGCTTAGCAGTATTTTGTCCATCTTTATGTTCTTAATTCAAATTCTACCAAGATCGACTTTGCCTTTCATCCTTTTGAGGGTCAATAAAAATAAGTACTAGTTGAATACTGGGTTTGATAAAATTGATTTGTCCCCTCCCCCAAACTGTTGGCCTTGTACCAAAATTTGAAATCATTAGTATTGTTATCAGAATAGTAGAGATATAGAATAATTGTTTCAGTTATGCTTTCAGTTCAAAGTTTACCAAGATCAACTTTAATCCTTCCAGGATCAATAACATAATACCAGTCAAGTAGTACATCTCCATTCAAAAATTCCTGGCCTTGTACCAAATTTAGAAACAATTATTATGATTATTATTTTACCAAGTGACAGAAATGATAACAGTACACTTGATGAAACAGTACTGAACTGAATTGCCTTGTGCATTCTACATTTATGCCACACCAGTGTCAACTTTGCTTTTAATCCTTCCAAGGTTTATAAATTAAGTATCAATGTCATTTAATTGTAACCCTCCCCTAAAATGTGGCCTTAAGTCAAAGGAAGAAACTATTGTTATTATAATGCAGTGGTTAGGAGTTTGTTGTAGCAGAATTCTCAGCAAACTGTGATTCAGTTTCAATTCCAATGTGGACAGCATTTGAGCAGGAAAGGCAATAATGCTATAACTTCCTATTTTCTTAGAAATCTGAGGATTTATACTTACATAAAATGTGTTTCCAATACAAAATATGCCTAGACCAACACTGCTTTTTGTACTAGTTTTAAAATATACACATAACATTGTAAAGTTGAATCAATGTTGAACTATTCATTGAAGGCATAAGATTATGATTTTGTCAAAATACATTAGTATTTTATTTGGCTGTGTATTTTTTATTTCAAATCTTACTTAAAAAAAGAAATTTCACATTTCTTTGTCCCACACAAATGTTAAAATAGATGAACTCTAGTTATATTTAGCAGGGGAAAAAACTGGGTTCTCAACAGTTACCAAAGCTGACAAATGTTGTGTTTGGTTAGTACTTAGATGGGAAGCTCCTTTAGAAATCTAGGTGATATAAGTAGCAGAAGTACTCTGAGTGAGTCTGACTTAGCTTGTGTCTGAATATCTAGAAATCTGTGTATGATAAAGAAATAGTATTTCTACTATTACTGTAGATAGCCAAATCAATCATCTATTAAAAGTAGCTGAGTCATTTCTATTTCATGTCCAGTTACTGGTGTTATTCTCTGTCTAGGATCAAAACACTTAATTCTCAGTTGCTAAGTTTATCTAGTTACAAAAGTTATGTGATCACAGCAGTTTTCCAGGATTTAGGAAGGTGAAAATGGTAGAAACAGTAATCATTAAAAAGTAATATTTCAGAGGAGACTAGGGCTGTGAGCTGGTAGAGTTGTTAGCATGCTAAACAAAATGCTTAGCAGGATTTCGTCCATCTTGATGTTCCGAGTTCAAATCCCACCAATACCAACTTTACCTTCCATCTTTCAGGGCCAATAAAATAAGTACCAGTTGATTACTGGGGTCAATGTAATCAACCTACCCTGTTTCCTGAAATTGCTGGCCTTGTACCAAAATCTGAAAGCAATATTTCAAGAGGATACTGACACCTGTTATAAACTGCTTTTTAAGCATATATCATTAGAGAATAAAACTGAACCTAAAAATTAGGAATCTCTGAATTTTGGGCAAAGTTTTTAACTATTTTTTCTTGTATGTTAGTTAATTGTTTAGTTAACTTTTCAGCCATACTTTTCACATATGTAGTTTTCTAAAACAATAACAGAAATATTTCAACTCCTACTTATCTATGAGTGAGGATAACATTATCTGAATTTTTTAAATTCCTACAACAAACAATCAAATCAACATATGAAGAATAGCCTGTTTCCAACTATTACCATCCCACTGAGCCTAGTGTATCTAGTATTTCTTTGAGATATTGCAAAAGTTGTGTAACCAGGCAATCATAAGAGAACAGAGGAAGCAATGCTGGTAAAACATCTATTCTTTAAACATATAATTATTTTTAAGCAACAAAGCTCAAGATTATTTACTTTCACAGATCTCTGCAGTCCATTTGGTCTCCCTTATCTCAAATTCAAAAGGTATTAAACAAATTAGTCACTGTACAGAATACTAATTTATTGCAATCAACTGTTCTCACAAAGTAAAATAAAACCCTGAATTGCAAGCATATGTGCTGCTATTGCTAGCAACTGTGAATTAAATCACTGTATTAACTGCAACTACAGTACAAGGATGTGGTATTGAGTTTTGACCTTAGGTACAATGCTAATCCAGTGACAGGCTACAAATTCCCAGCCCCTTCAACCAGTTGTCTTGTTAGTTGCTTGATACCTGATAACTTAACTTTCTGTATCTTTCAACAATAAAGAGACAGCCACAGTTACAAAATAGTTCAATACAGGTGATTTTATCAGTTATCTCACGGTAATGACTATATTTTATTGCAGATGACGTGATTCAATCAAGATGATCAGTTCTCTGATAGAACAATTACTGATGTAAGAGTAATGGTGGTGATTATTAGTACATCCAATAATTCATTAGTAATAGCTGTATTCCCAGGACAAGATATTGAAATACTTCTTACATATTGTAATGTGAGGTTGTAGTAGCATACCCAAAGCTACCATGAGTATGAGGGTATTTGAAAATACCTCACAGAGTGACGACTGTACTCTGCATAGCTATGGGCTGCCTTTTGGCAAGGCATAGCACCTGTTTGGCCATCCTGCCAGAGATATGGCAAGGTCATGGGACTGCATCATGGCAACTGTGAAGTGGTAGCAGAAAAGCTCGACTAAGCCAGCAATGCTTTTTACATTGGTGCTGTGCGGAGGAATCCTAGGAGATCAAACGGTCAGGATCACCAAAATCTATCGAGAGTAACTGCAAAGCTTCCATATGGGTGGTGTCCATGGTTGTGTAATTAGCTAATGAAAGATTCACTGTGACTCAAGCTCCCAATTCAAGTTCATAATAATGGAATTGGATGGTGACAGAGCCATGAGAATTTGCGAAAGCAGCAAAGAAATATAAAAAAAAGACACGCTCCAAACATAGCACTAAACAATTCTTGTCTCATTTATGTGAAGGGAACATTGGTAACTTTTAAGTGTTCATAAAAATTGTAGTAATACGGTGGCTATTATTATTGATATTGTGAATGTGGCAAGCTGGCAGCACCATTATCATATTGAACAAAATGCTTAGCAACATTTCATCCATCTTAACATTGCAAGTTCAAATTCTGCCCAAGTCAACTTTGCCTCTCATCCTTTTAGGGTTGATAAATTAAGTAGCAGTCAAGCACTGGGGCCCCAATGTGATCAACTAAACCCCGTCCCCCAAAACTTCAGGCCTTGTGCCTATAGTAGAAAGGATTGTTATTGATATTATCCTTTACTTTGAGTAGAGCACAAGACATTCCTCAGTCTGCTTCTCTAGAAGTAAAGCAGGTGAGTGATTTGATGGTGGAGATTCACTTGTTCTATTAGCTGAATAACTTGCTTCTGAAATAACATGTAAGTGGCTAAGTATATCACAGACAAGTGTACCCTTCTCAGGTAGAAATGGCAAGACACTGTATGACAAGGATTGCACCTTTTCAATTACAGGTACAATCAAACTGATGGGTTTCTATGCAGTTTCTGTCCACCCATCTTCACTTTACTCAAGGTTATAGAAAATGACATTTGCTCAAGATGCCATGCAGTGGAATTGAACTCAGGAATCCATGGTTGTGAACTTCTTAACCATTCAGTCATGGTGGAGAACTAAGCTAAAAGAAATTTACAATTTTGGTAAAGTGTGAAGATCAAATCCCTCTCAAAATGAAAATAACCAACAGTAAGAGGTTTATTTAATTTCAAGGTCAGCTCATATCACCAAATCCATTTTCAGTTGGTAAAAAATAAACACAAGTATAATCTTTCCAGTATTTCCAACTACTCTGTTACTTTGAGATACAAAAGGTTTCTATTATGTTATTTTTGCAACAAATAAAAATCTTGACATTTTATGGAAAAACCAGAATATCAACGCATTTAAAAAAATTCAAACCTAGCATAGAAAAATATCAAATTTCTTACTCTGTCAGCTCAATGGTAAAATTCTGTTATAAACCATACTTCCTCCCATGTCACCACACATTTTATAATTTGCGAATAACCTCTCCTTCTACAAGTTTACGAATTACTAAGCTTGCCTTGTACATTTTGCAAATTTTATTAATGACCAATCATTCTGTCACTTCACATCAGTTTATGAATGATAATCATTAACTCCTCTTGACACCATTTCATAATGGTCAGCTTTTATAAACTTTAAGTTCATATAAGATTATTGAGCAAGTTCTTTCTTCCTCTTCTGGATCAGTTTACACCAAGTCTCCCTTTGCTTTAAAAAAAAAAAAAAAACTTGTCTTATAACTACTCTTTACTGTCTCTTCAGACCAATCATCATATGGGAAATATTCAGTCTCTTCCATTCAAAGCAACTTGCTCATTATCACATATTGGATCTTGTCTTAGGACAACATGCCCCATAATAAAGAGGAAATGGCCACGACTAGAAATACATTGAATGGTTTTTTTCAACCCAAGTCTTTCATGTCATACATCTGCTCATTCAGAGCTAATTGTGATGATTCAAAAAGTAAAACCAGCACTAATCAGAAACTGAACTCCAGACACTGAGGCACAAAACTGAAGATGAGATAGCCACAGTTGTAATGTTGATCACAGGATAAGTTGCATCCAATATTGACATACTAGACATCCTATAGGCATAAAAGCATTGCAGCTCCAGGATGCTGGACATGTGGATTTGTAATGAGCATTTGATCAGTTATCTCTATGCTATAATTTTGATCAGTTAGAACCAACTAAGTCAATAATAACAACAGCTAAGAGAAGGACAAATGTTATAAAACATTTCTGGAAGAAAAAAAAAAATGGGTTTCTGTACTTATTTCTGCTTTCCCTTTTTTTTTTTACATTCATTCTGAAAAAATCCTTTATACATGTTTGGTGCTGGTCGTTAAGGGCAACAGGCAATTGAATGAGTGGCAGCAACACTGTGCCTATACATATGTACATGTGTCTTTGTGTATGTAATTGCATATGTAGATTGATGACATTGGTTATGTTTATATAAGTGTGTTGATACATAAGTATCTGTGAATGCATGATTCGTGATGATGTAAATAGATGTGTGAAATGCACAAAGATGTATGTGTATATATGCCAGTGTATGAATGCACAAGTATGTTTGCATATTCATTCATGTGTATAGCTGACAGGAAAAGGAAAGAGAGATTTGGAAAAGAAATTAAGATTAAAAATAAATTTGTGCACTTGAATATCTTCACTTTCTTTCTACTTTTCTTCCCCTTTTTAATTACTTTTTTTTTTTCTATTTTCTTCGCTTTATTTTAAAAGTCTTCTTTCTGCCTTTTAAATATATTAAAAGGAAAGATAATTTCATTGAAGTTTATCAAATTTCATTGAGAAAGAGAATGAAATTGATGGAGAGGACAGAGGGAGACTATATTACTCTTTTCTTCTCAACCAATTACCTTCTCATTTTGCCGCCTACTCCTTTTCATCTCCCACCACCAGCAATGAACACATACACGCACACACAACACACCACCACCTCCAATCTTTCTTTTCTGCAACAATTGCAATGACAATAATTGCAATGACAACAGAAATAATTAGGACAATAATGACATGGTGGCACACTACATCAAAAGAAAATCACTGATGGTCTGACGTTGCTGTTGATGCCATTGATGTAGCCATGCTGGGAGAAACACTGGAGCTAGGTGATACATCATCTTCATTAAAGTCCTTCACTATACGACTCAGTTGCTGAATGTAAAGCTGTTGACGCAGGTAGATCTTGAGGAAGCCTTTGATTATGATAAATGCCACACCACCCTAAGAGAGAGAGAAAGGGATAAATATTAAGGGAGCAAGATGATGAGAAAATAGAACAAACTTTAAACTGAGTGTAATTCCAATCTCAATATTAACACCCTGATCCTCCCCTAATTCTAACTCACATTACACATTTTTCTTCTTTATAAATCTACTCAATTCTAAAAATATCAGCTGCTGCAGAAATCATTTGTTCAATCATTTTTCCTAAACCAACCGTAATGTTTTCCATTATCTTCAGTTATAATCAAAACAACTAGGTTGTATTTGGTATTTGCTAATGTCCACATTTTCTCCAAACATTCACTATCATAGAAGCCAAACGCTTATTCATCAACAATTATACTGTAAGGAATTTTCTTCCCATTTGTTCTTAACAGCAAAACTAATGCCTATGAGCAGAAGTATGTTGTGTCTAGAATTCTCATATCTCCATTTCTTAAAAAAATCAGGATTCTTGTCACACAGCATGTCACAAAGTAAAAATTGAGGGCTCTTTATTTGTTGAAAAGAGTTATCATTTGCCAGTTATTAAGTGATAGTCAACTAGACTGTAGGAGAGGGATGGCACTTAAACCAGACTTTGAAGCATCTATATTGATCTTAATCACAACTTGGATAGTAACCCAACTCCAGTCATAACATCCTGAAACTGACTTGATCATGATTGTAAAGTTTCAACCATCTCAATACTGCTATAACAAATAATGTAACATATATATGAAAGTCCTGATTACCTGAATTGAATTTGTACAGTTAGCTGAATTGGCCATTCTACAAGTCAAAAAATAATTTACTAGTAAATCCTTCACCAACGCTAAAAATTGGTCCTGGCAAGTTTAACTCAATTACACAGTCAACACAGCTATAAATGGTTGTCTGGTGTAGGTCTAAATTTACTATTACAAGCAGTAGAAGTATTCAGTAGACTGCTGTTAGTGCTTCTCATTTTTTTCTTTTATTTCATTTTATATTTACAATTTGTGAACAATAGCATAGTTTAATTGGTTTCTAATGGGTAAATCACTGGTTCACATTTTTGATGGTGTGAAACCCAATGCAAGAAACTTCCTTTGTAAAGCACCATTGTGGGATTTGATGAGAGGAGGGTTGCCTCACTAATGTTTAAATCCTACGTTAATATAAACCAACAAAGATATAAAAATACAAACACACACACACATATATGTACAATGGGCTTTCACAGTTATCAAACTCTACACACAAGGTAATGGGCAACCCAAGTTTTTATTATAGGAATCACTTTGAACTCCTTAGCTGTACAACCAGTCTTGAAGAAAAATACATTCTAGTGAATTTTTTCTTGAATCACACAAAGATTTCTTCAGTGCCTCACTGAACTAGAGACAAATGGAACTGGACTATAAGTTTTGTTAGGAAAATAATTGCCAAGAATAAAAGCTGTTCAACAGTGAAACAAATGCTACTTTTACACACATATTGTCGAACACATAAGAGATATATCAAAAACCACACTACTGAACTATCCTGGGTCACAATTCATAAACAATACAGAGCTCAAATTATTACCTACCCACTTCCACATGCTACACTAAACAAATACTCATAGAAATTATACATATTCAACAGTGACAACAGGTAATAATAGTTAAACCTCTAAAAAGCAACGACAAACTGTATATTCATCACTACATTTATGTGCATATTACTCACAGAAACATCGACACTCAAGATGATATTTAAGGAAAACCTACTCACTTGATGATCAACACTACTATGTCTAAAACACAGCCAACATTGGCCCATTTATGTGCTATTTCTTTTTCGCTTACCTCTGAATCAATTTAATTTAATTTTGCCCCAGAACTATACACTTTTGGAAATCACTTCACACACATCCATAACATTTTATTATAAAATAGTTGTAAAAATAAGTAGAGTGACAAGTATTCTTTACATGCATGCACATATAAACAACAATAAAATTTTCTGAAATTCTTTCTCTGCTTATTGTGACCTACAGATGCTCAACATATATTGTACAGACAACAGCTTTGCTTACTCAACAAACACAAACAAACTTACAAGGAGAGTACGCTGGAAGTTTGACTGGACTGAGCTGAATGCTATTTTTCCAACTGATGTAGCTATGGTAGGTAGTATTAATGCTCCACACATGACTCGAGTAGCTGACATTGGGTTGGTCTGATCCGTACGGCCTTCAACCATGCTTGTGTCACGGTAGCACTCTGCAATAGAAACGAGGGGATCGTTGATGTGACAATGTTATAATTGCTTGTTGTATGCTACAAGTAAACATCTAAGATGCTGCTGCAGTGAAATAGGTTTCACAACCAACTATATTTCTGGGTTTCATATTCTATAACTATGAACTGCTGACAGAGGCAGTTGTAAATATTTGCAAGTGCCATGATTTTCTGGATTCCTAGATATTTTAGGTGCGTGCAAGATCACTCCACTAGAGTGTTTGAGAATGAAGGATGCAAGATCAAGATTATAAGTTGCACATGAGGTTTAATAATTGCTTCAATGTCTAGATTCAACTGGCTGATTTTGGTAAAATGTTTACAAAGGATACTTGACTGCAAGTATACAGATATGTTGTTTGACTACAGGTAAGCCTTGATCAAGCTGACCTATGGCCAAATCTATTCCCGCTTAACCATTGAATGAATTCTGAAGACATAGTACATTCAGGACTACATTATTCAAAGTGTCTTTCAGGTTTTAAAGATGATTTGGAGTTATATAAGTGAGATTTAAATGCTTTCTCCAGCAGTTCAAACAACTGTATAAACATGCTTTTTGTTGGCCCATTATTAAAGCATAAAATATGATTATATGATTATTATCAGAACTGTTGAGATAGTTCACTGTTGTTTTTTATAGTTCTTACATTGATGCCGAGCGGAGGAAACCTAGAAGATCAACAGTCAGGATGACCATGATCTATCAAGAGAGTAACTGCAAAGCATCCACAGGAGTAAGAATACTGATCTAATAATCAGAAATATGATTACAGCAACATGATAGATTTTATATGCAAAATGGTAGAGGTTAATGAAGTATAATGTAATTACATAGTGAGATATAGTATAGTAAGGTATGCTATAACTTTATATTAGATTTATCGTGATAGAAATATGGAGTAAACAAATAAAGCATTAAAAACACACTCACCATCTTTGAAAAGATAATTAATAAGAGGTAACCGAGATGAGTGCTTGCGCCACAGCCGCAAAACATAGTCCTCCCACCTGACCAATTTTCCACAGATCAAGGTCAGTGGAATGGCAGGTAATCCAAACAATAAAAATAATGGATCAGCCCGTTCCATCACATTCAGGCCCTCTTTGTGGCCCAACACCTAGACAATGAGAAAAAGAACATCAACAGCAAAGTCAGAATAAGGTATGATATTATCTAGCACAACACACCACACACAAATAAACATGGAAAATTAAATAACAAATAACCTAAATTCTACACATTGTACAACACAAAATCAAATTGAGTAAACTGGATACAATAATACTACATTACATTCCTACATGCAGCTAAACTCATACAACTAAATCTTTATTTTTTTATCCTGGTCTCTGTATTATTAAAAATTCCCATGCAGTCTCCACTACAGGTTTTGAGTCAACAATCTGTTTGTTTTGGTGGGATTTAACAATCTGAGAAGAATTTAAAATTTACCAAGAATAACTTAAATATATCAAAGCAGCTTTTATAAACAGAAGGAATCAAGTGCTTACATACATGCAGTATAGGTCTAGTTGATAAGGACAATACTGCACTTGTCTTAGAAACAAAGATTCCTAACTTGGATCTAGTTTGCAACCATATAATATCCAGGAAAAAGACACTGCATGACAACTGGAGATCAAAATGTAGTTTAGATATAAACCACTCAATAGCAGTGTTTTTCTACTGTCTGATGCATGTATATGTACCAATAAGGGAGACCTCTATGTGGTACTACAAACTGCTAGAAATAGTAGTCAAATCCCCCTCAAATTACATCCTATTGTTATATGCATAAAGCAACAAGGGCACCTCTATATTTCCACACAACAAAAATAGCAGTCAAATATCCTTTAAATTACTCTACATCATATGTATGTATGTATACATGTATGAATAAACATCTCCACAAATCATACTCAACTGTCATATGTATATATTAAATCATCATCATTGTCATGATGTAACATCCTTTTATCCATGCTGGCATGGGTTGAATGGTTTCATAGGAACCAACAAGCCAGAGAACTGCACTGAGTTTCAATGGCTTCTTTCGTTTTCTACAGTTGGACACCCTCCTAATGTCAGCCAGTTTACATAGTGTTAATGGCTCAGAGAGTATGATGGATGTTTGTAATGAGTGACACGAGTGAAAGAGAGTAGTGGCTAGCATATAGAAGGGGGGAGGATAAAGTTAACTGGTAAGGGAGAGCATGGGTGATGGATAATCAAGCTGGTAGTAATGATGGTAAGAGAATGATAGATGTCAATAAAAGAGTGATCTGTGAGATGGAGTAATGGCAGCAGGAACAAGAGGATAAATGGGAAGATGCTTTGGGTACCTTCATTATTCAGGCATCAAGGTAGCAGAAAAACATTAATGGCAATTACCTGTTTGCTAGTAAGGGAGACAGAGAGTGAGTGAGTGATGGATCATAGTAAGGATGTACTGAAGGCAAGGCACAATGAATAGGAGAGTGGGGTATCAATAGATAGATGAAAGGGTATCGAATGGGTGGAGTGGGTGCACAGATGGAGTCTAAACAAATACAAAATGAACAAAACATATACATATACATAGGCGCAGGAGTGGCTGTGTGGTAAGTAGCTTGTTTACCAACCACATGGTTCCGGGTTCAGTCCCACTGTATGGCACCTTGGGCAAGTGTCTTCTACTATAGCCTCGGGCCGACCAAAGCCTTGTGAGTGGATTTGGTAGACGGAAACTGAAAGAAGCCCGTCGTATATATGTATATATATATGTGTGTGCGTGTATGTTGGTGTGTCTGTGTTTGTCCCCCTAGCATTGCTTGACAACCGATGCTGGTGTGTTTATGTCCCTGTCAGTGGTTCGGCAAAAGAGACCGATAGAATAAGTACTGGGCTTACAAAGAATAAGTCCCAGGGTCGAGTTGCTCGACTAAAGGCAGTGCTCCAGCATGGCCGCAGTCAAATGACTGAAACAAGTAAAAGAGTGAAAAATATCTGAGTCACCACCACTAACTCCATTAAACTTATGCTTCACAATGGATGCATGAATGGATGAGTCTTTTCCAGCAATGCAGATTGCCAACTGCCATGACCCCCTGTCATTTCTCTTATGAAGTGCAACATCTTGAGATCACTTTGTTCAAAGTTTTTGTATGTGTCTCTCTCTCTTTCCTAGTCTTGACATTGGGTGATTGTAAATGAGTGTCACTGTCATACAAGCAGTGTCATTCATTTCAAATATACTACAAGAACATGTCTGGGCATGGGGAAATATTATCTTGCTTGGGATCAGGTGAGGGTTGGTGACAGGAAGGACATCAGGGCTGTAGAAAATCTGCCTCAAATAAACTCTGCCTGACCCATGCAAATATGTAAGAGTGAAAGTGGCTAGTGATATATTTTTAATAACAGTTTGATTCAGCTCCACAAGACCTTAAAGTCTTGTGGACACATAGGACATGTCCATTTCATTAGATGTTAGGAGCAAAGTGAGAGTTTTAAGAGAATTTCAAGATGCCTTCTATATGCTAGACATCTATTGGTCAGCTCAAGTTACATGCTATCAAATGACACCAGATATTTTATTTTTAAGTCAATGTGCTCAAACAGAATATTAACGGGGTGTACCAGAGTGTATTCTGTAACATCAGTTCTTGTGTTGGGTATTGCATTGGTAAAGTGTGATATTGGGCTGAGTCTGTAGCTCAGCTGTCGTTCAATGGAGTATGAACACATTATTGGCAAAAATCTTTACATGGAAATAGCCAGATTTGCTGGTGTTGGGTTACTCTTGAGGTTGTTTGACCAACATGGGTGGCCTGTAGAGTTGTACAGTTAACTTGTCAATATCATCATCATCGTTTAATGTCCGTTCTCCATGCTAGCATGGGTTGGACAGTTCGACCATGATCTGGGAAGCCAGAAGGCTGCACCAGGCTCCAGTCTGATCTGGCAGTGTTTCTACAGCTGGATACCCTTCCTAACGCCATATATATATCATCATCATCGTTTAACATCCGTTCTCCATGCTAGCATGGGTTGGACGGTTCGACCGGGGATCTGGGAAGCCAGAAGGCTGCACCAGGCTCCAGTCTTATCTGGCAATGTTTCTACAGCTGGATGCCCTTCCTAACGCCAACCACTCCGTGAGTGTAGTGGGTGCTTTTTACGTGCCACCTGCACAGGTGCCAGGCGAGGCTGGCAACGGCCACGGTCAGATTGGTGTATTTTACGTGCCACCAGCACGGAAGCCAGTCGAGGCGGTTTTTATGTACCACCAGACCAGGGATCCTGGCTGGTTCAATTCAATTTCGATTTCGCTTGCCCCAACATGTCTTCGCAAGCAAAGGGGGTTGGCATGGGTGCCTGTCGTCGGATGAGGTTCTATATCGACTTCGCTTGCCTCAACAGGTCTTTGTGTCCAAGGGAGGAAAGGCATGCATAAGTGGGCTGGGCTCACTTGTCCTGCCTGGTCTTCTCACGTACAGCATATTTCCAAAGGTCTGATATATATATATATATCAGCTGAATAGCCCAACATTGCCAGGCAATTTTTACAATAGAATGTCTTATATAAATTTTTGTTTATTACATGTCAGGTCATACCTTCCCCAACAGATAGGCCTCTTGATCAGGACAGATTTGTGCAATTTGTGCCATTTTGCGCAAAATAACTTCATTAAGGATATTTTTGCTTTTTTAAAGTATTTACATGTCTGTTCGACTGTTTCACATGACTTTATTCATTAAAACTTATTAGAACTTCAGAAGTTCTTACAACTTTGGTTGTCACAATGCTTTGCCTTCATTTGTTTAAAAACTTCCCAAATAATAATTTTGCTTTCATTTTATGATAGACAACTATCATGCAGAAAATGTCAGCTTCCAAATCCAGTTTTCTGATTTGGTAAAATCGATTAAACTTTAAACCTCAGTAACATTTTTCTAGAACAAATAAACAACAAAATTGGATTTAACGTGGAAAATTCTTTCAATATACCAAATTTGAAAATTTTGACGTAATTTTAAAATCTCACAATATGTGACAGCAAGTGGAGAGACAGACAGTTATAGGATGTGACTCACACATACATACACATTAAGAAACGTACACACAGGTAATCACAAGTTTAAAATGGTGTATAGTTGACGTATGTATGTATATATATGTATATGTGTGTGTCTGTTTCTTGGCGATGGACAGCAAAAAACCCTACCCCTTCTCTTCTTAAAGCTACGTATTCCTCACACCCACTTTCCTCGGCATTTTAAAAGAAACTTGTGTGTGCGCATGTATCTATGTATTTATGAAAGTATGTATGCAGCATTGTGTATATGACAGCTGTATTAATCCATCCCATTGCCATTCCATATTTGTCATTTACATATGCTGCACTTGAGAAGACCTACTGAGTCAAGTGAAACTTGTCATGGCCAATGCCAGTGCCACCTGACTGGCACCCATGCAGGTGGCACATAAAAAACACTATTCAAACATGGCCAATACCAATGCTGCCTGACTGGCTCCCATGCCGGAGGCACGTCAAAAGAACCATCTGGGAGTGATTGATGCCAGTTTCACATGACTGGCTCTTGTGCCAGTGGTACGTGAAAAGCAACATTTGAACATGGTCGATGCGAGCGCCACCCAACTGGCTCCTGTGCCGGTGGCACATAAAAAGCACCATTCGAGCAAGGTTGTTGCTAGTGCTGTCAAACTGAACTCCTGCCAGTGGCACATAAAAAGCATCTACTACACTCCTGGAGTGGTTGGTGTTAGGAAGGGCATCCAGCTGCAGAAACCTTGCCAGAACAGATTCGAGCCTGACGCAGCCTCTTGGCTTGCCAGTCCTCAGTCAAACCATCCACCCCGTGCCAGCATGGAATGCAGACATTAAAAGATGATGATGATGATATTATTTTGATTACAATATCAGAGTCATCAGAGCAAAGCCTTTAAAAGCCGTCATCTGCTTTAGCATCTGTGACTGTTACCCACGCCATCTGCTGTTTTACTTTTCTTTCCCTCTAGCATGACCAACAGTATTTTATTATATGTAAGATTATCAAGGCAGCGAGCCGGCATAATCATTAGCATCATCATCATCGTTTAACGTCCGTTTTCCATGCTGGCATGGGTTGGACGGTTCAACTGGGGTCTGGGAATCCAGAAGGCTGCGCCAGGCCCAGTCTGATCTGGCAGTGTTTCTACGGCTGGATGCCCTTCCTAACGCCAACCACTCCGTGAGTATAGTGGGTGCTTTTTACGTGCCACCTGCACAGGTACCAGACGAGGCTGGCAAACGGCCACGATCGGATGGTGCTTTTTATGTGCCACCGGCACGGGGGCCAGATGAGGCTGGCAACGGCCACAATCGGATGGTGCATTTTACGTGCCACAGGCACGGAGGCCAGTCGGGGTGGCACTGGCAACGGCCACGTTCGGATGGTTCTCTTACGTGCCATTGGCACTGGTATCACAGCTACAATTTCCATTGTAAAATACTTAACAGCATTTCATCCATCTTTATATTGAGTTCAAATTCCACCCAAGTCAACTTCACCTTTCATTCTTCTGGAGTCAATAAAATAAGTACGAGTTGAGCACTGGGGCTAATGTAATCAACTAGTCCCATCCCTTGAACTTGCTGGCCTTGTGCTAATATCTGAAACCAATATTATTATTATTATTAAGGCAGCGAGCCGACAGAATCGTTAGCACGTCGGGCATTTTGAGTTCAAATCCCACCAAGGTTGACTTATCCTTTCAGGGACAATAAATTAACTACTAGTCATATGCTGAGGTTGATGCGATCAACTTACCTACTTCCCACAAATTTCAGGCCTTGTGCCCATAGTAGAAAGGATTATTACCTCTGCCTTAGCGAAGGTGGAGGTATTGTTTTCAGTCGTGTTTGTTTGTTCGTTTGCCTGTGGACAAGATATCACAAGAACCACTGGATGGATTCAGATGAAACTGTCAGGGATGTTTGGCATCATGACTGGTACAAACTAATTAGATTTGGGGATCAATCAGGTACCGGATAAGGGTTCTGGATTATTTGTTGTATTTACTTTACATGAAGTATTACAATCTTACATTCTTTCAAGTCTTTCTCTGATTATCTCCCTTGAAAGCACACCCACGGTTTCCACATAAGTTTTGGCAGTGTTGCTGTTTCCAAAGTTTTATTTTTGTTTCTCTGTTATTGATTTTACTTTTGTCTCTATCTTAGTAGAAACTGATGGATACAGAAATCAAACTACATAAACAAATGGCAGCAAAACCATTCAGAAATTAAATAACACTAACATATTCAGTAACAATAATAAATTTTATTTATCCTCGACAACTTTTAGTTTCACCAATTTTGAATATATTGCTCCTGTTTAAAACCTCTTACCTACTTGACAATTGCATTTGAAGCTCTGCCTTCAAGGAGGCTTTACTTCTTGGACTCACGTTTTTGTGTGCAACAATGTTGTTAAATCTTCATTAACAATACCACATGCGGGTCCTTTCTGTTTTCTTTCACGCATGGATAAATTTTTCACTATAGAACTTAATGGTCGTAAAGACACTACATCAGTGAATGGACTAAAAAAAAAGCCTTCATAGAGAAAACTGTCCCTGTTCCCACTGCAGACACACACACAGCATTACAAACATGGCCTGCACACCCACCTTCACATTCCATGACTACCATTGGGATCGATCAGTTTACTAGACAAGGATTCTGAATTATTTTTGCAGCTTTTTTTACTTAAATTTTGAGAGCGGTCTGGTTCGTTTTTAGTATTCTTGTTTGTGAGAGCAGTAGAATGTATTTTAGATATTCTCATTTTAAAAATCATCTCTGGCTAATTGTTGAGAGGACGTTGGTGTTGCCTTGACAGAGGTTTGTGCTCTATGAGTGCTCTTTATAATTATTGTTGATATTACCATTATTACTACTACTACTATTACTATGACCAGAACTCTATTTTCATCTTTCCTTACAACTTGTGTTTACTGTATCTTCCATTTGTGCTCATTATTTTTTAGCTTATTATCATTATTGTCATTCTCTATTGGCTTTTGTTTATTTTTATATTCTATTCCTATTTGATTGTCATTATGGCATGGGTGGAACAGAAACCAATGAGTTAGAGGACTGCATTCAACAATGTCTGTTTTGACAAGGTTGCTATGGCTGGATCATCTTCCTAACACCAATCACTTCACAGTGTGTACTGGGTGCTTCTTTTTGTGACACTGGCACTAGTGAGGTCATCAAGTAATTTGCAAGGAAAAGCAAAGACCATCAACTGGGTGGAGGTATAGAGAAGGATGTGGTATTTGAGAGGCTAAAGTATGATAGAGAGACAGACACAGATCTCTTACTATAAAGGAGATACATAGCTACCCCATATTATATAAGCTAGAAAGAAGACAGTGATGTTGATAATGAGAGTCAGAGGGTACTATCAAGATACAAGGTGTGTGTAGGAAAGAATATGGACAAAGGATTGGAAAGTGGGGTGGATGATGAGTTAATTACTGGCACTGTCAGTAATGACGACAGTGCAACCCAATCAGTGGAACAACCTGCTTGTGAAATTAACATGCATGTGGCTGAGTACTTCACAGACATGTATCCTTAACATAGTTCTCTAGGAGATTCAGCATGCTACAGAATGTGACAAGGCTGGCCCTTTGAAATACAAGTACTACTCATTTTTATCAGCTGAGTGGACTGGAGCAATGTGAAATAGTGTCTGCTCAAGGAGGACACAGTATGCTGCTGGGAATTGAATTCACAACCTTACTGTCATGAGCCATATACCCTAACCACTAAGCCACGCGCCTTCATTAGAGTATGAGAGTAGCATGACAGATTGTTAAAGATGGGTGAAGAGATTAATGTAATGAATAGGACTAAAGTGGAAGTGTGGTTGATGGTAAATATCACTATAGAGAGGGTTATGGTGAAAGAATAGGAATGGTTCGAGGAGATAGGTGCCAGCACAGGAAAGGAGGAGAGCAGCAGTATGATAAGCATGTCGGTTTATCACAAAATATGTAGATGACGGTAGGGTGGGAAAGTGGAAGTGGGTAAAAAGTTGTAGGCTGCCTGAATCAAGAATTATATACAGTAGAAACTCGCAGTACCAGCTGATACTCATGTGAATTTTTGTCTTGAAGTATGAGCGAGTTTCTTACAAGCGACAGTTAGTCAGCGCTGAACTCACACTTGCCATCCCGACAAGTGCAGTCTTCGCTTGCTCAGTTCATATCTTTATCTTATTGTGGTAGCATCTCTTTACTCTCTCTCTTTTACTTGTTTCAGTCATTTGACTGCGGCCATGCTGGAGCACCACCTTTAGTCGAGCAAATCGACCCCGGGACTTATTCTTTGTAAGCCCAGTACTTATTCTATCGGTCTCTTTTGCCAAACCACTAAGTGACGGGGACGTAAACACACCAGCATCGGTTGTCAAGCAATGCTAGGGGGGCAAACACAGACACAAACACACACACACACACATATATATATATATATATATATATATACGACAGGCTTCTTTCAGTTTCCGTCTACCAAATCCACTCACAAGGAATTGGTTGGCCCGGGGCTATAGTAGAAGACACTTGCCCAAGATGCCACGCAGTGGGACTGAATCCGGAACCATGTGGTTGGTTAGCAAGCAACTTACCACACAGCCACTCCTACGCCTGTGTTTTTCCTAGTGTTTTTGTTTAGTTTCGTGCATTTGTTGCTATTATTTTATAATAATTAGTTGTGTTAGCCATGGGTCCTAAGGAGGTTAGTGCAAAGGACACTGCTGAGAAGAAAAAGCTAATCACGACAGAACTGAAGAACGAAATCATAGATACACACAAGAAAGGAATGCTTGTAGTGGACATCAATACGACCAAAGCACGTCGACAATCTGCACCATCCTGAAGAAAAAAGACGAGATCAAGACCATTACAACAGCAGTGGGGGTCTCCAGGCTCTCTGAGCAATGCACATCTATCCACAAAAGGATGGAAAAATTGCTTCTCCAGAAGTAACATGCAGGGGATACGATTATGGAGACCATCATTCTGAATGAAGACACGAGCACTGTATGGAGATCTCCTGAAGCACAACCCTGGAACATTGACGGTGGAGACATCAGCAGAAGCATTTATGGCTAGTCACGGCTGGTTTGAGAATTTCAAGAGGAGGACTGGTGTTTATAGCATAATCAGGTAAGGAGAAGCAGCGACTTCTGACACAAAAGGCAGCTGAAGACTTCATACATGAATTCCATCAGCTCATTGCAGCCAAGGGGTACATCGCACAACAGATATTCAACTGTGATGAAACTGGCCTTTTTTGGAAAAAATGCTCAGAAGAACCCACATAATTGCAGAGGAAAAGAAAATGCCAGGCTAGATAGACTCTCATCCTTTGTGTCAATGAAAGTGGAGAATTGAAGATTAAGCCGCTCTGTGTCTACCATTCTGAAAACCCACAAACGTTCAAGTCACTCAAAATCTTGATGGAGAAGCTGCAGGTCATGTGGAGGGCAAATGTTAAAGCCTGGATCACCAGGCAATTCTTCTTCAAGTGGGTCAACCTTGTCTTCAGACCAGCAGTGAAAAAGATCTTCCTCTCAAGACCCTCCTCATCCTCAACAATCCTTGAAGATGATATCCTGAATGAATTCAAATTCATAAAAGCTCTGTACCTTTCACACAACACCACCCCCATCTTGCAGCCCATGCACCAACAGGTTATTTCCAATTTTAAGAAATTGTACAACAAACACTTGTTTCGTCAGTGATTAGAAGTCACTGAAAATACAAATCTAACCCTTCATGAGTTTTGGAAGGAGCACTACAACATTGTAAACTGCCTGAAAATCATCAATATGGCCCGGCAGGATGGAACAAGGAGAACGCTGAATTCTGCATGGAGAAAACTGTAGCCTGACAGCATATCCTAAAGGGACTTCGAGGGGTTTGAGTCTGAGACACCTGTAGTCAAGGTGATAGTGTTTCTTGCCAAGTCCACGGGCCTAAAAGTTGATGGAGACATTAACAATCTTGTTGAGAAACACTCAGAGGAGCTGATGACAGATGAACTCCTGCAGCTTCAGAAGCAGCAGTATTTGGATGCAGTGGAAGAGATTGGTTCCCTAGAAGAGGACAGTGTAGTGCAGAATGCTATCTCTACAACTGACATAAAGGCAGAGTTGGCAAAGTGACAGTATGTTTCTGAATTTATAGATAATCATCATCCTGAAAAAGTAGCTACAGGTCGTGCAGCTGCTTAATTTAATGACATTGCTCAGGTGCATTTTTGTAACATTTTGAAAGGCAGGAAAAAGCAGACTTCTCTTGATGTATTTCTAATAAAACAACCTGCAAGTGTAAAAAGTGAAGAAAGTGTGTCCAAAAAGCCTAAATTAAGCAAAGTGAGAGAGAAAATGCCAGAAATTGTTCTTCCTGATGTCTTAATGGAAGGAGATTCTTCTTCCCAACAGTAATCCTCCTCCTCTCCATTCTATCGTCTTCCTCACACACAAATCATCCCATCTTTAAGGTAATTCAGTTAATAAATCCAGTTTACATATTTCTTTTGCATTCTCTTTTTTATAATTGACATTTTACTTATAACTATACCTTTCCCGTTTTAAAACCCATAAAAAAATTAATTTTGAGTGGTTTGGAGGGACTGGAACAGATTGATTATATTTTAGTTAATTTCAATGATGAAAATTGATTTGTAGAATGAATAAATTGTAAAATGAGCTCAGTCATGGAATGAATTAAATTCCTACTGTGAGGTATCAGTGTATGATGAAATTCCACTCCCCAAAGTCCAGATCATGAAATTCCATGTGCTACTGCTCATCATAACTAGGATCCTTCTTTCTGCATCTTAACACTAACTCATTTCTCCTCAGATAATGCTAGCATCTTCCTGTCCTTTTAATGAGCTTTGTTATAGCAAAGCGTTATGCTGCTACTTTAAGCCACTCATTCCACAAGGCACCACAGCCACCAACACACTATACCTTAACCACAACTCTCAGCCTCAAAAGCCTTAGCTGCTCTTAAGTTCTGTCCTGTCTTGATCTCAGCTCTTACTTACCAGGCCTAACATATCAACTGTGGCTAACCAGCCTTTCAGATTGCAATCAAACACTTATCTCAGCCTCTTCGCTGGTTTCTCAGTGATTGACGGTTTCTGTATGCTATCAAATAAGAAGCTGAATTTGCTGACTCTGCCTTTCCTCAGCTCAAGAGATCTGGACTTAAATAGTTTATAGTTCAAGTGAACCCTCTTGCCCCACCCCATCCACATGACACAGTGTTAGTTAGGTCATTGATATAAAAGCCCTAATGGAAGCTGGACACTAGACATGGTGGATGGTCTCCTATACTGAACTGCACTCAACTTCCCCAGTTTATTGATAGTAAGCACAAAAGGAAGACGCAAGTGGTGATACCCTTCTCAAGCTTGTGACATTCTAATTTAGAAGCAGCAGAAACCCTCAGAGTGAAGCTGTTTAGCAGTCCAGAATGAGGTTTCTGAACCTTTTGGGGATAACATGGTGCATGTTCAAAGTCTCTCCAATTAGTGATCCACATAGCCTTATAACTTTCTGAACTAGAGCATTAAATGTATGTTCCTCAGAATGTAGCTGTTAGGCACCAAGCAACAATACTAAAGAATATTTCACTTCAACACTGGGCAGTAAGATTATTCTAAACTGATTGATAGTTTTCAAATTTTCTGTCTCTGGAATGTGTGTGAGTGTGACCAAGAGTACATTGTATAAGACAATGTGAAATTGAAATAATTGAACCAAGCTATAAACATACCTGCATCACAGTAACAGCCCCATATGTAACAGCCATCCAATAGACTGAGCCTATAAATATACCTCCAGCCAAGAATGGACACATCTTATAGATGACTTTGTCTGTCATGTCCATTATATATACAAGACGACCTGTAGTGAAAGAAAAACAAAGATTAGAATTGTAGCTAAAAAGGGAATTGATAAAATTTTAAAATGACAATTCTTAGGTTCAAATCTCTTCTCAACTCACGATACAGTAATATGAATAAATATATGAAGGTTTAACCCTTTAGCATTTAAACTGGCCATGTCCAGCCCAAATATTTTATCTGTTCTATATTCAAACCAGCCAGATCTGACCTCTCACACCTACCCTACAATGTCATTTCAAAAAGCAACAATCACATTATTGAACTCTCAAAGCTACAAGAAAAAGCATGATCAATTTAAAACAATGTGAATAAGCTTTACATTTGAGAGAAAAATCTGAATGCTAAAGGGTTAGTCTATTTTTCCTTTCCTGAGTTTCGGCACAGATGACTCAGCTCTGCCTTGCATTTATTCTTTTAAAAATCTCTTCTATGCCATACAAACACAAAAGGCAAATACATGCAAAATTAACAGCAGCATTAATAAACCCCATTTGTTCATGTTTGTATGTCAGTGTAAGTTAGTCAGCTTATGTCATTGATTCAATGTCAGTTAGACACAATTTTTGCTGGCTTCTCTATGCACAGTCTGTAAATTTATTATTTGTACACAACTATCTTTTCTAATGTAAGACTTGTAAATACGAGCATTATCGTTTTGAAAATCTTTCAAAAGTAATTATTGCGTTTTACTCTAACCGGTACATCCTTCTTGACTTTGCCCTTTCTATTATCAAATGGCTTGCATTTACAACAGATTGACATAGGTTGATAGTTGAATTGATACAGGGTAATAATTGTGCAGTAGAAATGAAGGTAGTATGGGAGTTCTATCCTTGGAGGAAATATGAATAAGTTGATGAGGATAGAAAAGAAAGGAAGATATAATTCAAAAGTGAACAAATAACTGCAGCATTGGTGAGCAAAAGTTGTTAGATAAATAGCCTTTACTTGGATGTGATCAAGAATATTCCATGTTTGCAATACTCATATTAAATGTTATGCTTGGTTGTGAGTGAGCATAAGTAAAGACTTAAGGATTAAGACCAATAACATGCTTGAAATTAAAGTATATCATTGAAAAGGATGCACCCTATTTCTGTGTATACAAGCTATGGTAATGTAATATTTCTGCAATTAGTGTGTTATGTTGTATATAACACATTTCCACTCTTTCCATTGCAAGCTTCACTTTAACTTCCTTTGTAAAAGATAAGTGGTGGCTGGGGATTACAGCATTTTCTGTCCCCGAAGAAGATATATCTTTATCATTCTCTATGTTAAGGATGTGCTGTGGCCAAAACAAATCTACAACGATGGTGAGGTGTAGGAGTTGTAGTGACCTCGAGGAATCTAGTTGAGTACTGCTCATATTCAGATAGCTTACAAGACAGCTTTCTTGATACGTCTAGTGAGTATGCCTTTTTACTATTGAAGAAGAACAGAAGATGGGCATGATGTTGCTGGAAAATGTTTCTGAGGTTTCTGTTCATGTAGTGCAAGTTTAGCATGAGGTGTCTATGTTATAAGTGGATGACACTTTGGTATGAAAGGTTATCAAGGAATGAAGGGTGGTAACATGTGCATAGGAATGGGTGTTGGAAGTAATAACTTGTAAGTAATTGATATTTAAAAGAAACAGTGTATCAGAGAGAGTTCCATTAGCCATGATGATGCAATCTGACAGGAAGCCTCCAATCCAAGAGACAAGAAATGGAAGAAGCACATAGGAACAGAGGAAATTCATATACCAGGTACAGTCAAATGCTTTACAACAACAATAATTTTAGAAAAAATTTTCAAGGGTGCGGGCAACTGAGATTTAGGCTTTCAGTAGATATGGCTTTATGAAAGCCATATTGTTGATCATTAAGTTGGAAGAGGGATGAAAGTTGTTATTGATGATCTCCATGACCTTCAAGATGTTGAAAGTGAGAGCAATAGGTCAATAATTGATGGTATCAGATCCCTTCTTGTGAATGGGACACACTGTAGCATGTTTCTAAAGATGGGATAAATCTCTGAAAGAGAGAGTTTAAAGAGTTTGGTGAAGAGTAAAGGTTAGCTCTTGGGTACAATGTTTATGAGTAACAAAAGGAACTTTGTCAGGGCTGGTGACCTGGTAACCAGAAATGCTAGAGCACTTGGTATATATGAGTGTAGAGTAAGCCTGATGGAATGGAGCAGGATAGTTGAGTGCAAAGGAGGATTATATGAAGTTGATAAAAAAATTATTTTAGTAAGGGACCAAAAAGAATCTTCAGGGCAGGAGGTAGAAGTGCTTGCTGACACAGAAGGGTATCCTTAGCATTTCTAATAATTGTTGCATCAGGTGATGAAAGTCAGAGAGAGGGTCAAAGCCCAACTAATTCGGGAGAGAGTTAGTCTACATGAGATGCAATTTGGGTTTGTGCCAGGTAGAAGCACCACTGATGCTATATTTCTGGTAAGACAGTTGCAAGAGAAATTCCTAGCCAAAGAAAAACCTCTGTACTTGGCTTTTGCTGACACGGAGAAAGCCTCTGACAGGGTCCCCTGATCCCTTATCTGGTAGTCAATGCAGAAAGTAGGGATAGATGAGTGGTTGGTGAGAGCTGTACAAGCTATGTACAGGGATGCTGTCGTTAAGGTGAGGGTTGGCTATGAGTATAGCAAAGAATACTGGGTAGAAGCAGGGTTTCACCAAGAATCAGTCCTCAGCCCCCTCTTGTTCACCATAGTCCTCCAGGCAATAACAGAATTCAAGACAAGCTGCCCCTGGGAGCTCCTCTATGCTGATGACCTTGCTCTGATAGCTGAGTCACTACCACAACTAGAGAAGTTTCAGATGTGGAAGCAAGGTCTAGAATTGAAGGCCCTTAAAAGTTAAACTAGCAAAAACCAAAGTCTTAGTAAGTAGTAAGGCAGACAAATCACAAATCCCTTTAGGCTGATGGCTCTACTTGATCTTTAGAAAAGACGTAGGTAGAAAGTCCATAAAATGTACCCAGTGTAAGCTATGGACACATAAGAGATGCAGGAATAGCAAAGGAAGGTTAACTGGGAAGATAGTTTTTGTGTGTGGAAGATGAATAAGTGCAATAAACACTGAAAATGTACAGAAAACAGATTCCATTACATGCCGGGGGAAAAACCAGAAGTAGTTGATAGCTTCCATTACCTAGTAGCAGGGGTGCATGCTTCGAGAGCATAGCTGCTAGAATAAGAATAGGCTGTGCAAAGTTCAGAGAGCTCTTACTTCTGCTGGTAACAAAGGGGCTCTCGTTCAGAGTGAAAGGTAGACTGTATGATGCCTGTGTGCAAACAGCCACGCTACATGGCAGTGAAACATGGGCTGTGATAGCTGAGGACATGTGTAGGCTTGAAAGAAATGAAACTGGTCTGCTCTGCTGGATGTGTAATGTCAGTGTGCACACATGACAAAGTGTAAGTGCCCTGAGAGCAAAGTAAGACATAAGAAGCATCAGATGTCGTGTGCAAGAGAGATAACTGTGCTGGTATAGTCATGTGATGTATATGGATAGGACAGCTGTGTGAAAAAGTTTCACACCCGAACAGTGGAAGGAACCTGTGGAAGAGGTAGACCCATGAAGACGTGATGAGGTGTTGAAGCACAACCATTGAACATTAGGCCTCAAAGAGGTAATGACAACTGACCGAGACCTTTGGAGATATGCCGTGATTGAGAAGGTCCAGTGAGCCAAGTGAGATTATAGTTAGGGCCAATACTAGTGTTGTATCACTGGCCCATTTAGAAGCACTCTTCTATTGCTGAGCGATATGCCATGCTTGCGAAGACCTTTTGAACAGAGTGAAATCATAGCCGTGGCTGATGGCCAGTGCCACTTGACTAGCACATAAAAAGCGCACCATTTGAGCATGGCTGATGCCAGTGTCACCTGACTGGCACCCATGTCGATGGCACATAAAAAGCATCATTCAAGCATGGCTGATGGCAGTGCTGCATGACAGGTTCCTATGCAGGTGACATGCAAAAAGCTCCCGCTACACTCTTGGAGTGCTTGGTGTTAGGAAGGGCATCCAGCTGTAGCAACCTTGCCAAATTAGATTGGATCCTGGTGCAGCCTCTTAGCCTGCCAGTTCTCAGTCAAACTATTCAACCCATGCCAGCATTGAAAACAGACATTAAACAATGACAATAATGATCTTGCAGGAGTTGCAGAGTTGGGTAAAAGTTGGCCAGCTTATAATGGTAGATAATTTTCTCCAATCACTGTAAGCAATGTTCTTTACTAGAACTGTGACTGTGAGGCAGCGGTGGTAGTTTTGGTTGTGTGAGAGATACAGAACATCTTTAGAGTATGACTTCAGTCATCCTCATAGTTGTCTGATAGGTCAAGGCTGACTTTAAAATTCAGTTCCATATTACTAACAATGGCAACTGCACCATTTTCATTGCACATAAGCTCTGAAATGAGATCTACATAAAGCAAAATTAAATGGAAATAGAGGACTGCTTCCACAAACATCATGCCAATGTCCAGAAAAGTGTGGAAAGAGTCAGAAAATTCATGGTATCTCAGTTCAATTCAACAGACTATTTCAGTGTACCGGCACATCCTTTCACACCTACAGACATAAATAGAAACACATCAGCTTTATCCTTGAAAAGCCGCTATCTATCAGTATCAATGAATGCTTACGTTCTTTATTATCTGTCCCTACTTTTTTAACAACCCCCTCCATTATTTCTTCATAGCAACCTAACGTGCTTTTATAGACTTAGCTATATATCACTTGGGTTTCATATCCAATCCTGCTAACTCCTTTCCCTTTGCAGGAATGGATGTTTTTTTTTTTTCTTTCTTTCACCAGTTGAATCCTATGACTTTTCTATCTTTTTAATGTTTACCCTCTCCACCTCTTTCCTCATCTATATTTTGTATTTAAGTGTACATAACATGGCTATATATCTGTATATATGTGTGTGTCTGTGTGTGCGTGCATATTTACATAAATAATTATGTACTCTACATTTCTTTTATTTAATCATTTAATTTAATCTCTTTTATCTCTTCGTTGCTGTTTTGTGACCTTATCAGCAGTCTTTCGGCCTTCATTTCTTCCCAGCCATAATTTACAACATTCACTGGCAAAAGGAGCTGCAACCTTAAAATTTCACTTCATAAATTGCATTTTCGTAAACTTCTATTGCACAACTGATTTTAACCAATGTAAACCATTAATCATCATCAGCAGATTATTATTATTATTCAGAGTGTGTGTGTGTGTGTGTGTGTGTTCGTGTGTTTGTGTGAGAGAGAGAGAGAGAGAGAGAAAGGTTTTGCATTTGTGTATATTTATTATACGCGTGCACATGTAAACACGCACATACACACACACTTCCACTGACTCATTCAAGCAGGTCGGCTGACTATTGGCATGTGCTGGTGCATGTATGTGTGTGTGTGTTTGTGTGTGTGTCACCCATCTGCCCATATCATAGCTACCAGCAGCTGATGAAGTTTGATCGATATTCTTGTTAGCAACACTGTGATGACAGTGGGAGGAGAAGGAGGCTGTATTAATATTTTGACATGTTGGTTAATTTATGCAGCTAGCACAGGATGGCTCTTCTGCTGATGTATACAAAGGGAAGAAGTGGGAGTGGAAGATAATGGTGTTGCTGCTCATGATGATTATATACGAAGGGAAGAGGGGGAAAGTGGAGGATAGGGCTGCTACTGCTGCTGATGTATATGGAAGGAGAGGCGGAGTGGAGGACGGTGTTGCGGATGATGTATATAGGAAGAAACTAGAAGTGGAGGATAGCGCTACAGCTGCTACTGTGTGTGTGCGTGTGTTTTTATATATATATATATATATATTATCACTTAGTGAAGAGTAAGGGTCATAATTTAGCATGTGAAAGACAGAAGTGAATGATTGTGTGTGTGTGTGTGTGGATGAGTAATGTTATTGCCACTTTGTAGTTCCATTCTCAGCTCTGATCCATGAAAAATAGGAAGTCAGCTGACTGAGTGCATCTACAAATTTAAATAATACCACTTCATTGGAAGCAATATTATCACATGTATATGGAGTGCAATATGGCAATCTGGCCATGAAACATTTCTTTCATTGTCCCAACTATTCCTGTAAGCCTTTAGGTTCCACTGAACGTAAAGCAAGTAAAGTGCCTTCTATCAAAGGAATAGTATGTATGTGTGTGTGTGTGTATATATATATATATATATATATATAAATAAATATATATATATATATATACCAGAGTAACCACATAACTGTCCAACGAATGGGAAACTCTGAGTAACAGCTTTTGTTATATTTCTGCTGCTTTTAAATAAAGTATATATATCATCATCATCATCGTTTAACGTCCGTTTTCCGTGCTAGCACGGGTTGGACGGTTCGACCGGGGTCTGGAAAGCCAGGAGGCTGCACCAGCTCCAGTCTGATCTGGCAGTGTTTCTACAGCTGGATGCCCTTCCTAACGCCAACCACTCCGTGAGTGTAGTGGGTGCTTTTTACATGCCACTGGCACAGGAGCCAGGGGAGTCTGGCAGCTGCCATGATTAGTTGGTGCTTTTAACGTGCCACCGGCACGGAGCCAGTCAAGACGGCGCTGGCAACGGCCACGTTCGGATGGTTCCTTTTTACATGCCACCGGTACAGAAGCCAGTCAAGGCAGCGCTGGCATTGGCCACGTTTAGATGGTGCTTTTTATGTGCCACCAGCACAGGTATCACAACTATATATATATATATATATATATATATACATATTCTTTATTTGTGAATTAAGGCTACCATTGGTTTCATGTTAAGAAGAGCAGGAAAATATCCTAGTATCTTAAAAATTTTCCAAGCTGATCACATAAAGGCTTTTGCATCCATTTTGGAAAACAGTCTTGTTTTGTTCACAAGATTTCTCGTAAATTCACATAAACAAAACAATGAAACATTTATGAGAAATCCCATGAACAAGACAAGACTGTTTTCCAAAATGGAGGTGAACACCTTTCTCCATGTGTCAGAATGATGTAGACGCATATGAGAACTCAATAGAGTTCAAAAAATTGCTTAAGGTTGTTCATCATATTTTCAGTCTGCAGAGAAATCGCGAAAATTTGCCCAGTTTATAAATATACCAAATGTTACACACACATATATACATATAGTTGAAATTTACAGAAAAACAAAAGATGATGACAGGTGTATTAGTTTGACATTTGGGAAGGTGAGAAAGTCTTTCACATTTTGAGCCTATGCTCTTCAACCGAAAGGAACATGAGGAAATAAACAGAGAGAGAATAAAAAAACTTTTGGAGTTAGCAATCAATTATAGTGACTGGTTGGACTAAAGTAGTCAGACAGAGAGCTTGGAAGAAGTGGAGATAATTAAGTATTGGTGATCCCAAAACGAAGGTGCGTGCGTGTGTGTATAAGAAAGTGTGTGTGTTTGTGGACAGGAGCTGGTAACTTTGATGTGTGGATGTGTGTGTGCATCTGTATTGTGTGGGTGCTGGGAAGTGGTCAGTGATAGTGTGTGCAGGGTGATGTGCTGTGGTTGTGTTGGGGGTGGGATGTGGGAGTGGGGGTGGGGCATGTGGAAGTGGGATGTGTAGGGTTGGGGTGTGGATGGAAGGGGCATCAATGAAAGGAGAAGGTGGGTAGGAGTGAAGAGAGGAAGTAGGTGCCAGATGAGAGAAGACAAGGGGAGTAAGATGAAGAGGGGAGGGGAGTTGAGCCCATGTGATGCAAATGAGCAAAGAGAGAGGATTAATTCCTGTTCATGGCGAAGACGGGAGTCTGGATGGCCCCTGTGCAAAGACAATCCAAACACAGACAGGTGTTGTAATGAATGACCAGTAGAGTGAAAATGGCATGAGACCGGGTGTCATTCCCAAGTCTAATGTCTCAGAAGTCCTCCGCAAACCAGTCAGCCAAGCAGTGTTCCGTTTTACCGACATACAGAGGACTGAAAGAGCAGCAGATGCAGTAAATGACATTGCTAGAAGTGCAGGTAAAGGAGTCAGTGATATGATAGGGACGATGATGGGTGCCTGTGAGGATGATGGTATTGGAGAGGTAGGGGCAAGTGCAGCAGTGTGGGCGAAAGCAGGGGAACGAGCCAGGTTGGGGGTGGGGTTAGGGAAGAAACTGTAGACCATGTCATGTATGTTGTGAGCTCGTTTGAAGGAGGGAAGGGGTAGGTTGGGGAAGATGTGCAAAGTGGAGGGGTCACACTGGAGTTGCTGGAAGGCTCGGAGAATGGTGAGGAGTAACAGCAGGGTGGGTGCAGAGAGAGAGAGCAAAGGCACAGTCCATGGAACATGCTCTGGCAAGGGCAGTGTGGATAGTGGTGAGAGGATATCTATGAAGGATTAAGTGGCAAGCCAGGAGTTGAGACTGAGTCTCAAAGTCATGGTTGTCACTGCAGAGCCTGCCGACGGAATAGTGTGGACATGCCAGGTTGGGGCTTGCGTCAAAGGTCTAGGAAATGTTTGAGGGCAAGAAGTCCTTCATGGTGTGGGATCACCATATATAGACTTTTGAAGCTCCAAAAACACTTGCCAAATTTAATGACAAATTATGGTGCCGCAATGCAAATAATAATTTATTTGATATGACCATGGGATCTTCTGATTCTGCACAAATTACAGACTTAGTAGGCTTATATCTGGTACATAAGACCTTCTCTCAACGGAAGATTATATAGAGATGACACTTTCCTGGTATATAACGGCCGATCCAAAGAACTCCATAATTTTATAAAAAGTTTTGTTTATCTATTACCTTTGAAGAAAGCTATTGTAAAGCAAATTTTTTAGATGTAACTCTGGTCCTCAATACCTCAACTTATTCTCCTTTCCATAAACCTAATGAATACCTCAATTATATAAACATTCATTCTAACCATGATATATCATTACTTAATAGCATTGTAAACAGTATGTCGATTAGAATCTCAGATCTATCCTATAATGAAGAAATATTCAATAATCATGTAAACTATTATAATCAAGCTTTAGCTGCAAGTGGATTTAAACAAAATATTAAATATATAAGATACAAAACTTAAGATTTATTTAGCACAAATGGAATTAAACCAAACTACACATAATAAGAAATACAACTAACTTTACTTCTAACAATAATATTCAATCAATACAAAAGTCATGAAAAAACTGTAAAACATGACAAAAAACAGAAAATATTATAATAGGCATAGAACCAAATATACTAATAACAAAAAACACTGAGGAAATACTATGCAAATTCCAAAATCAGTATATAACTATAAATTAACTAGTAAGAGTGGAAATAGGGAAATTATTTAGTACACAACACCATTTTCAATAAATGTTAAAGGATTAGCAAAAAAATTTCTAAACGTAATCAAAAATAGCTTTCCTAATAATCATAAGTATAACCATATATTTAACAGATCAACAATTAAAATATCTTTTTCAACACTGCCAAACATAGGATCAATTATCGCCAGCTCTAATAAACGAAAACTTAATAACTATAAAAATAGTTTAAGAAATAATAACAACAATAATACTAGTAATGAAATATACAATAGTTCTAGAACACCCAATAATACTCAACATAATACAAGTTCAATAGATAACATTACGAGAATACATAGCAATACTAGAACAGTAACAAAATTTCAGCAAAATTCCAATAATTATACATCTCAAAATATGCAATATGCTTTAGCTAATCCAATACCACAATCTAATAACAATAGTAACATACAAACAGTAAATATACCTAATTCTATTATAAATGATTCCAAAACAAATCCATATATATATATATATATATATATATCATCATCATCATCATCATCATCATTTAGCGTCCGTTTTCCATGCTAGCATGGGTTGGACGGTTCAACTGGGGTCTGGGGAGCCCGAAGGCTGCACCAGGCCAGTCAGATCTGGCAGTGTTTCTACAGCTGGATGCCCTTCCTAACGCCAACCACTCCGAGAGTGTAGTGGGTGATTTTATGTGCCACCGACACAGGTGCCAGACGAGGCTGGCGAACGGCCACCCTCGGATGGTGTTTTTATGTGCACCGACACAGGTGCCAGACGAGGCTGGCAGACGGCCACGCTCGGATGGTGTTTTTATGTGCCACCGACACAGGTGCCAGATGAGGCTGGCAGGTGCCAGACGAGGCTGGCAGACGGCCACGCTTGGATGGTGTTTTATGTGCCACCGACACAGGTGCCAGATGAGGCTGGCGGACGGCCACGATCGGATGGTGTTTGTTACGTCCCAAAGCACGGAGGCCAGTCTATGCGGTACTGGCTACGGCCACGTTCGGATGATTTTCTTGTGTGCCACCGGCACTGGTACCACAAAGATACAAATTCCATTTATGTTCATCTATTTTGATTGTTTTGATTGATTTGATTTTCACTTGCCTCAACAGGTCTTCACAAGTGTCACTTGCTCAACAGGTCTTCACAAGTGTCACAAGAAGGAAGGTATGCACAGGTGGACTGTCTACGTCGCCGGGTCTTCGGATGGTGTCTTTATGTGCCACCGACACAGGTGCCAGATGTGGCTGGCGAACGGCCACGATCGGATGGTTTTCTTGTGTGCCACCGGTACTGGAACCACAAAGATACAAATTCCATTGATGTTCATCTATTTTGATTTGGTTTGATTTTCACTTGCCTCAACAGGTCTTCACAAGTGTCACATATATATATATATATATACACACACACACATATACATTTTTTTATAGTTTAATTTTTCTTAAAGAAACACTCAATGCTCCTTCCTCTACCTTGCCCACACATCACCTTCTGGCTTTCAAAATGCTAAAATCTCCCTATCTTTCACTTTTGGCTAATGTTTCCCGCATGCGTAGAATTCTACTGAAATAGTAGACTTAAAAAATACCTGACCACCACTAGAAAACCCAACATGCTAGAAACAACAGGTAAAGGGACATTATTTCTGAAGAAACTTCCCTGCTTTCCAAAAAGCTAAAAGTGAAACATTGGGAGTGTGTAGCTTTTTGAAAGTGGTGAGGTGAAGGGCAAAATTCTTAAAAGATTCGCACTGTTTTTTCTCCATGGATTGCCAAGAACAAAAAATTGAAAACAGTAAAAAATTAATTTGGTGTGGAGAGACGTTTTGTGGGTGAAATCCTAATCTCCTGTATCGCAAATATAGGAATTGAAAGAAATTTAGGAAAAAAAATAAGGGCGGGGAGGAAATGTCACCTTGGACATGCTAGAAAGAAGAGGTAAAGGACAGGATATCTCAGAAAACTTCCTTTTAAGTTTATATCGAAGATCAGGTTTTTAAATATGCTCGTCACAAATACAAATTACATAACAGAAAAAGATCATTTCATTTGGGTTTGGGCTGTAAATTTGCATGTGCACACTGGAAGAATTAACATAAGTCGCACAATAGTTTTACCTAGAGTGTGTGTATGCATGTGTGTGTGTGTCAAAGGAAGTTATTTTATGACATTCTTCCATTTGAAGAAGCAAAGTTGTCAACTCAACATATATGGATCATATGATTGTTAATTTTCGTAAAATTGTTTTAATTTCTGTATGCTTTGAAGAGAGCAGAAACTGAAAGAGAGGATAAAGTGAAAAGGTGACATTTGCTTTGAAGTAATAGGAGAAAGTAAAAGAGAAGAAAGTGTAAGAATGTACATGTATGAGAGATAGACAGAGAGAGAGAGAGAGAGAATGAGTGAGTGAAGGTGTGTGTTGTGATGTATGAAATTTTTTGTATGTATGTCCAAGTGGCACTCGCTCTCTCTCACATACACACATTATCTTTCATATACACATACATAAATAGGCAGAGGTAAAGAATACGCACACCACCTGTTTTCGGCATAACCCTAATCCTAAACACCGGGCTTACGTATTCTTTACCTTCGCTCATAAATACATATGCATACATCTTTTTTGTGTGTGAGAAAGAATGAGACTGTACTTCCTTATAACATATAGAAAAATGGCTGTCTTTTAATGCAATTTTTTGGGTTATTTGTGTACATTTTCATAAATGCTTGTCTGAGTAAAATTCTATGCATGTGTGAAACATCGGACAAAAGTGATACATTAAAAGCAAACCAAAATATTGTCTGAAAATTACCTCAAAATTGTGCAACCCAACCTAGTTGCCAAGGTTATTTTAATTGTAAAAAAGAGTTGTTGAGTCAAAAAAACAGTTTATTTGGTAGATGGATAATAAGCAGCTTTCTTTATTATAATACATATGTGACTAATTCAGAGGAACATTACTTTCATTATTCCCACATCATCACTCTTGTAATGCAACACTTTGTAATTTTGGTTCAAATTGAAAGTGTGAAACTATTTTCATTTTGTAATAAAACCTGGTCGTTGTAGAGAAGTGTATTTGAAATAACTATAGCTGGTTATTGAGATAACGTAGAAAATATGCAAATGAAAGTTTATTTGACATGTGCAATTGATTGATTGTTCTGGAAGGCGGTGAGTTGGCAGAAGCGTTAGCATGCTGGGCAAAATGCTTGAGTGGTATTTCACCTATGTTTACGTTCTGAATTCAAATGCCATCGGGGTCAACTTTGCCTTTCATCTTTTCAGGGTCGATAAATTAAGTACCAGTGAGATATTGGGGTCAATGTAATCAACTGGTCCCCTCTCCCGAAATTTCAGGGCTTGTGCCTATAGTAGAAAGGATTTGATTGTTCTGGTCTTAACATCAATTGGTAAGAATAGAAGTCATTTGATGACACCCTTTTGTTTGTAATTGGCTATCTTGTTGCAGGTTCAATCCGAGGAATATTGAAATACCCATCTTGTCCATTCCACAGAATAAGATTAAACTGGAGAACATCATGAGAGGGATGAGTCTGTGAAACACGTTCAAGGTTGTTATCTTGAATACAAATGAGAACATCATGATTCTCAATGGGATCACCAACCATAAGAATGGCTACTTCATTAAATGTGGGCTCATTAAAAGTGTAAAATGTTCTTTACTATAGTTTACTATAGATGTAACGAATGCAGAAACACAAACACACACACTCATAGAATTGATAATATTGAAAACAGCACCAGCAAAACAAAATGTAACTGATATAGGTGCAAAACATACTTTCTCTAGCATAGTTATGCTATAAAAAAAGGGAAAGTCATCAATTTAGCGAACGTTAGTATTCATCACCAAATTAAGAAAGTACAGAAATTCAACATTTATTTGGAACATGCACTAAATGTTATAAAATTCACAACTAAATGAATATCACAGTGGAGAAAGTGAAAGTCCAAGAAAATTCAGAAGGCATAATTAAAATTCTCATACAAAAATAATTTATTTTACAATTTTGAAACAAACGCTGAACCAAGCGTATAAAAAGAGAGATGCTGTTTTTGAACCATGTAACATTATAGGCTGTAGAATAAATACTGAGTAACACAGTAAAAAGGTTGTACGATGTTGATACTCACAGTGATGAAGAATAGAAGGACTGTTAAAAAAACATTATCTTGAAACTGGTTAGGAGTGGAATAACATTTCTGTAATTATATTAAAAAGCTGCTGAGGCTTTCTACTTTGCCAAGTTTCTGAATTTGTTATAATAACCAGAATATTTTTTTTTTCAGATATTGACAGTAATCAAGTATTGTGAGTGGCGTTAAATCAGCCAAATCTTCATTGTTAGTAGTACTTGAAATTAAACGTTGTTGTTTGTTTGAAGTCCAGGCTGCAAGTAACTTTCAATATCGGCGCATTTCACTGTTAGTGAGGAGCATTATATACGTAAACTAAGACACACACATGCACACACACACACGAACATTAATGCACACCTGAAGCCTATCTCTATCCTTGTGTGTCTGTCTTTGTCTTTGGATGTGTGTGTGTGTCAGTTGTCACAAAAATGTATGTATACAAACACATACACCATCACACACATATACTTGTCAGTCATCAGCCTAATGTAGGTAACAAACATGCAAACACACTCATATAGAAAATGTGATGTCATCGTCATTGTGGTGGTGATATAAAATGTCGTTTATGATAGGTGACTAAAAGAAAAATGTTAAATTTTTGTAATGCAAATATGTGAATGAAAATATAGCTTAGTTGGTAGCCAAAAGCTTACCGAATCTTTTGACACCCCTTACGCCAAAATCAGCAACTCAGTTTGGAATGCATAAGGAACATAGTCACACACACACACATACAAACTCTCTTTTATAGTTATAGATATATACATATGTACACACATATATATATAATCAAGTTAAGGTAATAAATCTCATTAAGAGATCATAAATTCAATGAAAATACTGTTTAGTTACCAATCTACAGAAAGTTCAGCTATAAGGTAACCACATAAACCGTGGTTCACGTGTTTACATATTTAAAGAATAAGGAGAAAATGGAGAGGTAATTAATAAAATTATCTATTAATTATAAAATATAACAACATCTCTAACAGTTGTTTTGATTCAGAAATCTTTAGATGGAGAGTATATTTTAGATTTTAAAAAAAGTTTGTTTACCTTAATTTTGGAGAATAAGAGAAATATAAAAAAAACTGCATTATTTATGGGATGACTCAATATACATTGAATCTAAAGAAAATAAAGAAAGTCAGGAGGTATGAGATAAATACATTTCACTAATTTATATCCACAAGATTACGACCATTTCGCAGCCAACATCATTAATCATACTCTTCCATACATTAATATTTCAAAGATAACATTTTTGTATGTGTATACTGGAGTTGAAAAATAAATGTAAAATAATTTATTCGACACAAAAATAACTTTTGCATGATGTTGGAAGCATAAAGTCCATCATCCTATGGATATCAACTGGTGAAATAAATATATTCATTTCATACCTCCTGACTTTCTTTATATTCTATATACTCCTAATGAAATCATCATCACCGACTGGATTTACTAGATTTCAATTGCATAGGACTACATATTACACTCGTATGTATTGGTTTACTATGTGGATTGTAGCATGGGCCACTAAAGGAGCTTTTTTGTGAGTACCACCTGATTTGATAAATCCATATATTGTGCATTAAATTTATATATATATATACTGGCCCCCTCCCCAAAAATTTCAGGTCTTGTGCCAGAGTAGAAAAGATTTCATTTAGATAGGTAAGTAAAAACTATGGTATTATCGGTGAAAAACTTGCAACTGATGGAAAGGAAATATGTAGTGTTTTACAGCTGTTTCTAGGATAGCTGCAAATTTGTGCATACTGTCTGCAGCACAAAATGTGTCCGCAATTCGTCCTATCAGAAGAAGAAATGCCAATATTTTTATATATCTCCTCTCAATATGTTATAAATTAACTTGACATATTGAGACTGCCTGTTCATATTTTAGTTCTATTATACATACATCAGCTTGATTGATATATTGCCTATAGCCAACTCTTATTTACGTGAATCCTGCATCCCTGCACTTAAAGTTGGAATTTAGGCACTTGGTTTGGCCTGAGCATTCATTGTATGTACTTATAACTTATGTCTTCTTACCTATCATTTATATGTATGTATGTTCCTAGTTAATTTTCTAATACTACATGCATTAAATAAGTTAATACTGCTTCATTCTTGATAGGTATTTACACAAAAGATTTATTTAAAAATCCTTGAAAAGGAAAAAATACTTCAAAAGAACATCAATAAGAGATGAAACACAGTCATTACCTGGACTTGGATAAACAATGGTAAATTCTGTATTGCACTGTGGACAGCGTACTTTGGTTGACAAATCTTCCAGTTGCTGACCATCAATCCAACGCTGAAGACAAGTATTGTGAACCCATTTGGTTGATCCACTGCATCGACACGGCTTCAGCCAACCATTTTGACCTTGAATGTCAGTGTTATAACAAATATAACATGTTCGTCTGAAACAGAAAGGCCGGTTCAATCAATGGGTCTGTTCACTAAATTATCTGGCAAAGACATGCTTCCAAATTTTAGAGGTTAAAAGCCCCATGTCAAACAGTAGATAACAATAAAACAAAGCCATTGAAGCAAGATTCTTTTCAGCAACAAGAGGAAAATGTATCAATGGATTAAACTTCCATTGATACATTATGTGCAATGTATCATTACATTGCACATAATGTATCATTACATTGCATTCATTATGTGCAAAATTATGTGTAAGCATAACGATATTAGAGAGCATGCCATCTACCACTCTAATGTTACAAAGACATTCTGATATAGTAACCAAGATATTGCAATCATAAATGTTTCAGAAACAAGTAGTTAAGTTAGTAACACAAAACTTCAAATACAATTCAGTAACATGGATCACTGGTATCTAGCCATGAATAATATACATACTTAGACACAAAGTATTCTCACCAAATATACATTCCATTTACTAATATTATCATACTGGCTCTTATATATCAAAATAGCCTTGTGACAAAAATAAACAAGCAGATCATAACTTGAAAGAAGACTAGCAATAAAAAAATTCTAGCTTTTCATTTTGATATAAAAGGAGACTATCAAGAATAGTAACAAGAAATGGCATGAACCATTACAGGAATAAAGGAGTTTTCAAGTTATTTACAGCATGGAAGAAGACTTCATGTTTTAAGTGTAGCTTAGAATATATTGAAGGTGTGTGTGTCAACAAATATGTGATGCACATATGGGAGTTGTATTGCAATAGTTTAGGGATGTCACTCATTTCTGCATTCAACAGTAGAATTTCATTTCATCTGTGAAGATCTTAAGAGACAAATATGCAACAAGCTTTTCTATCAATCTTCATTTTGTAAGGCTAATTACCTTCTGTATAATGTAATTTGATATGAGAAAGTTAAGAGCCCAAAGAGTTTTTATAGGCGCAGGAGTGGCTGTGTGGTAAGTAGCCTGCTTACCAACCACACGATTCCGGGTTCAGTCCCACTGCGTGGCACCTTGGGAAAGTGTCTTCTACTATAGCCTCGGGCCGACCAAAAAGCCTTGTGAGTGGATTTGGTAGACGGAAACTGAAAGAAGCCTGTCGTATATATGTATGTGTGTTTGTCCCCCACAACATCGCTTGACCACCGATGCTGGTATGTTTACTTCCCCGTTACTTAGTGGTTCAGCAAAAGAGACTGATAGAATAAGTACTAGGCTTACAAAGAATAAGACCTGGGGTTGATTTGCTCAACTAAAAGACGGTGCTCCAGCATGGCCGCAGTCAAATGACTGAAACAAGTAAAAAGAGTAAAAAGAGTTTGTAAAACCTTTTCACACCAACCAAACCTACAATGCACTGATGTCCTATAAAATTTGGAGACCAAAATAGATGCTATGTTTAACACACAAGCTAAACACTACATTACAGCATATTCTGTATTGTTTGACAAGTGTTCCAACATATTCCTTTCAGAATTGGATCCCTCTATATGACCTTTCCCTTTTAAAGGTAATAAAGAACAGCTTGTTGTGCTCAATTACCCTCTAGTATATTACTAGATATATTTCAAGTATATCAATCATGTGCCCAGTAGTTCCTCACACACAAACTAACAGCAACTCATAAAATAAACTATTGTATATCAGAAACATATAGTGTAATACTCAATAAAGCAGAAGTAGGGTATGTTGGTATCTGAAGTGCTGGATCTGTGGATCATACCCAGTTATTCAACCAACCACCTGTACGTTACACATCTGCTTCATGAGGGATATACAACAATCCCTGCAAAGTAGCATGTACAATAAAGCCTCAGACTACATCGTACTAAACTGTCAATGATTTCAAATAAATAACCATAAAAATCAAACACATTCTCCACTAATCATGCCTGTTTTGCTTCAATTAATGGTTACAACCACCAGGAACTTCAACCATAAAGATGAGCTCTATTGGAGGCCTTGTGAGTCTTAATCACTGTGTTAACTGAGTCTGCTTTACAATACAACCACATCTGTTCTGTAGATGTCTTAATAAATTAAAATATTATTACACATATTTATTAAGAACAGAAGTATTATATCATGAGATCTAATTTTGCATTTGATTTCACCCAATTAATTACAAGTGATAAGAAAATCTGTCAACAAATCCAACTGTTTTCATACAATTACTATCTTATCAAGATGAACACTGCTCCAAAATTAAACAATGTCAATCTGTTTCTCTCACTGTTTCTTCCAACGTAAATTAATCTATTGATAATTCCTGAATGAATGAAATCTATATAATCTCCATCAATATCATCTACACAAGTTCATCTAGTTTACTAAAACTTGTATGCGAAAAACAATATTTATCAACACATCAACAATTCACTTCATACATAGTTGTGACTCATTACTGAAAATGAGATTGGCAGAAGATTAATTTGTCTCATGCTTGCTCTTAATAAAGTGAAGCCATGATTCAGTTTTTTAGTCCCAGTTAGAACTGCTTCACATGTTAACAATACTGATGGAAGAAACATTAATGTCTCAATTTCTCACAACTTTCAACAGGTGGTAGTTAGATGTTAAGTCCGTCTATACCAACATAGTTCAGTTGAATATTTAAATGCTTAGCTGATGACAACAGATAACAATGATGATAACATTATCAGCTACACTGCTGGCTTGTTTATGTTTAGATTATATAAATGTTGATACATAGTTCTGTGCAATACATTATAACTGGTCTGACCAAAAAAGACATTAGTCAGACTGAACTAAGATTAAATTAGGAAACTTTAAGATGTTTTGATACCACTACGCCATCAATAATATCATACTTTCAATGCCAGTAAGAGTGCCTCAACATGGTAGCTCAACTTGCTAGAAACAGTAGACAGATTCCCTTAAATCAAACCCTACCATCTTAAAAAAGAAAAGACACATAGGACCATGTCTTATCAACCAGCACATTAGTAAGTCAGTATAGTTGAAATTGTCATAGATAGTAACATGGTACAGCATGTACATGACCAAAGATTTTGACTCCACTCCCTGCTATCCACTCATACACAAAATACTCATCACCTCCTTAAGAACCAACACAAAATGCTGGCTGTCAAATAGCCCCTGTAGCACAGTGGGCAGTGCATCAGTATCATAAAATAATTAATACCTGTTAGGTTGCAAAGCTAGAAAGAAAGAAAAACAAAACACTTGTAGAATTTTTAGTGAAATAACAAAAGGATTTGGCCTCTCATCCAGTTACAACCTGACAATGTTCCAGACACTGTACACAACTACTACACTCCAACAAACATATTAGCATCAATGAAATCTATTATTGCAGTTCAAGCCAAAGAAGGAGTTTCTATGTAGGTATTCAACCTGTTAAAAATGGGATACACATCTCCTTCAAATCACGCCCTACCATCTTAAAAAAGAAAAGACACATAGGACCATGTCTTATCAACCAGCACATTAGTAAGTCAGTATAGTTGAAATTGTCATAGATAGTAACATGGTACAGCATGTACATGACCAAAGATTTTGACTCCACTCCCTGCTATCCACTCATACACAAAATACTCATCACCTCCTAAGAACCAACACAAAATGCTGGCTGTCAAATAGCCCCTGTAGCACAGTGGGCAGTGCATCAGTATCATAAAATAATTAATACCTGTTAGGTTGCAAAGCTAGAAAGAAAGAAAAACAAAACACTTGTAGAATTTTTAGTGAAATAAAAGGATTTGGCCTCTCATCCAGTTACAACCTGACAATGTTCCAGACACTGTACACAACTACTACACTCCAACAAACATATTAGCATCAATGAAATCTATTATTGCAGTTCAAGCCAAAGAAGGAGTTTCTATGTAGGTATTCAACCTGTTAAAAATGGGATACACATCTCCTTCAAATCACGCCCTACCATCTTAAAAATAAGAGAACAATATAATCCTAGATACACAGAAGACAAGACATTGCTGGAATTCATAGGTCTGTTCAATCAAGGCTAACTTAGGACTAAATAATATCTATTTCGTTTCTTACTATCAGCACCACAGAATATCAAATACAACCCTAACTGGGCTCCAATCTTTCCATAATAAACAGAAGTATATAAAACAGTGTCTTCCATGTCAGCAGAGGTTATATACCAATCATCTACACAACAAAACAAAGATAACACAAATGAGAAACTACTTAAATATATAGAGAACTACAGTTTATTGGAACAGTAAATTCCATCTTCCAGTTTCAGCCTACTACATGAAAAATCTCCACCAAACACTCATCATCATCATCATCGTTTAACGTCCGTTCTCCATGCTAGCATGGGTTGGACGGTTCGACCGGGGATCTGGGAAGCCAGAAGGCTGCACCAGGCTCCGGTCTTATCTGGCAATGTTTCTACAGCTGGATGCCCTTCCTAACGCCAACCACTCCGTGAGTGTAGTGGGTGCTTTTTACGTGCCACCTGCACTGGTGCCAGGCAAGGCTGGCATCGGCCACGGTCGGATTGGTGCATTTTACGTGCCACCTGCACGGAAGCCAGTCGAGGCGGCACTGGCTTCGGCCACGATTCGGATGGTGCTTTTTACAACAAAATAATAAATAAAACATATGCATATATACATACATATATGTACGTACCTACATCTATATATATATATATACATGCATATATAGGTACAGGACACCAAAAAAACGTCAAACACAATGAGAAACGAAAACATAAAAACAGAACCATGGAAACGAACATTTTTTTAAACAACGAAAAATCAGGGTACAAGACATACAACACAAGGAAAATTCCCCTTCCTCAGCTGCCTCCGATTCGTATATATATGGAGAGAGAGAGAGAGAGATACATACATATGTGTGTGTGTGTGTGTGTGTGAAAGCACACAGCCTTGTGGTTAGGGGGTGCACTTGTGATCACTTCAACACCTGACATATTGCAAACCATGCACCTATTCAGGCAATGGTGAATTGATGGAGAGTGAGCTCATGTGCAGTACATACATTTGATCACAATAAATAAATTATTTGAGCAGGTTGTTTGGCAAGAAATTGCTGAACTGTCTTTTTCAGAATATATGAGACTAGAATCATCATGTCGTGTGTGTGTGTGTATATATATATATATATATACAAAACACACACAAATCCTAGAACATACAACACAAATCAATGACAGAATTTATCTGCTTGCTTAACCTTCTAGAAATAGCAGTCAAATCTCCATCAATTCACTTATAAATTAAAAAAAAACTTATTAGACATTCCTGCCTGAAACCTACTTCTTTAAAAAAAAAAAAAAACAGGATGATCATGAATAGATTACTTTTGATCATAAACCTACTCAAGCTGAACTTTGAATAAACAAAATACATAGGATTAAGTGACATGACAACCTTATCTGTTTTTAACAGCACCTAGATCCAGTCACTATACCTATCAAAGAAATTTTTGTATCTCACTCTCCAGTTATGAATAGCATACAAGTAAAACCCTCAAAGTTGCCACAAGTGTTAAACCTCAATATTTCTGATGATTTCTCATGTTATATTCCACATATTTAACATTGCCAAAACAACATCTTAAAGACTAGCTTTCCTCTTTAAAGCTAGAAAATACTTTAGTTCTAATCAGTTGCTAACTTATACAAGGCTCAAGACCCACAATGGAGTACTCCTTACACTGATGGAGGTGGTACTACTGCTTCATATACTAACATCCAAAAGGCCAGTCAACTGATTAGCAAAAAGGTTCAAAACACCAACACCCTTTAACCGCTAGTTCACAGATTCTCTGTTTTTTTCTCTCTGCATTGTCTGGCACTACAATGACCTCTGCTCTTCTGAACTAGCTTCTTACATACTTTTGGCAACAGATAATTTCCTTCATTCAAATTTTTGGCATTTGTAAGTCATCTCCTGAACACCTCAATCTCACCTTCCTAGAAGAGCAGCTTTTTTGAATATCCTGTGTGGTTTTCCTCAGTTTTCCTACTATTACTGATTTAAAGATTATAGTCTGAACCTCAATCTCACCAGTCTGGAAAGACCTGCAAAGACCACAAGTATTGCTCTACTCTCGTTTGAATAATTTATTACACAGTAATACCACAAAACAACGACTCCCAGCTGTATCACACCACAATGCAACACCCCTAACTGTACCATAGCACCACAACACCTAAATTTACTACCATTCAATATTCTGAATGTGCTATTGTACCACCATAAAACACTCCTCACTACACCTTAGTACAACCACATTTATTCATCTCTAGATTAGTACTACTTTAGTACTATTTCTTTATAAACCATACCACAGTACCACTATCTCCAATTATACCATAATACCATTACACCTACAATTGTTATGTGATATTGCTACACTACTATAATTGTATCAATGATGTACCATTACACTATCCCTACAATAGTCATGGCACCACTACATTAAACTCACAACTGCTATGTGGTATCACAATATCTGCTGCAAAAAAGTTTTGTGACATCAAACCATAACTATGGTGAGGTGCAATTGTCCACTAACTCACACTATAGTATCACTATATTATATCTACCATGTGTTGTGGTTTTACTATGCTACACATGGCACCACTACACTATATTGGAGTAGCACTACAAGTTTCACTAAACTATAAGCACTATACTGCCAGTTATATTGTAACAGCAGAACCTTCCACTCCACTGTAATATGATACTAAAGTCTGGTTGAAGTGTAATACTATAAGAATACTGTTGAATCCTAACCTCTGCCATATTAGCATGATCCAGATATAGTTGTGAAATTTGTTTTGAGTTTGACTCCACAGCACAGCACCTTGGGCATGGATCTTCTGCCTTAATTTTAGGGTTGACTAAAGCCTTCTAAGTGAAATTTAACACATTAGCATTTAAACTGGCCCTATCCAGCCAAAATATTCTACCTGTTTTATGTTAAAACCAGCCAGATTTGGCCTCCCACAGCTGTCCTGTAATGTCATTTTACACAAACAATCACATCATTGAAATCTCAATGAAATAATGCTGATTTAATCAAAATAATGTAAATAAAATAAGCATTATATTTGATAGAGTAATCTGAATGCTAAAGGGTGAAAAATAGAAATGAAAATTGTACAGAATCCTATTGGCTGTATGTATGTGTGTTTGTATCACTCATTGTTTTAACATCTACTTTTCCATACTTGCATGGACCAGATGGAAGTATAATAGGACACAGTTTTCTACAGCTGATTGCCCTTCCTGATGCCAACTACATCTGTTTTCAAGAGTAGTAATAATCTCCCTGTTTGTAAAGAGAAATGGAAACAAATAACACTACATGAATGAGCCCTTTGTTTACAATGATTGTGCAACATGTTAAGAAGCCTGTGGGTGGCAAGCAACCAACTCAGTCAGTGGAGACTAGGGAAATACGAATACACACACTTAAGTTTCTGTGTATCATATCTAGTCACAAGGCTTTTGATTGGTCTGGGGCTATAGTAAAAGACACTTACCCAAAGTGCCAGTCACAGGGACTGAAACCAAAACTATGTGGTTGGGAAGAAAAGTTCTTAACACACAGTCACAACTACATCTATATATATACAAGTGGTTTTGTGTAACAATGCAAAGTGTACATTAGAGATTACATCTCAGGATACTGAACCTCATATTAGTTTAATAGATGAAAATGATTAGTAATATGCTGTATAGCAAACCCATACAAGCCAGTGCAAGTATCTGGCATATAGAAGATGCAGATGCAGAAGGATCTGTGGTAGGCTAACAAAGAATTCATGAACTGCCCAGCTAATTAATGGAAGTTGATAAATTTACTGGAGGCTGTCATAATGAGAGTATTTTAGCAAGGTGTTTGCAGATGTTCTTAAGCCCTAGAACAAAACTGATCAGGCAGATTATAATCAAAAGCATTCCACCAAAGAGTCTTCTTTTTAAAATGGTAGGTAATATTCAAGAGACTGACTGCAATCTCTAGCAGATTGAGTAATCATACACAAGCTCCTTCAGCTTGTACTTTAGCTAAAAGAAAGAGGCAGAAGTTCAGAAATGTTATCTCTATTAGTACAGGAGGCGGTCGAAAACGCCAGCTTCTATATATGGCTGAAGCGGGAAGACCGAAAATGGCTTGAAAGTCATAACATGCCGGCGGGAAATAACACCATTAGGTGAGACAAGCTGACACTGAATCAGCTTCGCTGACTGACAGGTGACAGTCGTTTAGAGAATGCGCGGGCTAAAACTACGCACCTTCACTAGTCAGTTAAGATGAGACAGTGTCACATGACAACTTGCTGGGGCTGCCTGCTAGAGCCTAGCGGCAGGTATTTAAAGGGAAAAGTTTGACAAGTCAGTCAGCCACCAGCTGACACTCGCTGACGATACAGCGAAGAGGCCAGGGAACAGAAGAAAGAAGACGTGCACCCAACACCAGAGCTGAAGACACCTCCGAAAGGGGGGGGGGCACGTCAAAATGGTAGAGGAGTAAGGGCCGAAACCGGATGTGGTTCCTCCTGATGATGTCTTGAGCTAACTGGATCCTATAAAGGAGCTGTTGTGGTAGCAGACCACGAAACACAGTTGTAATTCCTTCCCTATCCTCTCACTGTGCAAAAGGTTGTATGAAGCAAATCTAAAAACACATACTTCATACAGACTTTTTGTACACAGAGATTTTATTGCTAATATAGGCAACAACTTTTTGAACTTTTACATGTAATGGCAAAAAAACTGCAAAGGAATGAGCTGCATGTACTCTGTTGGATGTCTAATATTTTCAGCGGATTACATCCAACCCACCAAAAATGGCTGGCAATAGAGTTACTGGCCAAACTATGCAAATGAAACAACAGTACTGAACTAAGCACCATATTAAATGAAATAAAGCAGCAGTAAAAGAGCCTTAAAGAATTAGTAAAATAAATACAGTACTTCAAAAGAGAATGAAAAATGAACAGTGAACATGGTTTGTCAAGAATTTAAGCCTATCCTATAGCCCTCTAATCTGAAGGAATAGAATAGTTAGCACAGATTTATACACTGCAGTAGGAGCTCAATTCAAGCGATTAAAACTGGTTTCATTTAAGGTAAGGGTACTATAGATTAAGAGGTAAGATCATGACAACCCAAGAGTACAACCATTCAGATTCCCAGTTGAAAATATTTCACTTCTGTTATGCTGTTATTGCCATTAGAAAAGGTAGACGTCATTTTCTTTTCCCCTTCCAAATCTAATAGAATTCATCTGCTTCATCTAATAGCAAGAAATTGTCCATTAAGCACCTTAGGGCTTAGAAAACAATTACATTATTTACACTATTTCCATTGGTAGTGATGATGTAACAGTAGCTACTGTCACTAATGATATACTCTGAGCAACTGTATAGAGGCCCCATTGTGAAGTAAAATAACAGAAATTATTCAATTTGCATTGTTTTGAGCTCAAATATGAAAATAATTCATTTATTTCTGTCTTCATTTTTCAAAGACCAATTATTCAAACTAGAACTTACTTTCAGTTTCTGTAATGAAGTGATATCGAAAATAATGTTCTAGCAACAAGAATATTAAACAAATGAAAATAGTTTAAAAGCAAAGAAGGAAAGTTTTGGCCAATCCTCAACCACTGCAATTTATAGGCTAATTCTATAATACAAAACAGTAAATCCATGAAATAGATAATCAAATTGTAATTGTAGTCTCATCAAATCCTTCATCCCCACCATGTTTATTTGTCATTGTGTTATCTTCACAAAATTATTTCAAGTAACAATTGAAAACTTCTTCAAATGTACTGCTCATTCAATGACTTTTTTCTTGATATGATACCAGAAGGATTCAAGACTTAGTCTGAGCATTATGGCTACCAGGACTGACATAATTCCTTCTATGGTTCACAGTATAGTGGCACAATACATGTAGTAATAATTCTATTCCATCATACAAACTCCAGCTGTCAAAGTGTATTGATCCGTAAGCAAGTATGTTTCCTATTATATGCAGCAGTGTGTCTATCAATCTGCCTTATATTTCTTCAAAGAAACATTTTTTTGTGTCTCCTCGAACTATACTTGAAACAACCTTCTCTTCTTTAGCCTCTTGCATACTGTGAAGATACAAGATTCCTTTGCTTTACAGAAGTAGTGTGTTCCTGAAAATCTGGCCGTAACATGAAATCCCGTAATGCAAAATAAATTTTCTTATTATCAAGTGAGATTGTGTTTCTACAGACTTTTTTGTAAAAAAAATAAAAAGAGGCACAGGAAAACAACAGAGAACAAGCAACACGATCACCTTTATACATGAAAATACCTATTTCTAAACATACACAGTACAATAAAGACGCATCAAAACAAAAATATTTCAAGAGGAATAAGTTAGGAAATTAATAAGAATCATAATATCATAAAAGTATGTTCTTCCTACAAAACATGTCGACTACTGTGTGAAGGGTAGTGGTGGATTGAGCATTACTAGTAGGATGACAGACAACATTTACTATCTTATAGTTCATTATCACCAACTTGATGGGTGAAGGACTTATCCAGACTTGTCTGTTGGTTATAATGCATCATGTTTTTGTACAGCTCAGTATAAGAACTGAGCTTGTCGTAAGCTCTTCTTGTAATTTTTATGTTACATTCACAATTAGAATCATTATTAGCTATAACCTGCAGACCTTCCACTTCAAGTACCAACCCTTTAGTAATAATTTTTGCAATCAGTTTAAGTGGTGTAGGTGAACCTTCCATTATTCCATCTGTATTCTCAGCTTGTTCTTTTTCTAACAGCATCGGCTCCTCTAGCAACTCAATCACATCATCTTCTAGGACTTTTGCAAATCCTACATCTTTTGCAAGAATCACAATATCTTTCTGAATTTGATGTAGACTTGAGGAAAATTTGTAATGTTACAGATACAGTCGGGCCATATACTTTTCCAAGCACTATTCAAAGTTAAAGGTTTCGCTTCATCCCATGACTCAGCTATATTATCCACAGCATCCATTAAGTTGAATTTCTCCCAGAAATCTCTAACTGTAGGTTTATCCTCCCTGTCAATTGCTTTCATATGTTGTTTGAAAGTTCTCATATAATATGCCTTTAAGTTAGCTATCAGACCTTGATCCATTGGCTGGAGCAAAGAAGCAATATTCATGTGGATATATTCTACTCTCACATTATCAGAAAGGTCATCTAAGTTAGCTGGGTGGTTTGGTGCACTGTACTAAAAGAAGTGTAAGACAATTTTTGGAAGCTTCAAATCCTGATGTTAATTTTTCTTTTCAAGAAATAAAAGCTCTAGCAGGCATGTGTTTCCAGAAAAGTGCAGTCTCATCAACACTGTATACTTGTTCTGGTATGTAGCCCTTTCAGCAATCACTTTCTTCAGCTGCTCAGGATTAGTTGCAGCTTCTTTATCAACATTAGCAGTTCCATCAGTCATTTTTATGTTGTGCAAATTCATGTGCTCCTTAAACCCTTCAAACCAGCCTTTACTAGCCAAAAACGGTTTTTTATTAGAAATTTCACCTTCCTTTTTCAGCAAATTATCATATAAACTTTTGGCATATTTTTAATTACCATCATGTTTATTGGCACATTATGCCAATTCTAATACTCAATCCATACATTCATGAGTTATTCCATTTTAAATATTACATTTGATCTATGGAAAAGTAAGGTCCAGACAGTGATCAGAGTAGCTTCTTGAACACTTGACATAATTTTCTCTCTGTTGTCACATGTTGTTCCCACTGTAGACTTTGCAAGATTTAATATTTCGACAAACTTAGTTTTACTTCTGCATCAAGTCTTTTTAAAACATCAAATTTAATATTCCATGTAATATTAAAGGAAAGTGTAGTTTTAAATTAACAATTTAAAATTAAGAAATACAAGTTTCCGTAAGAGTGAAATCATAAACTGTAACCCAAAATTTATGGTCATACTTTACAATTTCCCTATGTGCAAAGTCCTGTAACCTGAGGTAGCTGTAACACAGAGTATGCCTGAATTTTGTTTTGTGTATTTCCACCATAAGATGTTCATCTCTATCTTGATTGATTCAACTGATAACAATCAGAATGATATGAACCCAATGACACATCCCTCAAGAACATACATCAATCTGCTGGTTTTGTTTAATTTAAATTCTTAACCAATTTTCAATGAATCAGTCTCAGTGTTCAAAAAAAGATAACACATCAAGGAACTACTTTAATAGTAAGTACCTTTGGCGTATTTTGTGTCTCACAAACCCATTCCCTTTTCCTAGAAAACCACACCAATATGTACAAAATATCAAGTGTCTTTTCACAACTTTACACTACATGTGTATAAATGAGCCTGGTACTTGTGATAAAACCTGTCTGTAGGTGGACAGTTGTTTATAATTGTGCCAAAACAGGGATAGATTTTCTGAAAGAATCCACTTGAGTATGATCATATACTTGTAGTAGTTAACAGAAGGAAGCAACAACTAGTGGTCAGTAAAGATAACTTGAGAACTAGTGGCCAGAGACAAACCTAAAGAAAAGCCAAAACTAAAAGCTAAACTGCAATGTCCCAGGTCAAATGAAAACAATTTTTGCGAAAATGGAAATGACATGTTATACAACATCGACATTTAAATTCCATCTTAAACACATAAAACTTAAACAATTTAATCAAACATACCCTCCCACTTAAAACAAAACCTTTAAATATCCCCTACAACGCTGGCAACAGCACAATTCTTCCGCTATTAACAGATACCAGGTTAAGCTTGAGAAAATAAAACTGACACGTTTATTTACATAACAAGCTTCTACACAAGCAAACTGTTAAGCCTCTAAGTGGTCACTCAAACAGCAAGAAATAATAGAAATCTGTCAACTCACACCTTACTATTATAAATAAGGGAAACATGAGGTAATGTTTTCCAACATACCCTAAAAAAGACGAGTAGTCACAGCTGGTAATCATATGTCAGGGCCGGTGAGGGCTAAACAACAAGTTCCTCAGTTCAAGCTACACGCCAAACTATCCAACTTGGGTTCGGTACTCACCCTTCGTCTTCAGGATCGCTTGTGCTTCTTTCCGTCATGGTGATTTTCAGTTGAGCACTGTAAGAATCTCAGCTATCACGACTGAACAAGATACTTCCTAGAAAGAAGTTTAGCAGGACACGTGACTCGAACTCTGCTACGTTTTTTTAATCGGGTGAACTACAGGCTGCCATGGTTGGTTATCTTTTCTTAAATATACAAACAGAAGACAGGCGTATAAATTGATGATATAGTCACACACACAGAGATGACAAAGGCTGCGAGATTATATGCATAGTCTACAAAGGCAAATAAATTCATGCAAAGCTGGCGAGCGAGCTGTTTACAAAATACTCTTATTACTTGAGGGGGAAACAGTATTTTCAACATCAATAATATATTATTTTAACCGCTAGTCCAAGCTTAGATTTACAGAGGACTCTACGTCTATAATAGTAAAGAGCCATGTTTGTTAAGGGACAAAGTCGGATGATTGAATTTAGTTACATTTGTAGACTACACAAGCTTAGATTGATAGAAGCAATACAGAGGTATGGTACATAGGAATGTTGATAATTGTAGAAGAGAACAAGCCGTTTCTTAAACAAAAATATTTACTTCTGTTTAAAGACATGGACGAATATCTAAATAGAAAAGAGAGAAGCAAAAACAAGCTAGGCGTATATTAAAAGCATGATATGGCAGAAATGTGTTTCGGTAAAAAGGGAGAAAAAAAATCAGAAGAATTCTATACAACTATCGATTACAAAATATGGGTAATAACAATCATTTGCAGTAGTTATATGATAATCGTCAGAAAAGTAGCACATACAGTAAAAGAGTAGTGAACTACTCAGTTTCCTTTTTTTATGTCCGGATAGAATGGTTTCTTGTTAGTATTTGGTTAGTCAAAAACTCTATAAAAATGAATAAGCAAATATATCTGTTAATAACTAACCAGGTTGTACGGCGTGTGTTTCTATGTCGCCGGATGTAGAGTATTTCACGAGTGGAATAGTTTCCGCTTTGAGCGGAGGGAGGAAAACAGAATTGCTCTTCATAAATCTGTTCTTTCTAGAACATTTTTAGAGAAGACAACGACTAGAAACGGACGGGGGAAAAACCAAAAGGAAATATAAAAAGGCTTATGCGTAATTTGTTAATCTTGTGTTTGTTAACATGTTGGTTAGAAGACTTATTGTTGCTATATTTTTGAAGTCCTACGCTTGGCTTGCGATTATATTTTTTTGTACTTTCCTTTATTTGCCGTTCTTTAGTTTTTGACTTCATAGGATTATAACGGAAAACTTTAATACTAATAATTAAATGATAAAAATATGATAAGTAGCTCCCATTAATGACGCAGAGGTCGAATAATTTATCTTCTTCACTTATTTGTCCCAGCTAATATCAACTCTTATACATATCCCTAATACACCAAATACCCACGATCTGTTGCTCACCTACCAGATCCAACCTTTTATGGTGCCTCGCCGTCTCGCCACTTACACGGATTGTTCAATTATTCGCTAACCAAGACAGCAATCCCCTCTCCCACATCACCAAAGCACCCACTGACCCATGTTTTATCCGTGAATTCGAGTCACTTTGACTAGAACTGATAACAACACAAAGATCAAGTAAGCAAAGAGTGTAGCAGGGCATTAAAAGCATCAGCTAATGTATGAAGGGAGTAGGCTGCATTCGAATTTGTGCGGAAAACGGGATGAAAAAATACTTCTGCTTGACGGGGGGAAGAGGAATAATACTAAGAAAGAAAAAGGGAGTACAGAATGATAGGTCTCAAATATAATCGGAGAATCATCCAGTTTATGTTACCATTGTTTCTTATATCTCAAGAAAGCTTCTATGCTGTAACATCTGATAACTTCCAAACCTCAACATTGCAAAATTTGTCAAAGACACTTCTGCTGAAAAAGCACCAACTTTTTAACATATGACAGACTTGATGTTGAGACTGAGAGTTCTTTATACTCATGTGTCTTTCCATATATCATCCTATTCTGTCATCATAAAGCCTCTGTCCAAATATCTTTGTAGATTCAATTATACCTTGATCCATTGGCTGGAACATGGAGGTAACATTAAGTGGCAAGAACATAGCTCTTATTTTATAGTTGGTAACCATTAATTGGCGATGATTTCTTGGATTAGTAGCTGATAAATTATATCTTTCAAAATTCATAGATGTGCTGACGTTTCCACTACCACTTACTTTAAAAGGGACAAACCTAATATCTACATTCTTGTAATGCAGCTTCAAAAAAAAAGAAAAAACTCCTTAATAATTTAGAACATATAAAGGCTTCATTATTAAAAATTAAGGTATTCCTCAATAGGTGCTATCAATACAACCTTGTTACATCCCTATTATATGCTCAAAAAAATTGAAGCCCTTCGCACTTAAGTCATTTAACCTTTTCCTGAATGATTCAATGTCCTTGTTTCACCAAAGATGACATCATTACTCAATTCATGACGATTTCTAAGTAGCCATTACTGCCCATCACTAGCTTTTGAAATTCTTTGTGCCTGACTAGCTTGGTAGTAGCGCTAAATTTCTACATCCCAAGCATAGTTACAGCAATATCTTCAATGAATAAACCACATCATCACTACCTCCTCAAGATTTATATATTATGCAAATCTTCCTTGCACCAATATATGATTTAGAATTTGTATCAACATTATATTTCAAAGAAAAGGCAGAGAATTCATCCTTGACCTTGGCTGTGTCCAAAATTATTTGCTTTTTATCATCATAAACGTCACAGACTTTCCACCACCAAAGCACCAGCCACTAACTTCCTTGTAAGTTCCAATTCTGGGTTTACATAATAATTTGCTGCTTCTTTAGGTTATTGCTTTCAATTGAAGTCCTGGTGTAAAATACAAACCTGAAAGATGCATAATCATTGAAATAGAAATGAAAATTACAAGGCAACAATAAGTTGCATTGCATACATTGGTTATTTTCACACTTCAGACTGTTATGCTGAAACTATTAAGTTGAATAAGTGTTACTAAAAAATAAACATAAACTTAAGATCACTTTGACCTCACTTTGTGTTTGTTTCTGAGTGTGTATTATTAAATTTTAAAACGAATTATGGTCAGTGTATATCATGGGAAATCAATTTCAATTAAATTTTACTTAATTCATACAGTTTCTCGTCATGAAGTCTTATACAAGTAATAGGCTGCATACAAATCAAAAGAAGTCGGGAGAAGAAAGAGTGAATGATTTTGAATTGTTGGCAAGTTAAGAGGCTAGTTAGAGAGGAGTGTGAAGTGCTAGAGAGGAACAATATTTCTCAGGAAAGCGTGAAAAAGCAAATAACATGATGTAGAGCAGCAGCAACTTTCAACTTTTTGTGATCCCTGATACACTGAATAAAGTGTTAAATGTTATGGTGCACATAACACTTTATTACATAAAAAAACACAGATAGGTATACTCTTTTACTGGCTTCAGTCATTTGACTGTGGCCATGCTGGAGCACCGCCTTTAGTCGACCAAATCGATCCCAGGACTTATTCTTTGTAAGCCTAGTACTTATTCTATCGGTCTCTTTTGCCGAACCGCTAAGTTACGGGGACGTAAACACACCAGCATCGGTTGTCAAGCGATGTTGAGGGGACAAACACAGACACACAAACATATACATACACATACATATATATGACAGGCTTCTTTCAGTTTCTGTCTACCAAATCCACTCACAAGGCTTTGGTCGGCCCGAGGCTATAGTAGAAGACACTTGCCCAAGGTGCCACACAGTGGGACTGAACCCGGAACCATGTGGTTGGTGTGCACTTTAATTCAAAGAAATACACTTGCACAAGAATGGTGTATTCAGCTTGCACCAAAATAAATTTTGATTTCACTCTGTGCTCATAAGTTAGAGATAAAGCAGTGAAAATACAAATATTTTGTAGTTATACTTGTGTAGATGTAGTACACTGAGTGCATTCCCATCTCTGAATTGAATGTACAATATCTAAAATTCTAATCATTGTCTTACTAAAATTTTCTGCTCAAAAAAGCAATCAACATTTATATTATATTATGTATTGTAAATAGAAAACCATTTAGCAGTTACATAATGCTTTGAATTTACATTATATAGTTGGTAAAAATATATATCTAAAATAGAAGTATAATCAAATGAAAATTGTTTTACTTATATAATATTAGTGGGAGACTTACATTTACTGATGCCTTTTGATATAAAAAATTAAAAGTTACCTGTTAAGGCTCTACAGTGTTTATTAATGCTTAATAATTATTAACAGAGTATAGTTTATTAAAACTTAAATTGTCTACCCTTAACTGTTAAGTGATATATACGGGTACAGTAAAAAAAAAAACTTAACTCACCAAAAAGAAATTACTGTCAGAGAGAAGGAAAATGACATGCTTAATAAATGAATCATGGAACATATTTTATATTGTTTATTGATTTTAGGAAAAGCAAATTTTTAAAAATGGAAGTATTATTTGGTATCACATACACAGTGTAAGAAAGACAAGAGCACTCAGAGAGTGCAAGCCTCCTCCAAGGAAACACCAACGTCCACTCAATTATTAGCTGGAGATGATTTTTAAAATGAGAATATCTGAAATAAACTTGACTGTTCTCATAAACGGGAATACTAAGAATGAACCTGACCACTCTCAAAAATTAAGTAAAAAAAAAAAACAGGAAAAATAATCCAGAAACCTTGACTGGTCCCAGATCAATCCCAAAATCTAATCAGTTTGTGCTAGTTATGAGGCCAAACATCCCTGAAAGTTTCATGTGAATCTATCCAGCGGTTCTTGAGATATCTTATCCACGGACAAACAAACAAACATGACTGGAAACAATAACTCCGCCTTCACTAAGGTAGAAGTAATAGAACAAAATAAAAATTTGGTGGGTTTGATCATTAAATCATTGTTGGTAGTATACAATATTAGTAAGCAGCATGTGAAAGTGAAATGACCACACAAATATTTATAGAGGAGAGCTGTGTGAAGAAGTGTCACTCCCAAACAGTTGAAGGAATCTGGGGTAGAGGGAGACCCAGGAAGACATGGGATGAGGTGATGAAGCATGACCTTCGAACACTGGGCCTCACAGAGGCAATGATGAAAGACTGAGACCTCTGAAGATATGCTGTGACTGAGAAGACCCAGCAAATAAAGTGAGTTCACAGCTGTAACCTACACCAGTGTCGCATATGCCAGCCCACTCAAAAGTACCTTGGATCATAGGGCGACATGCTGTGCTTGAGAAAACCTATTGAGTCAAGTACATCAAAATGGAAATTGTAGTTGTGATCTCTGTGCCAGTGGCATGTAAAAAGCACCGACCTATCATGGTCGTTGTCAGCCTCCTCTGGCCCCTGTGCCAGTGGAACGTTAAAAGTACCCACTACACTCTCGGAGTGGTTGGCGTTAGGAAGGGCGTCCAGCTGTAGAAACACTGCCAGATCAGACAGGAGCCTGGTGCAGCCTCCTGGCTTCCCAGACCCCAGTCGAACCATCCAATCCAAGCCAGCATGGGAAACAGACGTTAAACGATGATGATGATGAAGTTTCCAGTTTTTTTTTTTTACCTAGATCGTTTGCATTTGTGTATGCATAACCATTATTTGAATAAAACAGCATACATCAGTTAGTGGCTGCAAAAGTTAAGTTAAATGTCTTCGTTGCATAAAATAATTTAGTGATTATATATGAATTGTCCATGGCTATTAAAGACTGAATAAGTAGAATAAGAATACTTGATCACAAAAGTGGCTAGCACAGCTCTGTGTAGCACCAGAGATTGTTCTCTTTGGGAGTTCAGTAATCTAATACTTTCAAGTCTACCTCTTATTTGTTTACACATCAGTCGATCTTACTAAGCAAACCACATTCACATAGACATTAATGTATTTTACGGTGACACAGTTAATTTCTCAAAGCTGTCCTTTGCTTTTTATGGCAATATACTTACACTGTAGTCTTGAGATGGGGCTCTGAGTAAGATGATTTGAAACTAGGTAGAAGCCTTACTATCAAAATATCAATCTAGCAAAGGAAGTATCAAAGTAAAGCATTTGATATTGAAGAAACCCACTCTGCACTTGCACACAAATACTTCATTGCTAAAACATGAGAGTAGTGAATTTAGAATAAATTATTGTTGAAAGCCAACTTCAAAGTGTGGCATGCACACAATATTATTTTAATAATGGAAATCAAACACTTGAAGCATAATAGCAATGCATAACTATCTTGATAAGAAATATGGAAGAAATTATGCAGTGTAAATTTTACAGTATATGCTGGAAATAGAAAAGTCTGAAAAGGATGGTAGGTGAGATAAAAACAGGGACTCAAAGGTAAAGAGATGAAAATGTATAGGCAGTGTGGGAAGACAATATGGTAAACCCATATATAAAGATAGACATATGACAGTCTTCAGAAAATTTTAAAACATGTAAAATATCACCATGTGTTTTTATATTAACCCTATTATACTCAACAAGTTTTTATACAACCACTCGCTTATATATATATATATATATATCATCATCATCATCATTTAACGTCCGTGTTCCATGCTAGCATAGGCAGGACAGTACAAGAGCTGGCCTGCACCAGCTTGTGTGACTGTTTTGGCAGGATTTTTACAGCCCTTCTTAACACCAACCACTCAGCAGAGTGGACTTAGTGCTTTTAAGTGGCACAAGCACAGACAAGGTGAGTAATGCTTTTTACATAGCACAAGCACAGGCAAGGTTTTTACAGCTGGATGCCCTTCCGAACACCAACCACTTTACAGTGTGGACTGAGTGCTTTTAAGTAGCACCTGCACTGACAGGGTCACCAAGGACCTACGAGACAAAAACTTTTAAGAGGGGAGGAGGTATTGGAGGAGGTGATGATGAAAAGGTTATAGTGAGACAGGTGTCTTGCTGAAGAGGAAGTACAAAGTTACCAGGCCAGAGAAAGATCAGGAATGAAGACAGAAACAGGTGTTCTACCACAAAGAAAATACATGGTTGCCCAACCTGAGGGGAGTACAGGAGAAGGAGAGAGAGAGAGAGAGAGTGAGTGGGAGACCGCAGGATGGAGATGCTGGCAAAATGCCTGGCATACCCACAAGGAATGGGGATCAGAGTATAAATGAGATGGTTGAGCAAAGGAAGAGAGAGATATAGAAAGTGGCATTATATAAGTGAAAGGAAGTGTGATTAAAGAGTGCAAGCAAGTGGCAAAAGAGTTGGAGGGGCTACTGGATAACAATGATACAGAGGTAACAGGGGTGTCAGGACAGGATTGGGGAGTGGGAACTAGGCAAGGAGTGAGAGCTAGGCATAGAGAATGAAAGAGGTAATGCAAGAAAGAGAAGAGATATAAACTGGTTTGTTGGGGTACGGTGAGGGAAAAGTTTTCTTGTTACATGTGGGTGGAACACCCAGGTCAGGGACTAGTAGATGGCAATAATAGAGTGAGACAAGGCATGTGAGTAGAACGCACAGGTTGGGGGCAAGGAGAGAGCAATGATACAGTGGGGAGTGGAAGGTAATCATAGTACATGAAGTGGAAATGTGAGGAAGAGAAGGGATGTAGAGACATAGTTTGGTTCAGCACTTCTAGAACTCAGTTTTACTGATGTGGGTGGGTCTTCTCAAGAACTTCATCACCAGACACCTCGGTCCATGGTCATTTCTTCCATGAAGTCCAACTTCCTGAGATCAGTCCTTACCACTTCATCCCATGTCCTCCTGGATCTCTCTTTTCCACATGTAACATCCACTTTCAGTGATCGGCACTTGTTTATGCAGCTGTCCTCATTCATATGCATCACATGTCCAAACCAACATAGTTTTCTCTCTTGCATTCTACATTTGATTCCTCTTATGCCCAAATTTTCTCTCAATACATTTGCACTTTGTCATATATGCACACTGATGTTGCCCATCCAATGGAGTATACTGCCTTCATTTCTCTTCAGTCTACGCATGTCTTCAACATTCAGAGCCTATGTCTCACTATCATGGAGTATAGCCATTCTTACAATAACATCATATAGTCTACCTTTCTTTCTGAGAGAGAGGCCTTTTGTTGCCAATGGGGGTAATATATATTGAAAGGATTGTCTCAGAAGAAATTTGAATGGACATTTTATATCTATCAGGATACTTGCTGTGCATGCATGTATGTGTGTGTGTGTGTCAGGCATATGCCATATTCTGAACGCCTTACTTCCCTGGGCATGGATACATTGAAACTCTGACGTCTGGCAGCTGACTTGGCAGACACCCATAAAATTATTAACCATCGTACAAACAATAATTCTGAGCACCTTTTCAAACTCCACCTGTCTAACACCCGTGGACATGTTTACAAAGTCAGAAAACAGCACAGCTCCCATGACTTTCAGAAACATTTTTTCACGCTAAGAGTTGCTGAAGTATGGAACAAACTGCCAGCATCAGTTGTTAATTGTCGGAGCACTGCATCCTTCAAAACTTCCATGCTTCCAGAGATTCGCCAACACTACACCTAATCTTCTCCCTTCCATACACACGCAAGCATGTGTCTGACTCATACACTGTTCACTTTCCAGACATTTGTACATTACTGCATATGCTTTACATGCACTTTTGTCAAGTTGTGGTGCACCTGAGCACTGTATACAATATTTTCATTATTATTTTATTTGAGCCTGAAAAAGTATAGGACAAGAAGAAGTGGAAGCTTAAAAATATTAAAGTTGAAGTTAAGATAAGAATAAAAATGTTTTCAGTTTCATTCAAATGCAAGAAGTATAGTTTACCCTGCCTTCCTTTAGGGTGTAACTTCCCCTATGAAGAAAATGATATATGAAACTGCCAATATTTTCTCCCTTTATTATAAAATAGGGTGGCTGATAGGAAGAGATTGAAGCATTCATATATGATCAAGATGTAGCATGCCTTTCAAAACTTAAATCTGTTCGGTGACCTACCTCTCATGTTTTTCCAGCTATAACTGAGCTGACATTTAAGTATACAGAAATATTAGCTTATCCAATGATGGGGAAGAATGACTCGGATGCACTTTAGCAGTCAAATTGGCATTAGCATATCATTAGCACAAAAATAACAAGGTATAAATGGTGTAGTGGTTTTAGTGAGATCTATTTTGTCACTTGAAAATTAAAATTTATCCCCACCAGACAAAAAAGATTTGGAATCTCTGCCCATAAAAATCTGGAAATCTAGAACTCTTTAGCTCTTGATATGCATAAACTGCTGTCCCTCAGTACTCATGTTTTTATATAGCTTGATCAACAAACCTCTCTTTTCCAAAGTGCACAAAATTTACTTTATATGTCAGACTCAGCATAAACCATTGGTATGATCTCAATTAGACATGTACATGAGAGGGTGTTGTGGAGGAAAGAAAATAGCCCTTCAAATTTAACCACATTACCAACATGCTGGCCAAGGGCACCTTCTGTTAAATCTTTTCCCTAGTTATTTTTTTCTTTTTGTTCCATCTGAACCCATCCAAAAGACATCATTTAAATTCAAATTCCAACATCAATTGCAATATTGGTTTCAAATTTTGGCACAGACCAGAAATTTTGGGCGGCAGCGGCAGTGGTGGTAGCTGCAGCAGTAGCAGTAGTAGTTGTAGAATAGCATGAATAAATGGATGGTGTATAATCAACCAGAAATATGGAACACATTGTAATAAGCATTTTTATGTGCAATTGGCTGCCACTGAAGTCAGCAGAAAAATTTGTTGCCATTGGACATGTCTGTTGCAAAGATATGTTTGTGAACGAATGATGTTTGCAGAATAGGACAGTTTTTTTTTTTTTGTCTAAATAGAGATGAAATGAAAGTAAACATAAAAATATGCATACAAAAATTTAAGTGAGTCTCTTTTGTGAAGTCATGTGTGCAATATAGTTGCTATTCATTGATGTGTTGCCAATGCTGGGCCATGTTAGCTGCTATTTCTGTTAAAGAAATTTTTCAATGCACTTGATATATTGTATACCCACAGTAAACTGTGAAATATAATCAAGGTGTTTACTGAGATTTGCTGTCTAGTATATCTGTGTTGGAATATAATGTGTAGGTTATGGTTGGTAATCAAATCTTTGACTTCACTGTTTAAGGCAGGAAGCAAAATATTGACTAAAATGGTAAAATTGGCATGTATCTGAAGAAATTTTATTCACTGCAAAACTGGCTTCAAGCTGAGAAAACTAAATGGTATATGGAGGTGAAACAAAGGACAAGGCAGCTTGAATAGCTAAACTATTACTATTTTCAGAAGAAAAAAAATGGGAGAGATGAAGTCACTACACAAATGAAAGGCTATAAAAGGATTGAATATTGGTTGTTTCACAAACTTTGAGAAGTTCATGATCGACTTCACTCCAGAATCACATTCAAGAGATAAAAGAGAGTTTCCAAGATGTTAACAGGTAGATGTGACTACTATTTCAAGCAGGATAAAAGGTGCACCTAAGCTAACAGTGCTCTTAGTGTCATTGCCTGCAGAGGAAGGGATTGTGGTGGTAAGAATTGTATGTGTTGCGGCTTTTGCACCCTTTGATCTTTTCTTCTTAAAATATTTGGTGGTTTTAAAGGCGGCGAGCTGGTAGAACCGTTAGCACGCCAGGCAAAATGCTTAGCGGTATTTCGTCTGCCGCTACGTTCTGAGTTCAAATTCCACCGAGGTCGATTTTGCCTTTCATCCTTTCGGGGTTGATTGAATAAGTACCAATTACGCACTGGGGGTGATATAATCGACTTAAGCTGTTTGTCTGCCCTTGTTTGTCCTCTCTGTGTTTAGCCCCTTGTGGGTAGTACAGAAATAGGTTTTAAAGAAAGGAGTTTTTATACACCAGACCCTAACCCCTCCATGAGAAAACACCACAGGAAAGTGTTGTGGTTTACACCTCCCTTGACTTTAAGCATTAAAACTCATGTGGGTAAGATATACTTAGCTTAGTAGACAAATACTTCTCTTGTACAAATAGGTTCAGTAATATATTTCACAGGCACACTCTGAGGGTTTCTTTTGGCTGTGCACCTAATGTAAAAAAGATATTAGTAGGTAGGCCCACACCTGAGACAGAAGCAGAATGCTCATGTAGGGGTAGAAACTATCATATGTGAGGCAGAGGTTACAACAACTGAACCAAATGAGCAACTAAACATGCAAAAGTATGTATGAGCACCTGAAGGCCCCTTCAGAACCCAATACAACAACCACAATGCCTCCTTCAACGTGCCAGAGAGACAAAATTCCACAACCCTGACCAAGCACATATGGTCATTGAAAGAAACCACCATGGAATGCAACATAAAGTGTAGAATATTGAAGAAAGGCAAAGCTTACTTCTATAGTAGCAGGAGGTGCAGATCATGCCTCGCTGAGAAAAGAGCTAAATTAAAGAATGCTCAGCACCCAGGTATTGAACAGCAGAAGTGAAATTTTTAAGCCTTGCCCATATGAAAGGAAGTACATTCTAACATACCTATATTCTCCATTGTGACTATAATTACCTGCTTTCCAAATTTGGCACTTCCATCACCCACACCTGGGAATCAGCAATGAGTTTGACCAGAACATACACAAATGCACTCACAGACACATATGTGCCTAGCACAGCAGACATTCACCCAATAGTTTCTTTTCAGCCCCTACAAATATAGTACCTTTACACACACTCTATAACCACACAAATACTCCAAAGAATTTAACCAAAACATAAACAAAACACACACAAATACATAGGTACTTATGCAGCCTTTAGGTACCACTCTGCCCACCATAAAACGCTATACATATAGTGTCACTACACACATTCAAACTACAAGAACACCAACCCCAAAACTTACACGCATTTCCAGAAAACTCATCACCTTGCAACACCTGAGGTGGTCGTTTGGTACCGTGGGACATAACTCTTCATTTTACCTTTGTTTGGTTCGTTTTGTTGTCTTTTACACAGTAACCATAAAACAGATGTCCTTTCACCTCCAACAATAGAAATTAGTCACCATATTTCATTCCATAACTGCCATCTCTGAAGAGTGCAGGGTTATATAATCAGGCTGCTATCTAACATCACATTAAACCTCTAGTGCGAAACTGATTGGTAAGCTCGGCTGTAATGGATATATAATACTGTATGTTTCAATTAATATACATGTAGAAAATGAAGAACACAAGTGGGATTAACTTGAACACTACCTGAGTTCTTTTATACATTATGTCACACTTAGAACCAACTCTGGATTGGATCTGTGGTTTATATTTGATTTGGTACCTATGTATATATTCATATGTTTGTGTATATTCATACATAGATTGATGTTTGTGTGTATACTACCAAAAACGACAACTGAGAGTTGCTTTAACGTACTGAGCTTGATACTGAGTACCTGTCATTCCTGACGTTGATATAGCTAGATTCTAATGAATCCTTAACTGACCTCTGTGTGTGTGTTAATAGTTGTAACGAACAAAATATATATGCAGTGAGGAAAAAAGAATCACTTCCTGACAATTTTTCTAGCAAGCATAGAAGAGAACTCTGGACATATTTCAGCTTTATTCTAACCTCACCAGAATAACATTGCTTTCGCAGTATGTACTGAAATAAGGATGGATGAGTTTCTTAGTAAATGTACAAGATTGTGCACTTGTTTATTTTTAAAATGAATCCACATCTTTCACGAGTAATTTTGATGCGCTTCCAATACGAAAATAAGGCTGTGTAGTTAGTATAATTCGTGTTATAGAGAACGTAAAATGTAATTTCGCCAAAAAACTTCAGTACACGCGATAAAAATTACTTTTCTGTATGAAATTGAACTCTGTTTTGTTATACTGAGCCAGATCAAGTGCACTAAAATTCATGTTCCTCCATAATCTATGCTGGAAATCTCATAGTAGTGGACGTTTAAATTCGAAAATTACTGTATGCATAGTGAAACGTAACGCAGTAACTTACATGCATATATACACACAGGATCTTATATGTTAACACATATCTATATGTACACACACACACAGTAAGTTAACGGGTATCACAAACATATACTCCACAAGCAGAAACAAACACCTATATATTTCTTTACTACCCACAAGGGGCTAAACACAGAGAGGACAAACAAGGACAGACAAACGGTTTAACTCGATTACATCGACCCCAGTGCGCAACTGGTACTTAATTTATCGACCCCGAAAGGATGAAAGGCAAAGTCGACCTCGGCGGAATTTGAACTCACAACGTAACGCAGACGAAATACCGCCAAGCATTTCGCTCAGCGTGCTAACGGTTCTGCCAGCTCGCCGCCTTGGAACAAACACCTATATGGAGCCGCCAACATCCATACACCCACACACGCCAACGCAAACAGAATCGCTCCACACACACACACAAACATATCAACATGTTGTCACACGCAAGCCAGCAATCAATCGCGACGCCATACGAACGCACAGGTTCACACAACATCGTTTATGCTCCGAAACAGATTGCATAAAATACACAAACCTTGCATATGACTGATACTACTACCTAAGTAAATTCACCGCTAACATTCATTCAAAATAGGTGTTAGCTGTGATTTTCCGCCTTCATATTAATGTATCCACATGTATACTTTATGCAATAGAATATCACACCACTATCCGTACCATCAATATAATCGACCACAGCTGCGTTAACAACACACATTCATTCCAGTAGCGCTTCCCAAACTTAATTCAACATGGAACAGCTTGTGTGAGTTTCCGAAAATCAGGAAATCCATACCGATACAATCTGTCCATTCTTATTTCAGTAAGATATTAAATGATGCAAAAAATTTTCAGACAGAAAATTTATTCACATGAAAAAACATTATTTTTTTCAAATAGTGAATACTGTTATTATAACATGCTTTTATTAAATCTCACAGAACCCATTTTGGGAAACACTATATTACATACAAGTAGTAGCATACATTTGCGCTGTATACATCACCACCGAAGTAATAATACAGGTGCATACGGCATACATCAATACTCTCGCATTCTCCACTTGTGACTATCATTGTCATTCACAACACACACAGACAGTCATTTATGCCAACCATATATTATAACCATCACACTATGCATCACGATCACCATCACGCACCATTACTACTCAAGTATATTGGCCACCACCATATGCCACAACCTCCACTGACGAGGGAACCTCCACGTGGTTGCCTCTAGAAACATCATATATTTTAAGCTATGCATAGGAAAAATTAAAATACGGGATGGTCACGACTGGAATGCTTCTAATTATAAGTCTACTTAATGAGGGTAACGTAAGGGCTGAACAACTACTACCACCTCACAACTGTCAACAGTTGATACACAACCACCACTTTATTCCCCCACATACCTCCAGCACTACACCACAGTGTCCCCCAACCAATTAATTGCATCCATTCTCCTTAAATTTGGAATAAAACTGTTTCTGCGTATCGAACACCACCATCACGCATCTTTATTGCCACCACAACCAATCCCAACATTGCTACTCTGCTTGAACTATTACCACTACCACTGCCAACATACTGTGTTACTATCCTCCCCCAACATTATCAATACGACTTCCACTGTCTTAGATATCGCCATTGTTATTGTTACGGAACATTTGGGGGTGGGTGAGTGGATAGATAGATAGGCCAGTAACGTCGTATTGATTCTGAAAACTATGGTTTTATTTTTTTTTTTTTCAATTAAAATTATTTGCTTTCATTTACGATTCTTAATATCCTTGCGAAAGGGTGTGAACCTACGCTAGCATTTCCACATTCTAAACAGCTGTCCTTATACTTCGGGTTTTCATTTTTTTTTAATAAACAACTAATAAGGCGTTGTTGTGGGATCAGCTGTAGAGTGCTGAACTGCTGTTATTTAGACTCAAATCAAGCAACAGTTCTTTGCTTTTTTTTTTTTTATTCCTTCGGGAGTGAAATGAAATATAATAACAGTCAGGTGAATGTTGCAAACACGTAAGCTTTCCAGAGATCGCGAAGTGGTGTAATTTTTGATCACTGCAAATTCATTTAAGTCGCCAACGTCCTCTGGGAAAGAACGAAATATTCCAATATTCCAAATACTTTCACCTAAAATGCAGCTCACAAAAAAATAAATAAAATACGGATTGTATAATTCACGAACCAGTTTCGATACCAATTTACCTCACTTGTAATGCGAACGTTTTTTTTTTCTTTTTCTTTCCTTTACAATATTAGGTGTTCATACTATTTATCATTAAAAAAAATTAACGTTGCGTAACTCTTGATATGTTGATTAGTTATGATTAAAAGTTTTGATTTTGCATAAATATACTGACAAATCAACCTGGAGTTCACTGCACTCTAGATGATGACTGATTACAACCAGGAATACGTAGGTGTGTGCAGAGCCGGATTAACGTAGTAACAAATGCAGTGGGCCCCACATTTTCAAAGGTTCCCCTCTGAATGCGTGCAAGCTGTCAATTCCGGCCCAATAATTCTACTATATTGCCTTCAACGTTTATAAGCAACTGAGTGTTTAAGGTAGATATCAGAGTATCTCTGAGATCTTATACAATTTAAACAAATTGCAATAACAGATTGAATGGCAGTGGTAAATAGACTTAATTTCTGCCGGCAGTAAACTTGTCATACAATGATAGTGCTTTATTATTTTGCTCATAAATACGAACGGTTGAACGAATCAGATTATTATTTATATATTATTGATATTTGAACGTTGACCATATTCATTAAATCTATTCAGATTTTTAATCATGTAGTGTTTATTATTGGCACAATGACCCTCTCGAGATATACAAAACATTAAAATGTTTCTTATTTTTGTAGTTTCTACTTTAACTTGATGCCATTAAGCGCAATCGTAGGACAAATAACAAGTTCAAAACTGATGTAATCACATTTTCAATATTACGCAAGTACATATTTATATTGCTACAATAGCTTATTGTGTGAGTGCACTTGGGTGTATGTGTGTATCTGTTGCTCACGCTTCGATCTTCAATGATTTGCTTTCAAATTATCCCAGGAATCTTTTCATGAAAAACGTGTTATGTGGGTGTGACGGGGAGAAGGTTTCTTGGAAATCAAATGATTCACTTTAATACTTCCTTCGTTAGAATGATACTTTCATATTTATTCACCCTATATAAACTGTGATGGGAAGTATTTATTATGATATACGTTTTATTTTTCCCCTTTTTTCTTGTTTTGTTTAAATTTGTGCACAGGATGAATACTGAAAAATCATTTTCTATTTTCTCTGAAGGTTTCTTTCGGGTAATTTTTTTTCTCTGCAAGGAAACATTTTTTGGCGAAGTTTCGCATGTCGTAGCACAGATTTCCGTCGATTTCCGTAAAAAACTTTTATTTTTTTACATAAGTAATGAGAGCGAAAGAGACTAAGAGGAAGCGATTTTATGACGAGAAGGTTTCTCTTTGAAATCGGCCTGTGTGTGTTTGATGGGGTGTGGGAGACAGACAGTATGTTGTGTAAGTGAAGTGCTTCTGTTAGTGTGTGCGAAGAGACAGAGAGAGTAATGTGTGAAAGAGAGAGATAACTGATTTTTTACTCGGTGTATGTGTATATGTATGTATGCATGTATGTGTGTGTGTGTATGTATCTATGTATGTGTGTGTGTGTAAGTATGTGTGTGTGTATGTATGTATGTATGGCCGATTCATCGTAATTTTTTACTCGGTGTATGTGTATATGTATGTCTGCATGTATGTGTGTGTGTGTATGTATCTATGTATGTGTATGTATGTATGTGTGTATGTATGTATGGTCGATTCAGTGTAATTTTTTACTCGGTGTATGTGTATATGTATGTCTGCATGTATGTGTGTGTGTGTATGTATCTATGTGTGTGTGTGTGTGTGTAAGTATGTGTGTGTGTATGTATGTATGTATGTGTGTGTGTGTGTGTATGTATCTATGTATGTGTGTGTGTGTATGTATGTATGTATGGCCGATTCATCGTAATTATTTACTCGGTGTATGTGTATATGTATGTCTGTCTCTTCGCACACACTAACAGAAGCACTTCACTTACACAACATACTGTCTGTCTCCCACACCCCATCAAACACACACAGGCCGACTTCAAAGTGAAACCTTCTCGTCGTAAAATCGCTTCCTCTTAGTCTCTTTCGCTCTCATTACTTATGTAAAAAAATAAAAGTTTTTTACGGAAATCGACGGAAATCTGTGCTACTACAACCGAAACTATGCCCATTTTTTTTATATTGAACTTTTATCTGTATCACAACAGAATAGGATAGATAATTTTTCGCCAACAGTACACCGTTAACTAATATATTTAACCATTAAATCTCGACAACTATCGTTTTCTGTACATACGTAGAATGGGTTTTAAAGAAATGACCATTCGAAAGAAAATTAGGAAAGGAAGAAGACAAAAGCAATATTGCAAAATAAAACTGAGAAGGCGATGCATTGAAATGCTATTGCGAAACTTAAATAAGATCAATGATGTTTGCAATTGAACAAGAATTCCAGTAACCCTTTTTATATGAATACCTGAAATGAAGGCGACCTTGTTACAGAATGTGAACATAATTGTACCGAAACTTAAAATGAAACCTGATGATACCAGTATGCCATTCACCCTTACATGCCTGCAGTTTTCAATTCGAGTGGTTTATACAATGACATACTGAATTGCATTATCTCTGAAGTGAAGAAATATGTGCATTATTCTGTTTCATTGGATTTTACACCTGATTTCTTTGATAGGAACCAGCTAATTTTGTCTATGCATCTTGTTTCACCATCTGAGCCAGTTGAAAGATGTATGAAGTTCTGAGAAATGGAAAATCATAATGTTAAATCGCTCATTTCAAATTTTCTATAGTATTTTTTTTTTTTTACATATTCACCAAATTTAACTGGAAAACGTGCTTTTGAATATTGTGAAGAAGCATTCATTTTCTTTGAATTTGCTGACGTCTTTTTCTCCAAATTATCGGTGATATCTCTATTTCCTTGCATTATTTGATAGTGGTTATTTGCCTATTGTGAAAAGAATATCAGCTATCAAGTGCTCAGCTTGTGCAGATATACTTTAACGAAGATTTTCAGCAATGAAGCAAGTGTTAGATGACGTTTCAAATAACAATGATCAGGAGAGGTGGTTGCAACAATAAGCTTGTGGATTACTTTTAATCATAGGAAAGGTGGAAACAGAAATAATAGTCACACTGTGGAATCGCTTCAATATTTTCAAGTGGTCAATGTGTACTTGCAATATTCTGGCCAAGACTTGATCATAGTTTGTGCACTCTGTAAATTATTACAGTGATTGTTGAGAAAGTATGTACTATGGCAGTGGAGAGTAGATGAAAATACTACATTTGGTAAGACAAAATAAGCACAGTGTTCCCTAGAATTTCCTGTCCATTATGATACAATTAGGCCTCTTTTGTTTTCATGTGATACCTCTCCCTCTGGAGTGGGAGCAGTTACATCCTTACATCTGGATATTGCGAATGAATGAAACTATGCCTAGATTGAAACAGAAATGCCCATTGTTAATTGTGTCTTTCACCCATACCCGTTTGGACAAAAATTAACCATTGTCACCAACCACAAACCCCATTTTGGATTTCTCACCAAAAATAAAATAATTCCTGCCATGACTGTTACCAGGACCCAACATTGGGCCCTGATACTGTTGTTCTATTACCATACATTAATATACCAGAAGGGAACAAATAACAGCAGTACTGATATGAAACTGTGTTGCAATACAAGTCATGAAATTCTGTTGCTGTTTAAGCAATGTTCCAAAGTAGTATTTGTAAGCAGTACATTTAATTTATGTTTTTAAAAATAATGAGTGTGTATGTGGGTGTTCATTTTCTATGGACCTGTGCAAATGCATACATATATACATGCACATTGAGGACATCTATTGAGTCAAGTACATCAACATAAAAATAAATATCAAATGGAAATTGTAGTTGTGATACCTGTGCCGGTGGCACGTAAAAAGCACCAACAGATCGTGGCCGCTGCCAGCCTCCCCTGGCACTTGTGCCGGTGGCACATAAAAAGCACCCACAACACTCACGGAGTGGTTGGCATTAGGAAGGGCATCCAGCTGTAGAAACACTGCCAGATTAGACTGGAGCCTGGTACAGCCTCCTGGCTTCCCAGACCCCGGTTGAACCGTCCGACACGTGCTAGCACGGAAAACAGATGTTAAACGATGATGATGACATATATATACATAGAATTATATATCCATGTATACATATGCATATATCTATATACACACATAGACATGCACCCACACATATTAAAACCTATGTCAACCTATTAAACATTTCGAAACCATTGTTTTTTTTTGTCTTTTTTTCTGAAACAGAATGAAATTCCTTAGCCATGTGCATACAAGGTTCAGTTCTTTTGTTTAAGCTATAACTGCTTTGAGTCAAAATTGTCAATTTTTTGCTTAGAGGTCACTTCATATTTTGATTTGAAACTCCTGTTCCTATATGGTTGCACACTTTCTACAATAGACTAGGTAATTTCGAACTAAGGAGGACTTGTCTCATGCAAGAACTATATAAACTTCAACAAAGCTGTAGCACATTTTTTATTGGGGCTGACAAATGAATATTTGTGCTTATAATAACAGTTTTTGAATGTAAGTTTTGTTGCTCTTATACATGTTTTAGGTTCATCACTGCTGTTTGATTCAACCTGAATACTATCAAGTTTGCCATCTAGTGGACAGTTTTCATGAATTCTATGGATGCATGATCTTTGTTGCTTAACTATTTGTAACTCTCTTCTATTCAGTTTCACTGCATTATAACCTCTGAAATAACACTCAAAATTCTTGCTAGCTGAAAAAGTAAAATTAACACAGTTCATACATGTACCCTTGTAGAAATTGGTTAACTATTAAATTAAGAAATTCTCTAGCATGCAGCTAAGTTTCTTTAATGCAAATACAAGCTTCCTTGAATTTCATTCTGGTTCAGAGGTAAAAAAACTTTGGCTTTGAAATGTTTAATTAACAGGTTTTATTGATACATGTTAATATGTTTGGGTGCGTGTGTATATGTATATATGCATATGTGTATATGTATATATGAATATATAATTCTGTGTATAAGTGTGTACATGTGTATATGTATGCATCTGCATAGGCACATACGAAATAAACACTGACATAGGCACTGTTTGTTTTTAAAAAATATTTGAAATATTGGAATATTCGTTTTTTCCCAAAGGATGTTGGCAACTTAAATGAATTTGCATTCGCAATCTCAGCATACTTGAGAGCTTACATGTTTCTCTATGTGTCACCAACCCTCACCCATTTTCAAGCAAGGTACTATTTGCCCACAGCCAGAAGATTGTAAATGAACATCAGTTGTACAATGGTAATCCTCATTTACAACTATCACATAATAACTATCACAAGGGTGCACACACACACACACACACACACACATACACGCAGACACACTCGACACTTGTTCCAGTTTCCAATCTATCAAATCCCTTCACAAGACTTTGGTCAGCATACGATTATCATAAAATACGGTTCTCCAAAGTGTCACATGGTGGGACTGAGCCCAAGACCACAAGTACTGTGATGATTGACATAATTCTTTGAGAATCAGCATCTTCACAGGGACTGTGGGTTCAAGCCCAGCCACATGCATATGTTCTGAGATGAAAATATATATATACTAGAAGTATTGCTTGAGTTGCTTGGGTTTGTTCCGACCCTTTAGAATTGGAATTTTTGAAAAGTAAAAATTTTGCATTATGTAGCTTGTTATTCTCTTTAAGTGAACATTTTTCTGGTTGAAATACACAGAAAAATGGTGACACAGCAGCCAAAAGATCGTAAAAAATAGGGATTTTCATAGAAAAAAAGCACCTTTTTGATGTAAATAATTTTTGGTGTTAACATGGTCCGATTTGAATTTTATCTTCTACAGAAGGAAGAGCGAGCCTTCTTCTATCATACTCTCAGTTTTGGTCAACTTGTGCTGCAGGGTCTCAGAGGAGATAGTGTTAGTTGAAGGCTACCAAACCTGCCATACACAGACAACTTCAGCTTTATATAAATACAGATATGCAATACAGTGTATTAAGATGCATTTAATCTTATGGGATGATAGTGCAGCAGAATGATATTGTAGAGAGATTATGTCTTCCATTTAGTTCCATAGTTGAGATTGTTTACATTTTGTTGGTGTAAAGGTAGAAATAATACATAACAACTAACAAGGTAGAAAATGGGACAAGTATATAACAAAGATGTTCCAAAATAGCACCTTTAAGTACTACATTTGTGTACATGATATCATCTAGAATCAAACACTTCAGAAAAAAATATTCCATTTAAAATAAAATAACGCATTTCATGGTTCTTTATTAAAAAAAAATGTCTTTATTTCTTTTTAAGTATGTTTTTGTTGTTCACCATATAGATTACTTTGACAATTTAATATCAAATATATTCATGGATATAAGCAATTAACACTTTAGTATGCTGGGTGTGCCAAAAGTCACTCCCAAAATAACTTCAATATACTCCAGAGTGGTCAAAGATGCTTCAATTTTTGTAAAATTGAATAAAATGAACAAAATAATGATGAATATACATGCATTTTTACATGATAAACAAAATCAATTATGATAATAATAATGTAATATAAGTGAAATGCCAAATGATTTGATGCGTGAATTTTAGCCCACCCTGTATGTGTTTTGACTAAAAAAAAAGAAAAGAAAAATATACAATAAGGAAAGTATTCAAGAAGCAAAAGTGAGAAAGTCTTTTACATTTCAAGCCTGCGCTGTTTGACAGAAAGGAACACAGAAATAAACAGGGAGAGAAAATAGAAAAAAGATTTAGTGGCTAACGATATATCATGGTGAATGGCAGACAGAGTCACACAGGAGAGCTCGGAAGAAGGGGAAATAATAAAGTAGTGGTGATCCGAAAATAAAGGTGCACATGCATATGTAAGTGAGAGCGTGTATGTGCATTCGGAAAAAGGCTGGTGACATTGACTTGTGCTTGATTGCATGTGTTGGTGTGTGGATCTTGGTGTAGGTGCTGGGAAGTGGTCAATGCTAGTGGGTGCTGGGAAGTGGTCAGTGCTAGTATGTGCAGGGTGGTGGGATATGGTGGTGTGTGGGTCTAAGGGATGGGGTGATGGGATGTATAGGGATGGTGGGGTTGGAATGTGGGATAGGGTGATGATGAAGGGAGATGGTGGAAGTGAGAAGGTGGGTAGGAATGAAGAGAGAAAGTAGATGCTAGAGAAGAGAGGTGGTAGGAGGAAGTAGGTGAGAGAGGAGGAGGGTTAAATGAAAAGAGGAGGAGAGTTGAGTCCACGTCGCATAAAGGAGCAAAGAGAGAAGATTAATCCCTGCTCACAGCGAAGACGGGAGTCCGGATGTCCCCTGTGCAAGGACAGTCCAAACACAGACAGGTGTGTTGTAAAGAGTGACCGGTAGAGCAGAAATGGCATGAGACTGGGGTGTTATTGCCGAGTTGGACGTCTCTGAGGTGTTCTGTGAATTGGTCAGCGAAGCAGCATCCCGTTTGACCAATGTATAAAGAAGGACAGAGAGAGAGCAGGAGATGCAGTAGATGACGTCGCTAGAAGTGCCGGTGAAGGAATCAGTGATATGATAGGGTTCATGATGGGTGCCTGTGAGGAGAGTGGTGTTGGAGAAGTAAGGGCAAGTGCGGCAGTGTGGGTGGGAGCAGGGGAACAAGCTGGGTTGGGGAAGAATCTGTGGATCAAGAGGTCTTGTAAGTTGTGGGCTCATTTGAAGGAGGAGAGGCAAGATAGCAAGAGTGGTGAGGGGATATTCATGTAGGATGAAGTGGTGAGCCATGAGTTGAGACTGAGTCTCAAAGTCATGGTTGTCACTGCAGAGCCTGTGTAGACAGAGGAATTGGGAAAAGGGGATGGAGAGCTTGGTGTGTTTAGGGTGGGAGGAGAAGTTGAGATATGAGTGTGAGTCTGTGTGTTTGTAGTGGCTGGAGGTGGTGAGAGTGGAGTGATGAATGCTGACTGAAATGAGAAAGGCGACTGAGGTGTCAGAAATAGTGCAGGAGAAATGGAGGGCAGGATGGAAAGATTTGACAAAAAGGAGGAAAGAGTCTAGATGTTCACAAGAGAGTGAGGTCACACCAATACAGTCATCAATATAATGACCATATAGTTCAGGAGTGGGACCAGTGAATCTGGAGAATATTTGGGCCTCAGCGTAACCAATGAACAGGTTTGCATAACAGGGGCCCATTCTCGTTCTCATAGCCACTCCCGAGACCTGCTGGTAAAAATCACCTGCAAACAAGAAGCTGTTAATTGAGAGGACAATTTCAATCAGATGAAGGAGTGTGGACATGTCAGGTTGGGAACTGGGTCGAAGGTCAAGGAAATGTTGGAGTGCACGCAGCCCCTCATGGTGAGTGATCACCGTGTATAGACTCTTGATGTCAAGAGTGAAGAGAAGTTTAGAGGAGCTAAGAGTGAAGGAGAAAGAGTTGAACAAATGAAGAGCATGGATGTGAGAGGGTAAGGAAGCCACTAGGGGAGCAAGGACACGGTCAAGATATCTGGAGATGAGTTCGGTGGGGTAGTTGCAGGCGGAGATGATGGGGCAGCCAGGGTTGTTAGGTTTGTGGATTTTGGGAGGAAGTAAATTGTGGGAGTGTGAGGAGTGTGGACAATGAGGTTAGAGGCAGTTGGGAGAAATGAGAGAAGGAGATGAGGTCATGGATAGTGAAGGACACAGTCTGTTGGTAGCTGGGCATGGGGTTGGATGGCAGAGGTCAATAGAAGGAAGTGTCTTGAAATTGGCAGAAAGCTTCTGCCTTGTCGAGAAAAGAGAACATAAAAACAAAAACATAGAAAACAAACTTTTTTTCGAACAACGGAAAAAGCAAATAAAGAAATGATACATGCAACATAAAGAATATTCCTCTTCATCAGTTGTCCCTGTTTCATCTACTCTGCGTTTCGAAGGTAAGGACAATACACGACTTCGCTGAAACAGTCCTTCCCGCAGAGTAAATTAAATAAAATTTGGGATTTTTTTGCAGAGGGTGAAAGTGGTAACATATATATGTATATATATGTATACATATGTATACATATATATGTATACACACACACACACACATATATATATATACATACATACACACACATGCACGCACACACACACACACATAATGTAAGAAATACAAAGAGAAGGTAAAAATAAAAGAAAATGCAGATTGTATTCGGTTGTTGTTCAGGAAATAAGAAGAAAAGAAAGAAATGTCTTTTAGGTTTGGAGTATTCACTCTTCTTATGAAAGAGAGAATAGACAAGGAAAGGAAGGGATAGAGAATGAAAAGTGCTCATGCATCCAACTGTCATGGCATGCTGAGATGACCACAGGTGGCAGAGAGGGTGCGTTAGGTGTAAGAGATAAAGGGGACAACTGTGAGTCTGTCACGAGTGTATGTGTGTATAAAACTACCATACGTGTGTACACTGTATGTGTATGTGCATGTGTGTGCGTTTGTTTGCATGCATGCATATGCTTCTTTGCAGGTTTGTGTGTATGTGCCATGGAAGATCAACTGTGAGTTTGACATGTGTGCGCGTGGCTGTTTTGTGTGTAATACTGGATAGACATGTTTAGGTAAAAAAAGAGGTTACACAAGTAAGTGTAAAGGTCAGGAAATGGAGGTTGCACTTTTATATTCTTGTTACAATATGTGTGCATATGGGTAGCATCGAGGACTGTAACTGAGGTGTAGGTGTTAGTGTGTGTGAAATAGATAGTAGGTGTGTGTGAGTGTGTAAGTGTATGTGTGGCAGCAAATGCATTCTCTTATTCTTTTACTTGTTTCAGTCATTTTGACTATGGTCATGTTGGAGCGTTGCCTTTTTGGTCGAAGAAATCAACCCTTAGACTTATTCTTTGTAAGCCTGGTACTTATTCTATCAGTACCTTTTGCTGAGCTGCTAGATTACGGGGACATAAACACACCAACATCAGTTGTCAAGCAATGGTGGCGGGGGGTCAAACACAGACACAAAAACACAAATATATACATACATATAATGTGTGTGTGTGTATATATATATATATAATATATATATATATATATATGTATGTATGTATATGCGACTGGCTTCTTTCAACCAAATACACCCACAAGGATTTGGTTGGCCCGAGGCTATTGTGCCACGCAGTGGGACTGAACTTGGAACCATGTAGTTTGGAAGCAAGCTTTGAAGTTTTTGTTAATAGAAATAGTGTATGTGTAGGGTTTTTTAAGGGGATTGTCAGAATGTAAGAAGTAGGTGGTGTGTGTAAGTGCGTGAAGTGGTTATAAGTGGGGTTTAATGAAAAGAGGGTGGGAATTTATACCATTCAGGATTAGAGTCTGAAGGGAAAAATAGTTTTATATATATATATATGCAGGAATTATATATACGCATACACATGCACGCGCATTTATAGTGGTAGTCAGCTTGTGTCTACATATTGGAAAGTTGTAAAAATCTTGGATGTTACTATTGGGCAGCAATGTCACCGAACTAGAAGTTAAAATAGAACAACTATTTAAGTTTCGCAATTTGATTTTAAAAAGTGACGGCAATACTTTCTAGTTCTTTCTAAGGAGGATTTATTTATGCTTTTAGTAATTAACAAAGCGTCGTCCCTATATAGGCCTCCCTTGATATTAGGGAAGTGCCTGTGGAGATGGTGTAGTATATAAAGTCCAACTAAGTCAGTGACCTGAGCTTCGACTTTACTCATAGGATATTGGAATATTACATATATACCATAATGCCTAAAAAATGTATTTACAATTTCAATACCCACACATATCTTGCATTTATTTTCTTTCCTCCACCTCACTCTCTATTTTGTATCACATCTAAACTAACTATGACTAAACTATCCTCTCACACTGTCTCCGATGAAGGGATATTATTAATATCCTAGAAACAGCTGTAAGACCTTCTATCTATAAGTGCTCTAATATCTGCTCAGCCTTGGTCTTTTATCTTATTGCGCAAAAATTCATATATATATGCAAAATAAGTATATTTTATATTTATATATATATATATATATATATATATATATATATATACACACACACACACATATATACATATGTATATAAAATTTATGTGTATAAATATATATATATTATATATATATATATATAGTTAATCCAAGGAAGGGAAGACGGAGGAAAAAATATAAATGTATATAAAATTTATATATATATATTCTTTTACTTGTTTCAGTCATTTGACTGAAGCCATGCTGGAGCACCGCCTTTAATCAACCAAATCAACCCCAAGATTTATTCTTTGTAAACCTAGTACTTATTCTACCAGTCTCTTTTACCAAGCCATTAAGTTACGGGGGTTGTAAATACACTAACATTGGTTGTCAAGCAATGGTGGGGTAACAAACACAGGCATACAAACATACACATATATTTGTAAGAATGAGATGGCTTTTTTGAGGGGATAATTTTAATTCTAATTTTAATATAAGATTAAAATATAAATTATTCCCTCAAAAAGGCCATCTCTACTCATTCTTTGAAATATATATAATACTGTATCAAGAACTTTCTCTTTATTATTCTACCATATATATATATATATATATATATATATATATATATATATATATATACGGCAGTCTTCTTTCAGTTTCCATCTACCAAATCCACTTACAAGGCTTCGGTTGGCCCAAGGCTATAGTAGAAGACACTTGCCCAAGGTGCCACACAGTAGGACTGAACCCTGAACCATGTGGTTGAGAAGCAAGCTTCTTAACACTCAGCCATGTCTATATATATTATATAAAAAATTTCCAGGATTCAAGAGAATCAGGTATTTAAATAGTGAAAGCACCAAGGTCAGGTAAGTGATAGTGCTATTATGTACAAACAATGTATAATAACTAATACATACTCACTAAAGTAAACACAGGTTTGTTCTCCAGTTATGCATATATTCACAAGTGGCTGAAACAATGAGTCATCAAGGTCACACAAGGGTACACTCACTGCTCCTATTGCACTGCGATCTATAGACCCCAGATCTAAATGAATTGCAGGTTTCAAATTAAGTGAAAAATAGATAACAATAATTTACTACAGCTGTTTCAGACATGTTTTTTATTGATGACTAGAAGTGTTACATCATGCCCCCCAAAAAAGTTTTAAGTGAAGGTAAGAATTAACAATTAGAACTTTTCATATATATATATATTATATATATATATAATGAAGAAAAATTAGGATAATTATCCCCTTATACAGTACAACTAATCAGTAATCTAATAGAGCATCAGGAATGTAGAACCAAGTGTATCTATAGTGCATTCAGAAAATAGAATAAGATGGAAGGTACATTTTTTCGACAGGAAAAATGACAAGAATAATAATAGTAGAGAATTTGAGAAAAATCTGAAGAGAGAATTTCAACCCCTTAGAAATTCTAAGGGATTTAAATTTAGTGCTGTTTGAAAAACTTCATAACATAATCAGGAATATTAAATTCAGAAAATCTACAAGGAAATACAACCAACACCAAAAAGAAGCTCAATGAAATAATGAATACCTTCAAGAACATGACAGGGATACTAGTACCAGTGGACAAAACTGGTAACCTTTATAATGTTAACATTAAAACATACAAGCAACTTATAACTAAACAATTAGACCAACTACAAACATGCATCTAATGAAATATTAAATAAGATAAACAAGGGCTAAAATAGTTAAAAATTTAGGAATATGGATAGAATTAGACTATATACATTCAGGGTACCTAGAATAAACCTTAAGGACCACAAAGAAAATTTACAGAACAACCCTACAGTAAGATTCACATGTCCATCGATATCATATAGGTAGAATTAGCAAAATAATAATAGACAGAGTAGTACCAAAATTAAAATATATAACTAAGTTCAAATTTTAGTCCAATACTACAGATGTAATTAGGTGGTTAAGGATTTAGAGAATAAAAACATAGTAAATTCATACAGCTAGATATATCTAACTATTAACCATCAATAAACCCAACTGTATTAAACAAAGTGCTTTATTAGTAAAAAGCAACTCAGACCTTTCTAGAGAGGAAATAGACCTAATATTAGCTGCATTAAGCATGATAATTGAATATAGGGGAAAACTATGGGCTAGATCCAATAGGAATGAATGTTTTGACATAATGATGGAATTGAGCACAGGCAAAAGATCTCACAGAGATATACATACTCTCTCCAATGGAGTCATGCTTCCCAAAATTAGGTGGGGCTCTATGTAGAGATGATGCATTGTTCATTTAGCAAACTGTAGCAATGTAGAAAAGGAGAGATGCAGGAAAAAACTTTTTAAATTCTTCAAAAACTTAGGTCTATCAATAACAATCAAAAAAGATTATAGAGTAGTAAACTTCTTTGATGTGAAACTCAGCCAGAACATGGAAAAATTCAAGCTTTCCATAAACAAAATGAAAACCTGAAATATGTTAGTAAAGGATCAAATCACTAGAATCAATACCTAGGAGTATTACAAAAAGTGTGTCCGATAGAATATCTAGACTATCTGCCAAGGAAACGATATATTTAATGAGCACACAGAGTACTACAACTCAGCACTAGCCAGAGCAGATTATAAGGATAAAATAAAATACTTACAGGATAATGTAACAGGTAGTCAATATGAGGATAAATATGAAAATAAAGAAAGAGCTAATAGTAATAGTCAAGGCAAAAAGCAAATAAAAACAAAATGATGAATGGGATAGGAACTAAGATGGAAAGTGTAGTGACAATATTAAGGGATGTAAGGATGGCATCAAAACTAATGGACACCACTGTAAAGAAGCAAAGAAGTAGAAGGAAAGAATAAATGAAAATACCAAACACAGAGTAGATTCAAGAATAGCATACATAAATATAGGTATAGGAGTAGCTGTGTATAGGCATAGGAGTGGCTGTGTGGTAAGTAGCTTGCTTACAAACCACATGGTTCCAGGTTCAGTCCCACTGTGTGGCACCTTGGGCAAGTGTCTTCTACTATAGCCTCGGGTCGACCAAAGCCTTGTGAGTGGATTTGGGAGACGGAAACTGAAAGAAGTCCATCGTATATATGTTGTGTGTATATATATATATATATATATATATATATATATATGTATGTGTGTTTGTGTTTGTCCCCGCAACATCGCTTGACAACCGATGCTGGTGTGTTTATGTCCCCATAACTTAAGTGACCAATAAAATAAGTACTAGGCTTACAAAGAATAAGTCCTGGGGTTGATTTGCTCGACTAAAGGTGGTGCTTCAGCATGGCCACAGTCAAATGACTGAAACAAGTAAAAGAGTAAAGAGTAAAAGAGTAAATAAACCAAATAGGTACAATAAACAGAATAGAAAAATAGACAATGATAAAATAATTTGGTTTAATCCAAAATATGGATTGCAGATTAAATCCAAAATTGGACACGAACTCTTCTCTACACTAGATAAGCATTTTCCTGAGTCAAGTAGGTACTACAAAATTTTTAACAGATGCAAAGTAAAATTAGCATGTGCAACTTCACACAACCTGGAAAATTATATGCATAAACTAAATAACAAAAAACTGAATGCAATAAAACTGGAATATAGAAACAAAGGCTCAGAAGGTGAAAATAAAGTAAATAGGGAGAAATAAATAGGTAAGATGAATAATAAATACAAAAGACAAAAATGGAACATAAATTGAAATACTAATATTTTGTTGATGAAAGATTCAGAACCTGGGGTAGGTAGGAATAGAATAGGAACTGGAGAGGGGTGAGGAATAATCTTCAGAAATGACTCTGGTAGCATCCAAAATGCATTCAAACAGCACACTGAACAGCGAAAATAAAGGTGTGGAAAAAGTACCAAAATATGAGAAACAACTCAAAAAGATGCAACTGTAGACTTAAGAGTGAATGTAAGTTTGAAAACAAATGCAAGAAATGGAATGTTATTTATAAATGTGAAGTGCAAACAGGTGCACAGAAATATGTGTATATTGGTGCAATATCAGACATGCTGGAAAATAAGGGTCACTGCACCTCATTAGCAAATCTAACTTGCAGGTTAAAGCAAAGTGGAGAGGAATATACATCAAAACGGTCCATACTGTAAAATGCTAAACTCTACAACAGATTCTCCTGGGTCTGCAACTTATGCTTAGGAGAAACACTAAAAATTATTATCTGTAAAGAACAAATAGTTAATAAACATTCATAAATAGTTTTATCATGTAACCATAAAATTAAGAATTCTCTCATGGAATTTGAAAAAAAATCTTCTGTAAGAAACACCAAATAATCAAGGATAGTATCCAAACCAACTACTTGGATGGGCTTATGAACATGAGCAAACAAAAAAGATCTACAATATAAAATAATGTTACTACAAACGTATATGGACATAGTGGATAGTAATTATCATGGATACCGGTATAACTTATATGCATACTAATGTAAGTCTAATATATTATCAGACAGAAATATATCTAGAACACAAAAATAATAGAAGTGAATTGGTGAGATTAATGAAAATAGGGCCTCTCAATAAATGGAATACAATAACTGTGAACAGATAGTACAACCCTTCAAGACAGTGCCTAGCAGCAGGAGATAATACAACATAGTGAATTACACTGCTCTTAATGTGAACTTTATCCTCTCTGGTGTCTTTATATATTGCTCTAAAACTGATAATGTCAAAATGAACCTTTGTTTTTTATTATTTACATGCCTGTTTAATCATTAGTGAAACAAATGGGGTGCAGAGGGGTTCTGAATCCCTTGGTTAAATCTAATATGTCTTTTCATATTTCTTTTTTCTTTTTCGTGTAAGCCTGCTGTGATAAACCACAAGCAATGCCCAATGTTGTTTTTCATAAGTTGAGACAGTTCACAAGCAACACCCAAAAATTTAACAGAGCTTCCTTATTGGTGTAAAATGGTAAATGTCTTTAAATGCAAACGTCAGACTAGCCAAATACCATAAATGTCAAATAAATTTCCACCTACAAGTCATTTTTATTACTATATTTATAAGCTATAAGGAGTTCTGCATGTATAACCATCCCACAGGATTACTCTGGAAGATGCAAATAACAGGCAGTAGCCAACAAGAAGCATAGGAGCTTTTACAAGCGCATTCAGAGGCATTTGCTGTAAATAAAATTCAAAAGATATGTATACTATAGGTGCAGGTATATAATATCTATATTATATACATATGTAATAAAGGTGTGGTGAATAAACTGTTGTCTAAATTACGCAAAAATGAAAATAACACTGACATCTCATTTTAACAGATATATTTACCAAAATTACATAAAAATATCAAAATGCTAACAAGTGAATTTATTTAATAAAAGCGCCATTGGCTTAAACCACGGCCTCCAGACAACTTCAGAATACCCTTCTGCAACTCTTCTGGATGGTGCCTTTGATTATGTTGGTGAATGCTGCCATAATCTTTGCCTTCAGTTCATCTTTGGTGTTACAAGGAATTTTGTAGGACTGTTGCCCAACTACACCCCACACATAATAATCAAAGGGGTTGCAAGTCTGGGGAGTTAGGTGGCCAGTTGTTAGGAGTGATGTGGTTGCAGAAATTGTCTGACAGCCATGACTGTGTTCTCCTGCTCATGTGACATGGTGCAGAGTCCTGTTGTCAGACATAGGTTCTTCCACAGGCTGCCATGTTGACAGTTGAATGTTCCAACAATGTAAGATCATAAGTAACTGTTAGCCTGTTAACAGTTCTCTAAACAAAAATGGCCTCAGTTTGTAGTTCCTCTTTTCTAAGTGACCCTTAACTTTTGGCCCCTGCAATTTGGAAGATTGTTTGTTTATTTCCTCTTAATTAAGCTAATTTTGACTGGAAACTACTGTATCTTCATCTGAAAGGGGAGATCATTTGAGATGAGAGGTATCCTTGGAATGACGACATTGTCCCCCATCATGTTGCCACGATGGAGAAGAGGTTTCTCAGCTGCACAGGAGTCTTGCACATTTGTGCCTCAGTCAGAGTGACATCCAAGTGTCTATCATTTCCCAGAAGACCTCTGAGATGGCAAGCCTAGCGATATGTTTGACATACTGTGTTATCAACCATATATAAGGCTGTAAATGATGTGGGCCCCTTGACATGGTGTAATAGAAGCCTTAGATAGTAGCACTCTTAGTAGTTGGAATGAACAACATAGACTCTGCCAAATGTGTCTGGTATCTTGATTCCTGGATGACGTGTGGGTGCTCCAAGTGCACGTCTCTTTCATTTGTTTTGATACCAGGTGTAGAATTGTGGAACTTCATTGGATAGCAGTCTTGTAGCAAATTCATCATCTTGACAGAGCTTGAAGAATACTGTGGGTAGTATTTCTGGCAGCTTCCATTTGTAATTGAATTGTGTTAGTCAGTATGCTGTCTCTGAGATGGAGGAAATGTCACGTTTGTCATGTTCTTGTCCAACCAGAAGCACAGCTGTTTAATTTGCTGTTGGCGCATTAAACCTCCCTCTGTGTTGACCAGATGGTTTCTTGTCTGAGCTGATAACTATCTTGTAATCCAGGGAGTCGGGTGGAATTTTTTCAAGTGCCGTCTTGAAGCTTGTTGTTGTTGTTATGCAGCATCTTTTGCAGAGACACTACAATGTTCATCCTGATACCAGAAATGTTCTTGCTCCTCTCTTGCAGTATGTCATCTAGTCAGGGATCCTTCAGGAGATTGCAGTAGCTGGCTGCAGTCACTTTAACCCCTTCAAGCACCTTGACTGTGCCACCAACTTTGTCCATAATGATACCAGCCCACAACATAACTTCTCCACCCTGTTGTTGACATCGTAAACGTTGGTGAAGCTTATCTCCAAAATAGACTCAAACCATTTGCCTATCCGTCAGGTCTGTGAAGGGTTGCCCTGTTTTCATCAGTGAACAGAACACAACTCATGTTTGAGACCATGTACTTTTGGGCCCATTGAAGCCTCAAACTCCTGTGACAGGGCGTTAAATGAGGTAGCTTCAAGGGTTCTCACATGGAAGCCATGGTCCTGAGGATTTCTGGTGGTTTTCGGTACATGAAAAAGTCAGGAAGCAATGAAAATAGCTTTGCTTGTTTGTCCAGGTTTTCCACATAATTTGCAGTCAATATTCCTCAAATCCCTAGTCACAGCCTTGGAGGTCCCACAATTGGATCATTTCTTCCTTGGCAAAGGGTCCTTCAGGAATCGTCCAACCATGTTCAAATGACGACCTAACTTCTCTACAATGACATGAAGAGAAGTGCCTTTAGTCACTTTCCTTGATGATAACAGGCTTTTCTTCATCATTAGGGCCTTTTCCACATCTCATTGCTTAGAGAGGAGAGACACTATTAGCATGGTTCACTCAAAGACTGAAGAATCTGAGAAAAAAAGAATGTTACACAGAATAATGAAAAAATAATGATGGTATTGCCATATTGTGCAAACCAGCTGGGAAAAGTTTTATCAAAATCAATTCACAGAAAACTGAGAAATCTTAAATTTCACTCCCAATCTATTAGCTTGGTTCTAGGTGTACAGGCCGTGGCAGAGAGGACAGACGTTTTTGAAATGGCTATTACTCAGCCCCAGGGGGAGGAACATATGTCCGACAGGTACCATTTGGCCTGTGGTGTCTTAGCATTTTTTTCTCTTTTCAGGTGAAGCCAAGGTGCTGTGGACAATACAGTATCGCGTCTCTGACTATGAATGTTATGTGAAAAATAACGAGTCTGTCACAGCAGTTCAGCGTGAGTTTCAGCACCACTTCAACATTCACTGAAGTCAGGCTGTTCCTACCCTTAACACAATCTTACGCTGGATGAATGCAGTTCATACATGAGGTACACTAATGGGGGGTGCCACAAATGGTACGGACCCCGGAAAATATAGAATGCATCAGACGTAGTCCAAATTGCTCTGCTCATAGGCATTCCACTAAACTTAGCATCAGTAATCGATCGGTAAGGCATATTTTGAATGAAGAAATTGGTCATTGAGCCAGTTGAAACCATGGGACTGTGCACAGAGCAATGCTGGAGAGAGTGGAGGCCAACTTCCTAGAATGCCTTCAGAAATGCATCAATGAAAATGGACACATGAAGGATGTTGTTTTCCACACTTGATCTTGACAAATGCGAATTCAGTATGAACACATTGATGTCAATGGATTCAGTGTGATGCAGAATATGAATAAGGTTGGCTCTATGAAATACAGCTCCTACTAATTTTTTCCAGATGTGTAGACTGGAGCAACATGAAATAAAGTGTCTTGCTCAAGGACACAATGCACTGCTGAGAATTGAACTCATGACCTTATGACCATGAACCAAATACCCTAATCACTAAGCTACATGCCCTCACTATATATATTGATGTAAATAGATAGATATATACATAGTTATATACTATATTTATAATACGATACTTATCCAGAGGCACAGGCATGACTTTGTAGTAAGAAATTTGCTTCCAAGCCACATAGCTCTGAAGTCTTTTACTTGTTTCAGTCATTTGACTGCGGCCATGCTGGAGCACCGCCTTTCGTCAAGCAAATCAACCCCGGGACTTATTCTATCGGTCTCTTTTGCCGAACTGCTAAGTAACGGGGATGTAAACACACCAGCATCGGTTGTCAAGCAATGCTAGGGGGAAAAACACAGACACACAAAAATATACACACACATACATATATATATATATACATATATACGACAGGCTTCTTTCAGTTTCCGTCTACCAAATCCACTCACAAGGCTTTGGTCGGCCCGAGGCTATAGCAGAAAACACTTGCCCAAGATGCCACGCAGTGGGACTGAACCTGGAACCATGTGGTTGATTAGCAAGCTACTTACCACACAGCCACTCCTGCGCCTATTAAAATTCTTGATTAAAATTCTTCAAGATGGTGCCTCAGCATGGCTGCAGTCTAATGACTTAAATAAAAAAAAAAAATCTCTCTCCCTCTCTCTATATATATATATACACACACATTTAATACTTCATTGATGGGAGGTGTTAAGGGCGAGGTGGGTGATAAAGAAAAAGACGGATGGAGGCATGGGGAAGAGATGTGGGTGTGGGATGGGAGAGAGATGGCTTATAATAATTTTTATAATGTGTTTGATTGTGTATAAGCACATATATATATATATATGTGTGTTGGGTATTGTGAGAAAATATTGACTCCTTATTTATTGTGAGGAAAGTGGTAATGCATTAAGGGCCTGCCCTTATACTCAACTAGTTGGCTAAAATATACTTCCATTCATGAGGGCAAGAGGAAAAATTTTAACTTTTAAAGTCCTGATAGGTTCTGTGTGGAAGGTGTTTTTCAATATGATCATTTTCTGTTAAACAGAATCTGCATCTCCTACTGCTGTTGAAGCAAGGTCAACACTTTTCTAGAAATCTTCACTCAATGTTATATTGTGCAAAGTTTTATTTAAATATCCATCTCCTGGATATCGAATGATGCCTTCTGTTGTGCCAATATATTTCCATATATTCAATACTCTATTGCGATTCTTTGAGACAATCTCCACTTCATACATGGTACTTTTTGCATTGCACTGACTGTTTAATGGGCATGTGGAGATTCCTCTGCATGAGCAACTTGCATCTGTAGAAGGTTTGAGCCTATCTACTGAAACTCTTTTTAATACCAGGTGCATGACTAAAAGAGACTCTCAAATTAAGCCAATAAAAATTTTCCTATACTTATGTGCCTGTGGAAAATGCTTATCCACTAAACTAACATCCTACCTACACAAATTTTATCATTAAGAGAAAATGGGCATTTTCTCTTGATGGGTTAGGGCCAGGCATATAAGTTATCCTGTCTTTGAAACTGCAAACAGCCATGGTTTCACTGTAGAATGAGGTCTTGGCATCAAAGATCTCTTTTCTTGAAAATGTAATGGATAGAGGGAAAGGAACAGGTATCTTGCTGAAGAAGTGAACACACAGCTTCCTCAACTGGAGAGAGAGGGGGAGGATGGGAAGAGAGAGAAAGAGAGAGAGTACTCTCAAGGTACATGGTAAATATGTGAGAATAAAGAGAGGAACAGAAAGGATGGGTGGATAGGTAAATGTGCTTGAATATGAAAAAATGTGGCAGATTAGAGATGGGAACTGAGGTGAACACAGTGCATATCAGTCTGGGGGAAGGATGTATTGGAAATTGTAGTCGGGGAAGAGGAGGTGATAAGGGACAATAGTAGGGTACAACGTGAAGTGGGGTAATGGGTGCAATGAATAATAGCTTCTTGTCATATTTCTTTGCTAGCATGAGTTGGATGGGTTGTCACAGACATTTCACTTCTTATTGGAAGCCATTGACATTTGTATGTCATTCTGGCTACTTTTCTACGGACAAATGTTTTTTTTTTTTTGGTATCAACATTAAAGAGAATATGAAGTCCTTGGTAAGACAGAGCTAAACAGAGCTCCCATCCCAAATTTTCTTCTGCCTTACCAACCATTCAAGAGCATCAGGAAAGGTAGCTTTTGTTATTGCATCAGCACAGTAGGGTAGAGAGTATGCAGTATCTTCAGTCGTTTACTTTTGCTCACATGATGTGACAAAGGAAAGAATAAGAGAGTGAGATGACAGCAATAAGGTCAGAATGGATGCATGAAGGGAACAAGAGTTATGTTGTCTTGACTATATGTACCTATCTCAGAATACTGAGTACTCCCATCACTCACCCCTACCATACAGCCCTCTCTATCTTTTGCTTCTCATTCTATAAAGAGGCTGGCAAGCAGAGATATGGGGTTGTGAGGTACCTTTAGTCATGTCAAGAATATGACTGGTATAACAAATACTTTGCCTAGTACACAATGCAAATTCCAAGGCTTTGTAGTGCTGGTTCCATAAACACTGTAAAGTAGTTGGTGTTAGGAAGGGTATCTGGTCACAGAAACCAAGTCAAAGATTAAACATGGGTGAAACGAGGTCTTCTGATCTTGGCGAGCAGTACACCTAAATACATGCTGATACCAACCACGGCGACCTATGCAATTTATTCTAAAAATGTGGACATAAAATGTGTATGTAAACATAGCTATCACTTGAAAGCAAGTTTGACTTATTAGCTTATACCACGTTGTCGTTGTTTTAGATTACTGTAGTTTTACGCAGATATAGACACATACTTTGCCTCCCACAACTGACCCAGCAGAACATCGAGAATGTGACAGCTGGAGAGATAAGACTGCACCAGCACCTGTTGATCATTTACAGAAGGATCGAACCTAAAACATGGGTGGGAACTGAACTTTATAACCACTTTCTCTTTACCTATCCCATGTCTTCTTATCTCATCTGTTGTTTTCTCTTGTTTTGTTTCTGGTATCTGAGCTTGTCTCCTTTTTCTGAAGTGAAAACAAATTTAAGCTAATCTTGAGTTATATACACACATACATATACATACATACACAAATATATATTTTTTTATCGATGCACCGTCTACATTGGTTGCTATTCAGAATCTCGTGTCCTGTTCTCAAATGTAGCGAGAAACTCAGAGTAGCAGCACACCAAAGTTTTCGTTAAATATTTTACTCTATCTAATGTACAGTGTACATTTTCCCACGTCAATGCCATTCAAACCATTGTGAACCCATGATCATATATATATATATATATATATACACAAACATATACATACATACACAGACAGAAAGATAGATAGACACACACACATACATACACGTTTATATCGACAGAATTATGACGAAGATCAGACTTTATATCTAAATATATATATATATACACACACACAGTGTGTATATGTTTTCATATACAATATGATACTAAAATAATTATAAATATCTCTAATAATTATTGATACTACTACTACATCCCCCTACACATAAATTATACTGACAGTTATGTAGAGCTACAGGCATAAATTACAACCATTCTATCATGTAATGCTACTGAAAATTCCAACATAATATAATACGATATACATTCACTGTATTACGCACACGGACTTTTTATCACCCTTACAATATTGCTCACATTTCTCTTGTATAACGATTTCTTTTAACTAGAGAGAGAGAGAAAAAAAAAGATGTAGTCAACAGAGACAAGGGAGTAATAAAAGTCTTAGACGACCTAAAGAAACAACTAAAACACCCATATGGGTTTTAGGCCGGGCCTCTACTTTTTGCGCTGTCACTAACACCTCGCATACATTCATGAATCAATACTCACACGCAATCAATATCACATACCATTCATGCACACTGATGGAAGAAAAACGAAGACATTTTTCACATATAACACAAGCACACAGTTGAGTTTATTCACGTCCACGCAACAACCCCCAGAAATAAAGATACATACGTGTAAAATGCTGCTGAAACACAACCACACACACATATTCATCATAACTTAGACACTAAAAAAAAAAAATATTAGTCCTTTTACGTAATTCTAAATTAGATATATATGGATATATATATATATATATATACATACAACAGCAGGGAATATAAAAAGCCGTAAAATATGCATATGCTCATACAGGTAGACAAATGTACGAAAATACATAAATTATCGTCACACATCCACAACACACATACGAAGACCGATTTTTAAATCTTTGTACGTGTCATGTGAAATCTCGTTCAAATGATAATCAGTGACATTCGGTATATTTTTGTAATCACATTCGCACACAAACACGCATACATGTATGTACGTACGTACAAACATTCTCATGTATATTTACACATACATAAGTAATGAGTTTTTAGTCACATATTTGCAGCAAACAAAAAAAAATCATTCATACATCCATGCATACAACCACACATACATATGTGTGTGTGTTGAATCTGTGAAAATTTGTGAAAATTGCTCACCCAATAAGCAATTATAAATACACAGAGGACTAGAAATATGCATACACGAGCAAACAAGTTATATATGCACATTTTACACACAGATTAACACTGAATTCTACAACTAAGATATATGACAAAAGTTAATGACTGCAGAATAAGTCTCGTTCAGACGTTAGTACCCATCAGCCCTTAGCTGTTGGTAGCCGGAGTAGATGTAGTAGCAGCAGTGAAAGTAGCAAATTGTAAGAAACAGCATCTGCAGCAGCAGTAGCAACATCAGCAACACAAATACTGCAATATGTGTAAAATTTATCAGCAGCATCATCAGTGAGCAGGGGGGTGGCTATAGAGAATAAGTCTCAATATCGTCAGGGAGGCCGTGTAATAAAGCCATAATACTGCTGGAGGTGGAAAAGAGAGAGAGAGCGAGCGAGATAGAGATATACAACGAGGGGGAAAAAAATAAAAAAAGAGAGAGAGACACAGGAAGAAAGAGGGGGAGAAAGAAAAGAGTAAGATATTGAGAGAAAGAACAGGAATATCACTAGAACAAACCAGCAGGACATAGGCTCTCTACGCAACACAACCAAGCAAGGAGGAAAGAAACAAGAGGTGCGGTAAAATTCTATTATATATAATATATATATATTATATTATATATATATAAATATATCTTTTTAGAAAATCCAATATTTTTGTTCAAGTATCACGTATGTGTGTATGTATACATCTATCTATCTATCTATCTATCTATCTATCTATCTATCTATCTACCTATCTATTTATCTGTCTATCTCAAAGAACGATAAAAAAATTAAGGTGGTGATGAAGTGACTGCGGTAAAAGAAAAAAGAGAAGTGAGAAAGAAAAAGGAAAAAAAAAAAAAAGACGTTTATGGTGACCCGTTGGATGAAATTATGTGTAACGTATGATCAATTGTTAATGATGTTGCTTTTCTATATTTTAGCTTCCATTAGAAATATATCGTTGCAGATCATCTAGCCACACAAATTTCAGTCTAATTATTGCTATCGTTACCTTTATTTATTTATTGATTGATTGATTGTTCAACATTATTACTACTAATCTTACGACTACCATCATTTCTGTTAATGGTAAGGGAGAGAACAGCGAGAAAGATAGACATACTTTCAGATATATTTGATGTAGAATGTGCATGTATAAAATGTATCAGTGGGTGTGTATATGTATGTATAAATTTATTAGATGTAGCTATATACGTGTGCGTGGGGTATATATATATATATATATGTATGTATATATATATATATATGTATGTATGTATCTATGTATGTATATATGTGTGTGTATATACAATACGTTTATGAATTAAACGTATGTATAGATGAGTAAGTGTGTGTGTGTATCTAGTTGGTATTGCATGAACATACGTAAATGTCTTGGATGCCCAGCTATAATCCGTAACATAACGATCAAACCTCAGATATACGGATAAAACTGTGTGTACGTTGTATTAAAAATATTTAGGCATATAAAATATGTATATGGCTATAAATTAGTATCTAACTGCGTGTATGTATTGAATGTATGCATCTGTCTGTCTCGCCATATATGTGAGCTTGTGTCTCTCTCTATATATACGTACACACATACATATACAGATATACGCATATAGAGCAGATTTATAAGCTTACAGACACATATACACACGTACATTTTCATATATGTACACACACACGCAGACAATTCGTAATTTCGTCCGAGCGTTGGGACCTACGCTGTGCGATATTCATTTCGTCACCTATGTAATCTGAGTTCAAATCGGACCGACGTCGGCCTTACCTTCCATCATTCCAGGTAGATTAATTGAGTATATGGACAGAATTCTTTCTTCACCCATCTCGCCCCTCTCTATGTGGAAAATCTACGAAGCACAGTAATGCCTCTATTCAACAATCAAGCCATAGAAACGATTGGGAAATTTACAAGGTTCAACCAAAGCAGTGATATCTATCCGTCTATCAATCACCTCCCCCTCGCTCATATATATATATATATATATATATATATATATATATATATATACAAATATACACAATACACGAACACATATATATTACATTATATACACAGACATATAAAAATGGATATGTGTGTGTGGGGGTATCCTTGAATATGTGTTTGTATGTGTATCCATGTACATGGATATATTTATATGACTGTGTATGCGTGTATCCATGTATATCGATATATATATATATATGTGTGTGTATATATATTCATATATATGGAGATATATAAGTATTCTATGTATCCGTATAACTATATATATATATATATATAGGTACCTTTTACGTTT
>NC_043010.1:43865713-43870713 GCF_006345805.1 Octopus sinensis
AGTGAATCCAGCATGGTTTTCGACAGGTAGGAGCTGCCTGACCCAGCACTTACAACATTATGACTGGGTATTGAGGCAGTTACTCAACAAATCAAAAGCTTTTGACAAGGTGGATCATAGTATGATATGCCACAAACTGCGTGACCTCAGCATAGCTGGAAAACTTGGAGTGTGGTTACATGACTTCCTGAAAGATAGGAGTCAGGCAGTGGTGGTTAATGGAGCCACCTCTATGAACACACAAATAGTGAGCGGTGTTCCACAGGGCACTGTCTTGGGACCACTGCTTTTTATTGTGGCCCTCTCAGATATGCCCTCAAATACCCAGATAGCCACTCTGGCAAGCTATGCAAACGATACGAAAGTCTCGCAGAAAATACAAAACCCCAGCGATGTTGCACAAGTGCAGTAGGAGTTGGACTCAATCTACAGATGGGCTGAGGATAATAATATGCAGTTTAATGCTGAAAAATTCCAAGCCTTGTGCTACCAGCAACCAAAACTGAATATGAAACTTACAGGGTACTCCGGTCCACAGGGAATTTCAATCCCAGAGCCTTAGTCAGTGAGGGACCTGGGTATCTAAGTGCACATTACCAGGATGGCAACAAAGTGCAGAGGACTGGCTGGCTGGATCCTAAGAACATTCAGAACCAGAGATAAGGAAACCATGATGGTCCTCTGGCGGACATTTGTACTCAGCCGCCAGGATTACTCCTCCCAGCTATGGTCACCCACAGCGGACCTTGAAGCAATCCAGAGAAGATTCACAAAAAAGATCATCTCTTTGCAACAGCTCAGCTACTGGGAAAGGTTGAAACAGCTAAGACTCTACTCCCTGGAGAGAAGACAGGAGGGTATGCAGTAATATATATCTGGAAGATCCTGGGAGGAATTGTGCCAAATTTTGGCATTGTAAGCTACACCAATGCTAGAACGGGACGACACTGCATAGTGCCAAGGATCTCAGCAATGCCATCACGCTTCAGGACCAGCTACTGCAACAGCCTGGGTTTCAAGGGCCCACAGCTCTTTAATATTCTCCCAAAGAGTCTGAGGAACTTGCACAAAGTAGATGTAGCGATTTTTAAATCAAAGCTGGACATCTTCCTGTTGAGAGTCCCAGATGAACCTACCTCACGGCAAGAGGTGCAAATGAGGGCAGCTATATCAAACTCCATTCTTCACCAAGTGCCACATATTAGAGGAGGCTCTTAGTAATAACAGTGTAGCACAAAATGTCTGTGCATCAGCATGGCCGCAGCTATGAGCTGAAACTGGAGAGAAAAAGAAATATGAATCTAAATATTTATATATATGAGAGAAATGCTGGACATAAGAAACATCAGATGTGGTGTGCAAGAGCGACGCCTGCGATGGTATGGTCATGTACTGCGGATGGATGAGGAGAGATGTGTGAAGAAGTGCCGCTCCTAAACAGTTGATGGTATCGGGGGAGAGGTAGACCCAGGAAGACATGAGATGAGGTGGTCAAGCATGACCTCAGAGCGTTGGGCCTCACAGAGGCAATGACGAAGGACCGAGATCTCTGGAGATATGCTGTGACTGCAAAGACCCGGGCTGCTTCCTGCAGCAGTTCCGCATAGGCCCAGCCCATTCAAAGTACCTTGTATTTCAGAACAACCTGCTGTGCTTGAGGAGACCTATTGAGTCAAGTACATGAACATCGAAATAAATATCAAATGGAAATAGTAGTTGTGATACCTGTGCCGGTGGCACATAAAAAGCACTATCCGAATCGTGGCCAAAGCCAGCGCCACCTTGACTGGCTTCTGTGCCGGTGGCACGTAAAAAGCACCAACCCATCGTGGCTGCTGCTAGACTCACCTGGCACCTGTGCCGGTGGCATGTAAAAAGCACTCATGGAGTGGTTGGCGTTAGGAATGGCATCCAGCTGTAGAAACACTGCCAGATCAGACTGGAGCCTGGTGCAGCCTCCTGGCTTCCCGACCACGGTCGAACCGTCCAACCCATGCTAGCATGGAAAACGGACGTTAAACGATGATGATGTATATATGTATATATATATATATATATATATATATATATTTATGTATATGTATATATATTATGTATATATTTATTTATGTATATATATATTTATGTATATGTATATATTTATATATGTATATATATATATTTATATATGTATATATATATATATATATATTTGTAGGACAAGATACTGTGATAGCCTGGGCTTCCGAGGCCCACAGCTCTTCAATATCCTCCCGAAGAACCTAAGAGACCTGCATGGGGTGGATGCAGATGTCTTAAAATGAAACTGGATCTCTTCTTGTCAGGTGTCCCAGATGAACAACTTCACGGCAGGAGGTGCAGAGAGGGCAGCTGCATCGAACTCTCTCATGCACCAGATGGCATTTGCTAAAAAGCATTTGTGAAGTAAAATCATGTAGCAACACCAAATTGCGGTGCCCCAGCATGGCCACAGCTTGTGAGCTGAAACTAAATAAAATAAAATTAAATAAAATAAATAATAAAAAAAAATATTTATATATGTATATATATATATATTCATATATGTATATATATATATTTATATGTATATATATATTTTTATATGTATATATATATGTATATATGTATATATATATGTGTATATATGTATATATATATATGTATATATATGTATATATGTGTATATGTATGTATTTATGTATATATATATATGTATATATATGTATATATGTGATATGTATGTATTTATATATATATATATATATATGTATATATATATATATATATGTATTATATGTGTATATATGTATATATATGTGTATATATGTATTATATGTGTATATGTGTATATATATATGTGTATATATGTATATATATATGTGTATATATGTATATATATGTGTATATGTGTATATATATATTATATGTATTTATATGTATATATATATATATGTATTATATGTATATATATATATATATGTATATATATTATATACATGTGTATATATATATACATGTGTATATATATATACATGTGTATATATATACATGTGTATATATATATATACATGTGTATATATATATACATGTGTATATATATATACATGTGTATATATATATATGTATATATTCATATATATATGTATATATATATGTATGTATATATGTATATATATATATGTATGTCATCATCATCGTCTTTAACGTCTGTTCTCCATGCTAGCATGGGTTGGACATATGATATATATATATATATATATATGTATGTATATATGTATGTATATATGTATATATATATATGTATGTATATATGTATGTATATATATGTATGTATATATGTATGTATATATGTATATATATATATGTATGTATATATGTATATATATATATATATATGTATGTATATATGTAAATATATATATGTATATATGTGTGTATATATGTATGTATATATGTATGTATATATATATGTATGTATATATATATGTATGTATATATGTATATATATATATATAGTATGTATATATGTATATATATATATATGTATGTATATATGTATATATATATATATGTATGTATATATGTAAATATATATATGTATGTATATATGTAAATATATATATGTATATATATATATATGTATGTATATATGTAAATATATATATGTATATATGTGTATATATATACGTATGTTTATATTTAAATATATATGTATATATGTGTATATATATATATATTTGTGTGTGTGTGTATATATATATATATATGTAGGGCTCTACAGATAGATATAAAAACAGAGGCAATGATGATCAATTACATCAATATAAAAGAAGACGATGTAATTAGGGCTATAGCTGAAATGAACCCAAACTCAGCTACTGGCCCTGATGGATTCCCAGCAATCCTTCTAAAAGTATGTAAGCGAGCCCTAGCAAGAACACTGCAGTTCCTCTTTCAGAGCTTCCTTGCAACTGGGAAACTTTCAAGCAAACTGAAGGCGGTAAAATATGCCCTATTCATAAATGAGATAGCAGAGCAGAGGCCAAGAACTACAGACCTATCTCTCTGACCTCACACGTCAGCAAGGTCATGGAACGAATAGTTAGAAGGAAACTAATTGCCTTCCTTGAAGAAAATGACTTGCTGCCTGACACACAACATTTTTTCGACCAGGAAGATGCTGCCTCACTCAGCTCTTACAACACTATGACTGGGTTTCTGAAAAAGCTGCTCAACCACTCAAATGTGGAAGTGATATATCTCAACTTTGCAGAGGCCTTTGAGAAAGTTGTTCATGGAATGATATAGCACAAACTGCATGATGTTGACATAGTCAGACAACTAGGGGAATGGCTGCATGACTTTCTGAAGTATAGAAGTCAGGTGGTAGTAGCCAATGGAGCCACCTCCAATGCCATGCAAATAGTGAGTAGTGTTCTGCAAGGCACTGTTCCGCAAGGAAACTACCACGGCACTGTACAAAATAGGACCCCTATTCCTGCCTAATGGCTCACTGACAGTGGACCCCAAATGGATAAGTGAAGTGCTCAGTGCACAATTCAAGTGTTTTCACTTCTTCTCTGAGTCACACGCAGATAAAGAACCCAGCTGATTTCTTTGACGATATCACTCAGCAGAAAAAGACTGCATACATTACCTACATTGATATTGAAGAGGAAGACATAATAGCAGCCATAAATGAAATGAGCTCAAATTTGGCAACTGGCCCCAATGGTTTCCAAGCTGTCCTCCTAAAGTTATGTAAACAAGAATTAGCAGGACCACTCCGAATACTCTTCCAGAGTTTCCTTGCAAGTGCTAAACTTCCCAAAAAGCTGGAGGAAGCCATCATATGTCTTATCCATAAAGGTGGAAGCGGAGCAGAGACTGGGAACTATAGGCCCATCTCTCTGACTTCACATATTAGCAAAGTCATGGAACAAATTGTCAGAAGGAGGTTGATTGCCTTCCTAGAAGAAAATGACTTGCTGAATAAAACC
>NC_043010.1:43875713-43953213 GCF_006345805.1 Octopus sinensis
TAGTCAGAAAGAGAGAAATTTGGCTGTACCTCAATGTCAACAGCAGCCACAACAAGCATCAGCATCAAGATCGATAATGAACAAATTGAAGTGTGGTTGAAGATTTCATCTTCCTTGGCTCCAAATAAATCGAGATGAGATGGTAACTGCACTCCAGAAATAAGGCGGCAGATAGTACTAGGCAGAGGTGAGGTGATGTCAGCATGAGCAGGTCTGGAAGAGTAGAGACATCAGCCTTGCTACCAAATGCAGACTGGTGAGTGCAATCGTCTTCCCAATAGCAACATATGGATGCGAGACCTGGACACTAAAGAAAGCTGATCAGAAGAGAATTAATGCATTCGAGCTTTGGTGTTGGAGAAGACTTCTATGGATTCCATGGACAGCGAGGCTCACCAATGGAGAGGTTCTTAACCGGATCAAGCCGAAACTGTTACTAGAAGCTTGGATCACCAAGCATAGATTGGCATATTTTGGTCATATTATGCGGAGAAAACCCCTGGAGAAGGACATCATGTTCAGAATAGTCAGTGGCAAGAGAGAAAGAGGCCGACCAAGAACCCGCTGGCTTGACACCATTAAGAGTGACATGGGAATGGCCATAGCCAATCTGAAAGAGGTGACCCAGGATAGAACTGGCTGGATAACACTGATCCATCGAGTAACCGAGAGTCGACTGAGCGAAGATATATCACCGTGACCGACCAGGTTATCAGATGTTGTTACACATCATTGGTCACAATGCGCTTCGGACTGTTTTAGCCTTCAACTGACGCCACCATGCTGGCTAAGCGAGCAGGCCAACAGAAGAAAGAGTGAGAGAAAGTTGTGGCGAAAGAGTACAGCAGGGATTCCCACCACCCCCTGCCGGAGCCTCGTGGGGCTTTAGGTGTTTTCACTCAACGAACACTCACAACGCCTGGTCTGGGAATCGAAACCGCGATCCTCCGACCGCGAGTCCGCTGCCCTAACCACTGGGCCATTGCGCCTCCATATATATATATGTATGTATATTTAGGGCTAAAAACCACTAGGTGCATAACCATATGCTAGAAGATCACAAAAGATCTAACTACAAAGAAAGAATGTTCTCCAGAGAAAATTCAGCGAACACCAGAACATAGACAGGCAAGACATATGAAAATTATATAAAAATCAAGAATTTATTGTATACCGGTTTCGTCTATTACTGAATAAATTACGCAATCCCTCGTCCGTAGATTCATCAGTATGATCGTGCCAATATCAATATAATTTGCAAAACTAAACACTAGTTATCCACCTTGTGGTTTTTAGCCCTAAATATACACATGTATTGAAATTTTTTTTGATTTTTTATATTTTTTATATGCTAGGCTACTGGTTTTAAATTGATATTAATTAAATTAATATTCAATTTATTTCCCTCATTATTTAAATATATCTATCTATCTATCTATCTATCTATCTATCTATCTATATATATATATATATATATATATATATATATATATATGTGTGTATGTGTATTTATATGTATATTTATATATGTATATTTATACGTATATTTATATATGTATATTCATATATATGTATGTATATTTATATGCATATATATATGTATATTTATATGCATATATATATTTATATGTATATATATGTATATATATATATATTATATATATATATATATGTATATTTATATGTATATATGTATGTATATTTATATGTATATTATATGTATATATGTATGTATATATGTATGTATATTTATATGTATATATGTATGTATATTTATATGTATATATGTATGTATATTTATATATTTATATGTATGTATATTTATATGTATATATATATATATATATATATTTATATGCAGTTGAATGAATTATCTTATGGATAATTCGGTTAACCGATACCTGGGTAGCAAATTCACGTCAGAAAAACACGGTTGAAGCTACATGCCTAGGGCAGAGATTACGTGCTATCGTGTGGGAATTTGTGTGTTTTTTTAAATACAAATAAATGAAAGAATGGAGTTGAACGGCGAATTAACAAAATTCCTTTATTTTCGACATATGTTTCGAAGGCTGCATATTCCTAATTTCGAAGGAAGACAGAGGAAAAATATCGCCAACAGTACACACGCGGTCTCAATGTATATCTATATGAATATGCATTTGTATGTCTGGCTAGCCATGATCTTTCTGCCTTGGCCTGACTGCCGACCGTCAACACCTCTTGTATCCATCTCCCATGTTCCTGACTTTAGGTTTTCACTTCATACATGCCAGCTCAATTTGATTCGTTCTCAGTTGAAAAATGCCTGTTGTTATTTCTTGTTGTTTGTTTTCATAATTGTGTACCATCTTCTCTGGGTTTTTTTGTTTTTGTTTTTTTCTCTTTGTTGCCGTACACATTCACAAAGGGGTCTAATGGTCTTAGCTCAGACTTTTTTGGGGACAACCAGATCGAACCATCTCAAGTGTAACTGCCTGAAATGGTTGTGACTTCTGGGACTTGACTGATGAAAGAAAGCCAAGAATGATCCTTTTTTTTTTTGCCTGTCCTTCTAATTCATCTATCTGTCTGAATGTTTCAATGCCCTCTATTGCATTTTTGTTCCATTTTTATAGTTATATATGTATATATTTATATATGTGTGTGTGTGTGTATATATATATATATATATATATATATATATACACATATATATATATATGTGTCGATAGCTGTGTGAAAAAGTGCCACACCCTAGCAGTTGGGGGAACCTGTGGAAGAGGTAGACCCAGGAAGACCTGGGATGAGGTGGTGAAGCATGACCTTCAAACATTGGGCCTCACCGAGGCACTGACTAGTGACCGGGACCTCTGGAAATATGCTGTGCTGCAGAAGACTTGACAAGCGCAAGTGTGACCATAACCTTGTGGCCTATGCTAGGGGTGTAACCAGTCCACTTGTGCGTGCCTTTTCTTCATTGCGAAGACCAGTTGAGGCAAGTGAAATCGAAGTCGAAATCAAATTCGGTGACTGGCATCTGTTGTTAGTGGAGCGCTAAGAGTACATACGAGTGAGATCGTTGCCAGAGCAACAAGCTGGCCTCCGTGCCGATGGCATGTTAAGCACACCATTCAAGTGTGATCGTTCCCGTGTCACCTTACCAGCACTTGTGCTGGTGGCATGTGAAATATTCGAGCGAGGTCGTCGCCAGTGCCACTGGACTGGCTCCTGTGCAGGTGGCACGTAAAAAGCACCATTTGGGCATGGCCATTGCCAGTACCACCAAACTGGCTCTCGTGCATGTAAAAGCACCCACTACATTCTCGGAGTGTTTGGCGTTAGGAAGGGCATCCAACTGTAGAAACTCTGCCAGATCAGATTGGAGTCTGATTCGCCAGACCTCAGTCAAATCGTCCAACCCATGCTAGCATGGAAAACAAACGTTAAATGATGATGGTGATGATGATATTTACAAAGTATGGGGGTTTAGTTCACAGGTGATCTAAACGATTAGGTATGCTAGGCAAGTGCTGTAACAGATTATTTGGGCTCCAAGGTTATAGCCAAGATGGTAGTTATGAAGCCATTTTAGATTTCTGATGCTGTGGATATATAATTGTTAAACAGAACATCAAACATTAAGGAAGGCAAACATCTCAAGTCATATACAATATTATTACAAGAAGAAATTCAAAATCTGACAGCTGTTTCTGGGATATCCCCGAGTATTGGATATTCCTTCATCAGAGACAGATTGGGGGAAAAATATGGCAATTGAGAATGGTATATATCAATAAGATGACAAAATAGAGGAAGGGAGTAAAAGAATAAGGAGAAGGAAAGAGAAAAGAAAAAAGAAGCATGAAAGATCATAGTTCAACTTTCCGAACTTACAGAAACCAAAGCACGAGTCCTTAGGCGTCCTTTCGTCAGAGCACATAGTAAAACCACTGAGAATGAGGGACCCCTAGATGTTGTCACACCATCTGTTTAGGAGAGGGACACCAATGTAAAACCTGCAGGTTCACATGATTACTGGTCATCTTGCTTTGGCCTGACACTAGGTAATAACCATGGAGTCTCAGAGGGCAGTACTCATGTTGTACAAGCATTTATCACAATCTAATGACATACATATATCTCTTTACAGTGACCGCATTCGTCATCTTGTCTTACAACTTACGTCTATTACCTATGCTTCAAAGTATAGGGATATCAGGAGGAAGGTTTTTGATTTTGAAGGGTAGAAATATACACTCTCAAGCTGGGTAAACTTGCAGGTTGCTTATTTTCAGTACTGCAGAACTAGTCATCTGATTGGATGAACCTCATAATATTGCTTTCAAATTTTGGCACAAGGCTAGCAATTTTAAGTGAGTGGTTAAGTTGATTACATTAACCCCAGTGTTCAGCTAGAACTTATTTATCGACTCCAAAAGGATGAAAGGCAAAGTCGACTTTGGGTGAATTTGAACTTAGAACGTAAGGACAAATGAAATGCAACTAAGCATTTTACCCAGCATGCTAATGATTCTGTCAGCTCACTGCTTTTATAGTCCTAATATTGGAGTTGATGGTATCAAGAATATGCTTACAGTATATTACTTTGCTCTTAAAGGGCTTCATCAGCCTGCATTTAAGATCAGAGAGGAAGTTAGGTTTATAGTCCTTAAGTATGATATAGGGATGGTGTGGCGAGGTGGTGACATGATCCTCTATATTTAGAAAAGTGGCTAGCTCTTTCACTTTAGTATTTATACTGTTGTATATAGAAATATTGGTTTTGTTGTATATTTTGGTGATTGTACTTTTAAGTCTTTTGTGTTCTTTTTGGTGATGGAAAATGTGTGAGTAAATATACATGAAACATTTTTTTAAATAAACCCTTAGAAAATCTCCACAAACACACACACACACACACACACACACTTTACATTATGTATATGAGTGTTTTTATTCTACTTAAATTTGAGAGATTATACTTCACAATTTGATAATCTTGTGTTCCAGAGATAGGTTAGCTGTTATTATTGCAGCTGTAAACTTTTGTTCAGCTGTTTGTGATTATAATAACCTCACCTTTTTTCCTGTCAGGTGAATGAGACTATGACTAAGCCATTTGATTGGCTGTTTTTTTATAATACTCTTACTAAAGGTGTTTTCTCTTCTGATTTTTGCTGGATTGAATATTGGCATAATTGATTTTGTTACCTGTGCAGTTTGATAGCCTGATGATGTGATGCACATTTGTAATACACATAATTGCACATGTAATCCATAAAATACTCTGCTACAGAAACATGTGGAGCATGAAGTGAACTGTCACTTTCCTTCTTGTTAACTTTATTGTAGTTACTGCTTGCAATAAGCGAATTAGGTTACTTCTAGAATTGGAGTTGTGAAGTTCCTGTTTCATGTTCAGAATTGTTCCAATTTTGTAACAGAAGAATGGAATATAGTTATCGGTCAATCTATTAATTCATCTTGTAGTGTTCCCTTGGAGTATTTTATTAGCTACCTATCTTATGACCACAATCATTATGATCCCTACTATCTAATACGTACATACATACAGGCTGTGTCCCAAGTTCATTGTAACAGTGCCCATGTATTTGACTAGGTTTTCTTATTAAACTTATTTTCTTGGTAACATGCAAATTCTGAACAGTACTTTGAATATTTTTGAAATTTTTCCAGTCTGTGTAATATTTATTCTCTAAGATGTTCATGTATTTTAATCATCATCTAAATTACATTTTCAGTTTCTAGCATTTTCTGTAGCATCAGATATTCTTTGATATCCCAACTGGAATTGGTACTCATATGCAGGATAGTTCATGATAGTAATTTAAGCTACATTTTATATGGTTATAAGCTTTTCTTTCTTGGTTATCACAATAATAAATTTAGTTAAGAACATTAGTAAGTTTGAATGTACATTGTTAATTCAATACTTGTTGTGTGTTACAAAGAAATTTAGGTTGTCTTCTATGATTGGAACTTCAAATTGAGCTGTCACAGTGCAGAGCGTGAGAAAGCTCTTTAATCTTATTGGGGGCAAGACAACCTCTATAACATTCAGTACCATGAAAACAATATGACCAGTACACTCTGTAAGGTGGTTGGTGTTAAGAAGGGCATCCGGCTGAAGAAACCTTGTGAAAACTGAGATACTGGAACAAGACTGGTAGTCTCTCCTGTTAGATCCTGTCAAATCATCCAGCACTCTTTCTCTTCGATTATTTTACTGTAGTTCTCGCAATTAAATATTTCATAACTTGTATGCTATTTGGTGTAGTTGAAGACTAGATGAAAACATGACACATCTTGTATATCAGTTTGTGGATTGGTCATAATAAAGTTACTTAAGCAAAGGTGGCTGAATTACTCAATACAGTCTTTATTCAGTAGTGTTCATTAGGTTCTAGGTAAATTCCACTACGGAAAATTCCACCAGGTAAATTTCACCATAGGTAAATTCCACCATGATAAATTCAACCTATAGACAGACTTCCAATATAAGCTGCTTCTACTAATAATCACTGTGGTTAGTTTCTCTAGACTGTGGATCAATACCTGGTCTTATGTCCTTTTCCCTCCTAGAAGTATATGCTTCCGCGCTTTTCCACTTTCAGGTACTCTCCCCTATTGTACTCCTCAATCTTCTCCTTGAGTGCTGTGCTTATAACACTGAGGACTTGGTTGTGACGCCATGTATATCTGTCCAGTGCCAGCCTGCAGTTTGACAGGACATGTCTCATCGTCGCCTTTCTCTCTGCATTTACATTCATCAGCCGTTTGTATGTTCCACTGGACTAAGTTGACCGGTGATGGCAAAACGTCAAAGGTGGGCTTGATCAGGAAGGATGTTCTTGCTTATTCCCAAGCCCAAGTTCTTTCCATGTGATTTTGCAACTGACCACATATTCTTCCCATCTTAGGCACTGTCCCTGTTGACTACACTGCACCAAATGTACATTTCGTCTTTCTTTTTCCCCTTTGAGACCATTTCATCCCAAGTCATTATTTTAACCTTATATCCATTTATCTGTTTAATTTCTTTAGCAAGTGTATTATACTTTTGTATTTTTGTCATTTCGACTTTATTCAGTTTCTTGTCGATGTTACTCCAATTTTGATTATTATTGTTTCTTTCTTTTGTGGTCAAATATTCTAAAATCGGGTTTATTGTTTTCTATATTGTTTGGTGTTATTACTAGGCTATCTACTAAAATCTTAACCATTTCAGTTGTTATCTTTTCTATTTGATTTTCTGATTTTCTGGTTTTTTGATGTTATATTGCTGTAGTAGGTTTGCAACGATTATCTTGGTTATATCATCATATCGTCGTCTCTCTCTTTATATTTCGTGTGTGCTATTTTTCCACATTGTATTGCCATATGTTCGATATTTCCATTGTGTTTTACAATATCTGCATGTCTTTTTCTTTCCATAATAGTTGTTTCTGTCTTGTAAATACTGTATGATATTTTTATCTATCATGAAGTATTTGCTTTTAGAAATTTCAATGATTCTCTTTTTGATACTGCTTTCTCATTCAGGTGTTTAAAGTATTCACTGTGTATTTCTTTGTGTGGTTGTTCCTTTAATTATTTTTCCTTCCTCGTATTTTTTGTATTCATTGACATTATTGATATTATTTTTTATGCATTCTTTTTTTTATTTCCATAATATCGTAACTCATATAATATAATAATAATAATAATGATGATGATAACAATAATGATAATTTCATCTATGGTGAAATTTACCTTGGTGGAATTTACCTCTGGTGAAATTTACCTGGTATAATTTTCCATGGTGGAATTTACCAGTCACTGTTCATTTTATGATTCAAGTCACTTTCATTCAAATTATATTATTTAATTTCAAGTTTCATTCAAATTGATAATACCAGATGATTTTTTAAAAATTGTTTTCATCTTTCTCCTTTTCTCTTTCTTAAATTAGATGCTGCTGGCTGCAAAATAAACTATACAACCAGAAGAAATTTGAAAAACTTAGCCACCTCATGGTGAGACAAGAACTTTTTCCTGCTTCTGTCTTTCTAGATGCTCTTTAAGTAACCTTAACTGATACCAGCAATGATTTTTCTTATCCTGACTTAGTTTTTTTTTTTTTTTCCGAAGTAATTGTTGCTTTTTTTTTTTTTGGCAATGACAAAGAAAATCAAAACAAGACAATTAAATATTTGTTTGTTTCATTTTAAAGCTGACTGCTGGATAACTGAAAAGAAGTTAAAGGACACATACACACACAGAGACTAATTAGGGTTGAGAAAAGTGCTAAAGTACTTTGTATCTGTTTAGAAGTGTCAATAGTTTATTTTGTAAAGCTAAGGACATCAACCAATATACTATTTTCAGTTTACAATAAAATGCAAGATGGAAGTCTTTTGGATCAATCCATTTTCTGTGAAAACCTTTATCACCCAGCATCCCTCAGCTTCAGTGATTTGCATGTCCAGCAGGTGTCCACGATGTCTGATAGTGACAGTAGCCAGCAAGTTGAGCACTCCAGCCAACTTGGTGTACTAGGAGGACTTTGTAATCAAATTCCTCAACACTGTTCCACTACTAATTTATTGAAGTTTGGTGTGCCGCTGGCGGCCTGCACTGACTCAAGTGACTTAATAAGTAATAATTCAACAGTGAATATAGTTGCCAGTAGCAACAACTGTAACGGAGAAAGCTGCAGTAGCGGACTGGGCACATTGTATTCTGCGAGTTTGGGTAAAGTTATGGATGGTGTTGGTGGGGTTGTAGTGGTTGGAGACAACGGAACAACAGGGGGCGACAACAGCAGCAACAATACAGTGGGGTCTGGTGTTAACGGTAGTGAAACAAGCAGCAGTGTGACTGGAACTGCTGCTGTGGCAACAACAGCTGCAGTAGTGTGCAGCAACAATATCAGCAGCAGCAACAACAATAATAGTAGCACCAGTAACAACAGCAGCGGGGCTGGTAACAACTGCAGCAACATTGCAATTCCTAATAACAGTAGCAACAAAAAGAAGCAAGCTCAGATGCCACAGCAGCAGCAACAACAGCCAGGGACACCGGTTGGCTCTGGGTCAGTATCATCACAGCAGCCCACTACAGTAGCAGATCAGCTTCTCGGGGGTGTGGTTTCATCTCCATTACACCTTGGTTTGACTACAGATTCTGTTGCTCCAAATCCAGCTGTTGGAGTGACGTCAATGACTGCTGCAGGTGTAGCTGCTTCCTCTTCATCATCATACTCATCATCTATTACATCTTCGTCATCTTCACCAGCCTCATCTTCCTCTGCTGCATCAGTAGTGCCAAATTTTTGGTCAACTGCATCAGCTGAAGATACTTTCCTGCAGGGCTTCCAGTCATTAAATGGAACTGTTGCCTTTCAGCAATTTCCCCCTAACCCTAGTACCTTGTTTGGCACAGGGATAACTGCTGCTGCACACATGAGCAGCCTTGGACACATGGCTGCTCAGCAGCAAGCTACAGCCCCTCAGAGACGAGCGATAACAGCCCATCATAACTTTCAACAGCAGCAGCAACAACAGCGACAACAGCAGCAAGCAAATATTTTACTTAACACCTCTAAAACATATCCTGCATGGAGTTCAGCACCTCAGCCATCACTGTGGACCACAGCAACAGCAACAGCTCAGCCAGGGGGAGGCAATAACAGTGGGAATAGTCAAAGTGGCGGTGCAAGAACTCCAGGTGGCGGCACTGGTGTTCAAGGGCAAAGTACTATTGTCAGTCCTGGGGTGACTATGTCACAGTCACAGGGTGTGTCATTAGCTTCTCAACAAAACCAACATCACCAACAGCAAGCCGCTGCTGGTCTCTCTCCTTGGGCTAGCATGCCTCAACAGCAGCCAGCAGCACAACAGCATCATCAGCAGCGTCGCTCTGTCCCAAGTATAAACCCTCCTGTGGCTCCAATTAAAAAACCAACTTTTCAAAGCCAGCCAGGACAACAACAGCAACAGCAGAGTGGTGGTAATCCAGTAGGACCACATGGCACTCATTCTCACCAGGGTGCCTCCCTTGGACACCAAGGGCCTTTGAACCCTAACCAAGGCCAGTCTCATCCCCAGCTTGGTCAGACTTCTCTCATTTCTCCTTCCAAGTTCCGACGGAGTACATCGTTCCCAGGTCAGATGCAGCAGCAAGCAGCAGTTGGTGCAAAACCCTCTGTAGAAATTACTAGTGTTGATGACCAGCGGGATGTTTTACTTGCATACTCCGTAAGTACATTTCTTTGACATTTGTTTTTATATTTGATATAATTTATCTTTGCTTGTCTTGTCTGAGTTAACTTTTGTAGCATCTCTCTCTCTCTATATATATATATATGTGTGTGTGTGTGTGTGTGTGTATATATATATAGCAAATAAGGGCAAATGGAGAGGATAACAAAATGATATACATCAGCTTGTAGGCATTCCAGTGTGTCTATTTATTCAAAAGTATTAGAAAGTATTAGAAGAGTACATAGACATGTAGTAACTATGTGTTACACACACATGTATTAATTAATATTAAAGGAAAGAGTATAAGATCAGTTCCTTACCGTATAAATAAAGGGTAAACCACTTTTTACCCCCATCCATATATGACTCTCAATTGCGAGATTGCCATGCAATAACCAGCATTTGGGTATGAATAATTAGGTACACGACCAGCAGTATATTGGATAGGTGCTATCCCTTAGTTGGTTGGCTTCCCAACCTCTAACTCCCACACAAGTATATATATATATATATATATATATATATATATATATACAGGTGCAAGTGTGGCTGTGTGGTTAGAAGTTTCTCTCCAACCACGTAGTTCCGGGATCAGTCAAACTGCAGGGCACTTTGAGCAGGTGTCTTCTATTATAGCCTCATGCTTTGTGAGTAGGTATTGAGAGAGAAACTGAAAGAAGTCCATTGTGTGTGTGGGTGCATGCACATGTATTTTAGCCTAAAAGGTGTGGCCATGTGCCAAATTGTTACCACCTTTTCAATTGTTATACTTTTGTGATTGTCTTTTGGTGAAGGAGACAGTTTGATGTTGTTGCCCACTTTTGAGTTTCTTTCTACTATGTAGGTTCATCTGGGACCTTGGACAGCAGGAGGTCAAGTTATTTCTTGTAAACATCTATGACTCAGTCCATGTAGTTTCCTCAGATGTTTTGACAAGATATTAAATAGCTATGAAATTTTGAATCCCAAGCTATTGCTGTATGTCCTCATACTAGATGAGATGGTTAGGATCTTTGGAGCAGTGTAGTGACATCAGTTTACAAACTGGTATAACTCTCAATGGCAAAGTTTGGTGCCAATCTCTTTAGGATCTTCCATATGTATATTACTCCATACCTCTTCTGTCTTTGTTCCTGGAAGGAGAGTCATAACTGTTGCAGTCTCTCCCAGCACTTCAACTATACCATTGATGCAATCTTATTTGTGTAGCTCCACTGAACGGACATTAGTTCCTCTATTAATTTAACATAGTGGTGTGACAACTGTTGAGAGAAGTAGCTCTGACAGCAGAATATAATGTCCTTCATAGAACCGGCATATTTCCTGGTCTCTTGTTCTGAAAGTTCTCAGAATCCATCTGCCTATTTGCCTTCATGTTGCCACGACTTGGTGATATGTACATGAAATAAGGTGTCAATTAGTCAATATGTGTGTGTGTATATATCTGTATATGTGTCTATGTATTTATACATGTGTGTGTCTGTATGTATATATATGTATGTGTGTGTATATATATATATATATTTATGTGTGTGTGTGTATATATATATATATATATATGTGTGTGTGTGTGTATATATATATATATGTGTGTGTGTATATATATATATATGTGTATATGTGTATCTGTATATATATGTATATGTATATATATATATATGTGTATGTATATATATATATTATATATGTGTCTGTATATATATGTATATATATATGTGTATGTATATATATATATATATATATATATATATATATGTATATGTATGTATGTATGTATATGTATGTATGTATGTATATGTATGCATGTATATGTATGTATGTATATGTATGCATGTATATGTATGCATATATATGTATGCATATATATGTATGCATGTATATATATGTATGCATGTATATATATGTATGCCTATATATTTAAAGTATATATGTATGTATATATATATCTATGTATGTATGTATATATCTATGTATATATATGTGTATATATGTGTGTATATTTGTATATTGTATATGTTTGTATATTGTATATGTTTGTATATTGTTTATATGTGTATATGTGTGTGTATCTATGTATGTATATATATATATATATATATATATGTCTCAACCACTAATCACTAAAGCTTTTTTATACTCTCTATTTTCTCGTGTTCCTTTCTGTTGAAGAGTGTAGGCTCGAAACGTAAAAGACATTCTCACCTTCTCGAGCATTAAACTAATGCATCTGTTTATGCACCTGTCTTCGTATTTTTTTTTTTTTTTTCGAGAATTCCATTTATATACATTTGTATATATATAAATGTCCTGTACATCGGACAAACGGGACGCCGCCTGGCTGACTGGTTCGCGGAACACCTCCGAGACATCCACCTCGGCAATGACACTCCAGTCTCACGCCATGTCCGCTCCACCGGTCACTCCTTGCCACACCTGTCTGTCTTCAGATTGTCCTTGCACAGAGGCCATCCGGACTCCCTCTTGCACCATGGACAGCGGTTAATCTTCTCTCTTCGCTCTTTTACGCCATTTGGGCTCAACTCCCCACCCCTTTTCATCTAACCTCCTCCCCGACTCCTTTTCACCCCTACTCTCTTTTCCTTCTATTCTCTTTCCCTCTTCTCCCTTCTCTCTTTCTCTCTGCTCCCTCCCTCTCATATCCCCTCTCTCCACCTCCCTCCTCCTCCTCCCCCTCTTCTTTCCTCCGCTTTCTTCTCTTCTCGCCCTCCCCCTCTCTTTTCTCCTCTCTCTCCTCCCCTTCTCTCCTCCTCTCTCACCTCACATACCCACCGACCCCTATCTCCCCCACATACCCCACCCTCCACCTACCCACAACCCCCAGTCAAACCCACACCCCACCTGTGCTTTTCACACTCTCGCCTCCCCCACCTCCCCACATCTCCACATCCACACACGTCCAGACGACCAGCCCTCTTTCACACGTACATACATGCTCTCTTATACACACACACACCTTTGTGTTGGGGGCTCCTTCATATTGGAAGTCACTTGACCTTGTTATCTCCCCTACTGTCCCTCTTGCTTCTGACTATTCTGTCCAAAGTCAGACGCCATGATAGATCGTTAGCTACTACACACATTTTTTTCTCTCGCTGTTTTTTCTGTGTATCTTTCTGTGGAAGAGCGTAGACTTGAAACGTAAAAGACTTTTTCTATTCCTGAGCGCTATACTAATACATTTGTTTGTTTGTACACCACCTGCCTTCGTCTTTTGTTTATTTTCCTAAACTTTGCCTTTATATATATATATATATATTTCTACACTCTCGAGTGTTTGGCGTTAGGAAGGGCATCCAGCCGTAGAAACTCTACCAGATCAAGATTGGAGCCTGGTGCAACCATCTGGTTCACCAGTCTTCAGTCAAATCGTCCAACCCATGCTAGCATGGAAAGCGGACGTTAAATGATGATGATGTACATATGTATATATATATGTGTTTGTGTGTGTGTATATATATATGTTTGTGTATATATATATGTGTATATATATATGTATATATGTGTGTGTGTGTATATCTATCTATCTATATATATATATATATTTATATATATATATATATATTTCTACACTCTCGAGTGTTTGGCGTTAGGAAGGGCATCCAGCCGTAGAAACTCTACCAGATCAAGATTGGAGCCTGGTGCAACCATCTGGTTCACCAGTCTTCAGTCAAATCGTCCAACCCATGCTAGCATGGAAAGCGGACGTTAAATGATGATGATGTACATATGTATATATATATGTGTTTGTGTGTGTGTATATATATGTTTGTGTATATATATATGTTATATATATATATATATATATGTGTGTGTGTGTATATCTATCTATCTATATATATATATATATATATATATATTTATATATATATATATATATACATATATACATATACATCGGAGACGGAGACCCCCTTCAGTCACAAATCACCATGGGATTGCACCTAGAAAGTTACACTCCAAGTTACCCACAAATTCGGGCAAGGTTGTTTTCTTTTATGGAATACCAGCAGTCGAGCATGCATATGAGCCTCCCCTCTCCATGCCACCGGTGTTATCCAAAGGAAAAGCAAAGGGCGATACAACTTGGCACCAGTGACATCACAACTCATTTCTACAGCTGAGTGAACTAGAGTAACGTGAAACAAAGTGTCTTGCTCAAGAACACAACACGCAGCCCTGTCTGAGATTCAAACTCACTACCTCATGGTTGTAAGTTCGTTGCTCTAACCACTGAGCCATGTGCCTTCACATACATACATATACATATATACACATATACACATATATACATTTATATATAACGGGAAGCTTTATGAAAATAAACAAAAGACGAAGGCAGGTGGAATATAAACAAACAATTGTATTAGTATGGCGCTCAGGAATATAAATAAAACAAGTCTTTTACGTTTCGAGCCTACGCTCTTCAACAGAAAGATACACAGAAAAGAAACATGGAGAGAAACAAGGAGAGAAAAAAAATGCGTGCAGAAGCTAGCGAATCAACATGGCGATCTGCCTTTAACATTTATATATACATGTATATGTGTATATATATGTGTATATATATGTATTTGTATATGTGTATATATATGTATTTATATATATGTATATATGTGTATTTTTTATGTATATATATATATATATGTGTGTGTGTATATGTGTGTGTGTATATATATATATATATATATATATATACATATATGTATATATATACATATATGTATATATATATGTATATATGTATATATATGTATATGTATATATATGTATATATATATATATATGTATATATATACATATGTATATATATACATATATGTATATATATACATATATGTATATATATGTATATGTATATATATATATGTATATGTATGTATATGTATATGTATATACATATATGTATATATATATATATATGTGTGTGTTTTGGGGGGGGGGTTTGTAGTTTCAGCTCATAGCCATGGCCATTCTTGAGTACTGCCGTTTTACTACACTGTTATTACTGAGATCCTCTCTAACATGTGGAGGTTGATGTAGCTACCCTGATTTGCTCCTCTTGCCATAGGTTCATCTGGGATTCTTGATAGGAAGAGGTTCAGCCTTGATTTAAAAACACCTACATCTACTTTGTGCAGATTCCTAAGGCTCTTTGAGAGAATATTAAAAAGCTGTGGGCCTCTGAAACCCAGGCTGTTGCAGTAACTGGTCCTGAAGCACGATGGCATAGCTGGGATCTTTGGCACTGTGCAGTACCAACCTGTTCTGGCATTGATGTAGCTTTCAATGCCAAAATTTGGCACAATTCCTTCCAGGATCTTCCAGATGTATATTACTGCATACCTCACCCACCTTCACTGCAGGGAGTAGAGCCTTACCTGTTTCAGCCTTTTGCAGTAGCTGAACTGTTCCAAAGAGATGATCTTTTTTGTGAAGCTTCGCTGGATTGCTTCAAGGTCCGCTGTTAATTTTACACTGTTGGGTGACCATTGCTGGGAGCAGTAATCCAGGTGGCTGAGTACGACTATCCGCCAGAGGACCATCATGGTTTCCTTATCTCTGGTTCTAAATGTTCTCAGGATCCAGCCAGCCAGTCGTCTGCACTTTGTCACCATCCTGGTAATGTGCACTTGGAAAGAGGTATCCTCACTCATGTCGATACCCAGGTCCCTCACTGATTTAATTCCTTGTGTACCAGTGTACCCTGTAAATTTCATATTCAGTTAGCACAAGTCTTGGAATTTTTCAGCATTAAACTGCATATTATCCTCAGCCCATTTGTAAATTGAGTCCGTCTGTGTTTCAGTGGGGTGATAGAGACTCTTTTGAACTGGTCATTCAGTACCTCACTGATCCTGGTTGAACTATGTGTGAGGGAGCCATCCTTTTGGAAGAAGGGTCCTATCTTGCAGCGTACTGATATTGTTTCTTTTGCATAATGAAAGAAGGCCTTTGGGATTAACTTAATGTTTTTTATAACCCAGGCTTCTTTGTCTGCTCTCTTCCTCACAGGATTGTTGCAGGCTGTTTTTAATCTCCATTCAGTGTTGTTTTTAGGCAGGACCTTTGGCTACTTTTGGAATGTTGGTTGAGGCAGTCTGCAACCTTTTGCCTATTGTCTCATGAGGCTCTTCCTCTCCCTTGGAATTTTGTTCCTTTTTGTGTTAGCCTTGTGCTCTGGGACTTATTTCTGGCATATGGTTTGCATAACAGACATGAAATTTTCTAGTATCCTTCCAATGTCTGGTGTGGAGAGGCATTTCAGCCAGTACTGTCTGAGGATCTCTTTTTACATTGATTTCCAATCTGCTTTGTGGAAGTTCACATTGGAGAGATTTTGGGTGCTTCCTTAAGGCTGTATGTCTCTTGCTACTTTTGCCCCATATGGAAGCTCTATTATCTTGTGATCTGAGACTAATGTCAGCGTCACTTTCACATCATCAACGATGTTCATATTGTTTGTGAAGGAGAGATCCAAAATGTTATTCACTCTAGTTGATCTGAGTACAACTTGCTCCATGAATAGGGCATTGGTGAAGTTGAGCAGGGACTCCACTTGTTCTTGTTTGCAATGAGTCACTCCTGAGAGCATGAGGCCTTCCTGCCATTTGACATTGGGGAAGTTGAAATCACCCACAAGAAATAGGCTCACGTGGTGTTCCAGTTTCATGAGGATTTCTTTCATTCTTGTGAGGCAATCTTCAAACTTGTCTATGTGGTTTGGAGCATCCTGTGGGTGATATGTATTGCATATGACTATATTATGTTTTCTTATGTATACGATTAGAGTATCACATACTGAATTTGAGTATGACAGTAAGACCTGGGGGTGTGAGATCATCACAGATGTGTACAGCAACTCCACTATGGCTCCTTTCCATTCTGTCTGTTTGTAGTATGGTATATTTTGATTTGTGTACTTCTGCATCCTCTGTATCAGGGCTCAGATGAATTTCCATGAGTGATACACATAGGGCTTGACTGCATGCAGCAATGTCTCTCAGGAAAATAATTTTGCTTTTGTTGTTATGATGCAACAGGCCCCCCAGTTTTCAGTAAAAATATTGGTGTGACAACTGTGCAGGCGTTAGGGGAGGCCATCCCATGTCTGATTGTGGTGGTGGGCAACATTCCTTGTTTGTGCTTGATCTACCCAGGTCAGCTGCTGCACAATCTTTTGCACCATGCACAAAAAATACTTGCTTGGCTGTTGCCTTGTGTATAACATCTGAAGAGTGCACTGGTTTTGCATATTTTATCTTTGGAGGTAATTGATGCCTTTCCTCAGGGAAGTATTTCTCCTTAAAGCCCCTGTAGTTTTGGCGGGATCTTGGGTGAGCGAACCAGCAGTTTGTACTGTCTTCCTCATGCCAACATTTGCCTTCTCTCCTCTAGGGGTTTCGGTTTCCATGGGAGCCTCCATCTTTCAGTTTTTTGTTTGGTGGTTTGGGGTTTCAGTTTTAGTTATTTCACTTTTTCCTTTTCATTTTTCTCCCCTTCCTTCTTTATGTTTGTGCTCATGTTCTTTCCTTCCTTTTCTTGTGGTAGCATTTGCATTCCTCTAGTTGTCCAATGGGGTGAGTACTCTGTTCCTTTGTAGGACCACTGGCACAAAGGGGCTTCTGGTTACTGCTTCTTGGGCTCCCTATTCTTATCAGCCTGGTCGTTCACAGGGGTGGGGTGTTCCATTCTTTTGAGGAACCATTTGATCAAAGAGACTTCAGGTTTTTGATTCATTTTTCCTATCCTTATCAGTCTTGCCACAGTAGTTTTCTATGATGACATCAAGAGTGTCAATGTGTGGTCTGATAAGGGCTTAGGGTTAGATGAATTCATTTTCCTTCTGCTCTATGTGATCAATGGTTCTACAGAAGCCATTGTTCTGTTATATATATATATATATATATATATATAGACAAAAATATATGTATGGGAGTGGCTATGTGGTAAGTAGCTTGCTTAGCAACCACATGATTCCGGGTTCAGTCCCCCTCCATGGCACCCTGGGCAAGTGTTTTCTACTATAGCCTCAGGCTGACCAGAGTCTTGTGAGTGGATTTGGTAGATGGAAACTGAAAGAAGTCCATTGTATATATGTTTGTGCATCTTTTTATCCCCCAAACATCATTTAATGACCGATTCTCGTGCATCTATATCCCCGTAACTTAGCAGTTCAGAAAATGAGACCAATAGAATAAGTACTAGGCTTACAAACAATAAGTCCTAGGGTCAATGTGCTCAACTAGAGGTGATGCTCCAGCATGGCCACGGTCAAAATACTGAAACAAATAAAAGGATATATATATATATATTATATATATATATATTATTTTATTCTTTTATTTGTTTCAGTCATTTGACTGTGGCCATGCTGGAGCACCACCCTTAATATATATATATATATATTGGAGCACTCCGTCAGTTACAATGATGAGGATCCCAGCTGATACGAACAATGGAACAGCCTGCTCATGAAATTAACATGCAAGTGACTGAGCAATCCACAGACACATGTACCCCTAATGTAGGTCTCAGGGAGATTCAGCGTGACACAGGTACAATTCATTTTTGCCAGCTGAGTGAGCTGGAGCAACATGAAATAAAGTGCCATGCTCAAGGACACAACGCGTCGCTGGGAATCGAACTCACGACCTTACAATCGTGAGCCGAATGCCCTAACCACTAAGCCACACGCCTTCACGTCCATATATACACACACACACTTTACTTCACCCAAGGGCACATATGGAGACACACGTCCACACATATGGAGATGCATATCCATACATGCAAATACAGTACATAGTTGCAAAACACACATATGCACACACACTCAGACATGCACACACAAAGCGACAGAAGTTCACACACACACATATACAAACACACACGCATACACATACGTAAATCACACAAACATGGACATGCAAACACACACACATGCATACACACATACATGCATGCATGTATAGTCACACACACACTGATCAACACACGTGCACAAACAAAAAGGAACGCAGTATGAGTAATGGACAGAGTCAACGACTACTGAAAAGGTTGCAAAACGCAATGAAAAGTTTTGAAAAATGAAAGAGAAATAAGTGGTGATTTTACTGGTGAGTGTGTTAAATAATAAGGTACCAAAAGAGAACGACTCTCCTCAGACACAGCAGAATATGCTTCAACACACAAACTCACATAAAGAATCTTGCAAACCAAATCCAAAAATCGAAATATAAAATACATATATATATATCTTATGGAGGTAGAAACTCCATAAGATGTACCCAGTGTAAGCTATGGACACATAAGAGCAGCAACATCAAAGGCAAATTAACTGAGAAGATAGCTTTCATGTGCGGCAGATGCACAGGGGCAATAGACACCACAGATACTCAGAAAACAGATTCCATCACACCCCAGGGAGAAAAACTAGAAGTAGTTAATAGTTTCCGCTACCTAGGTGACCAAGTTAGTAGTGGAGGTGGATGCTCAGAGAGTGTCACCATATGAGCTGAAACTAGATCAAATCAAATCAGATATGATATATATATAATCTACTATATGGGAAATTCTTGTGTAATATCTAAAAAGCTGACTTTCATTACATCATCATCAAAAACGACACCTAAGCCCATTCTACAGCAAAACTTAACTATTCTTAACCTTTTGTACTTTTCGGTTACAAACATTTTAAAGGTAGAGTAAACAATCATCACAATATAGAGCTCCATTGTTCCTTGGGAACTGGTCTGCCATTTCATAAAGTACATATATACCGACCAAATCAGCTATTTGTGTTGAATCAGAACTTCTCATCGTAACATCAAAACCATCAGGTATATCTTTACGGACCCACAGCTTGTTATCAAATTTTATCTTCTGACAGTTTTTAAAAAAAACTTAACGTTCTGTTCATCATTATACACATCCATCACATTCTATTAAAATGTCTTATTGATGAGTTTGGTTTCTTTCTTTCTTTCCCTGATGAGAAGATTACATTGTTTTACACCATCTTATTCCTTTCGAATAATACCAGTGTTGTCTTCGGAAGTAAAAGAATTTGAATAACACTTGCGTTTAACTCCATTTATTTATTTATATTATACAAAATATTTCACATCAACCCGGAGTTTCTACCTTTACAAACAGGGTGTTATGTCCTTATTACTTTGTGATGTTTTGCTGCCCTAGTAACTGTTTAATTTTTTCTGTGTTAGTTGTAAATAAGGAGAAAATACACACATCCATTTATATATATATACTAGCAAACACGCCGTTCTTTGGACAGTTTAAGTTGCCTTTGTGGTGTTTTTTTCATCAAATAATTGAACTACCGAGAAGGTTTATATGTAGCATGGCAAGCTATGTTTCCGATTAACCTAGGAGAAGAAACCAAATTGAAGGCTGGTCATTGTGGAGGTCATTGCACTTAAATAATAATAGAACATATAAGTTTGCAAGCAATGCAAAGTAGAGCTACTGAAGTATTTTGGGAGTAGATTATGGATAATGACTACAAAATATAGTTTGTTTTACCTGAAAGTGAATTTACTTGTCAGAAGCCTTCACATAAATGGTGTAAAGAAATTGAAGATTGATGTTGAAACTTCCCCTCTGCGGGTTTATTTTATTCAACAGCAAAGGGAGCTATTTTTTCAGACAGAAGTATGATTGGTATGTTCAAAAATGGCAATATAATACCTACTTGAAAAAGTAGCATTAAAGGAATGTATTTGCTATGTGCTTAGTGTATGACCATTCTGAAATTTACTTCAAGAAATGAAGACATGAAGAGTTTGACTTCAGATCACGAATACTGCTTTGAATCCTAGCTGTTTGCAGCGAAAAGATGTTGCATTTGAAATATCATAATGGATGGGTAAATAAGCATCCTTAAAGTGAAACAACACATTGGCAGATAAATAAAGGTATCAACAAATAGAAGAGAGGGAAGGGAACATCACTGTTCAAGTAACTCAGAATAGGTAAAGCTAAGCTTGCCAAAGTTTAATGGTTTAAATATGGATATTAAGATTGCTTGGTATTGGATATTCACTGTGTACAGTTTTCCTAGTTAGTTTAATCATTGTCGCAGATGGACAGTCAAAATAAATAAATAGACAAGACTTTTATAATATTCTCTAACCAAGTAATGAATACACAATTACAACATATAATTAAATAACAGGGGGACAGTCAAAATACATAAATAGACAAAATCCTTTCACTTTTATAATATTTTCTAATCAAGTAATAATACACAATTACAACATATAAATAAAGCGAGAAAGTGTGAAAACCACTAAAAGATATCTCTAATGCCAATCTATCTATCTATCCGCTCAGTCAAAGTCGACTCTCGGTTACTCGTTGGATCAGTGTCCTCCAGTCAGTTCTATCCTGGGCCGCTTCTTTCAGATTGGCTATGTCCATTCCGGTATCACTCTTGATGGTGTCAAGCCAGCGGGTTCTTGGTCGGCCTCTTCCTCTCTTGCCACTGACCATTCCGAGCATGATGTCCTTCTCCAGGGATTTTCTCCGCATAATATGACCGAAATATGCCAATCCATGCTTGGTGATCCTAGCTTCTAGCGACATTTTTGGCCTGATCTGCTTAAGAACTTCTCCATTGGTGAGCCTCGCTATCCATGAAATCCGTAAAAGTCTTCTCCAACACCAAAGCTCAAATGCATTAATTCTCTTCTATACGACCATATAGATTAAAAAGTATGAAAGACCCTACATACAAAAAAACTATATACATACAACGAATTAGAGAAAAACCTTTGTAAATCACCATTTTTCCCAGTTTTTCCATTTACATGGGAGCTCTGGACAAAATGTTATAGTGCATGACCATCCTTGGGACATAAGTAATTTGCGTGTGTAAAGTTTGGGGAAAATCGGCTGAGAATTGTGGAAATGTATGTGTTAGTCAATACACACACACACACACATACTCTGATTTATATATACTAAATATATGTGTATGTGTATATGTGTGTGTTTCATACATATGCATGTATATGTATGTATATTCTTTTATAAGTTTCAGCCCTAAGGCTGTGCCCATGTTGGAGCACCACCAGTATAATCACCTTTTCAATGACCAGTCGTATGTGATTGGTGAAGGAGGGAATTCAACACTGCCACCCTCTTTTGAGTTTCCTATCTTGATATAGGTTCATCAGGAACCTTGGATAGCAGGAAGTCAAGTTCTTCTTGAAAACAGCTACCCCTACACCATGAAGATCCCTCAGACATTTTGACAAGGTATTAAATAGCTGTGGACCATTGAATCCCAAGCTAGGAACAGACATGCAATTCAGGAGCTGGAATATCTTTCAGTGTCAGAGTCTGGTGCCAGGTCCTCCAGGATTTTCCATACATATATATCACTTCATACCTCTCCTGTTTTCCCTCCAGGGAGTAAAATCATAGCTCTTTAAGTCTCTCCTAGTAGCTCAGTGTTCCAGTGATGCCAATCTTCCTGGCATAGTACTATTGAACTGCTTCAAGCTCTGCTATTAATTTGACACTGTTGAATAACCACAACTGAGAGCAGTAGTCCTAACAGCTGAGTATGAATCTCCTCTAAAGAACCAGCATAGTTTCCTTGTCCATTGTTGTGGAGGTTCTCAGAATCCATCTGGCCATATGTGTCTGTATATGTGTATATCTATCTTTATCTGTCTGTCTGTCTGTCTATCTATCTATACCACCCCTCTCTCTCTCTCTCTCTATATATATATATATATATATATATATATATATATCATCATCCTTGTTTAACATCCGTTTTCCATGCTGGCATGGGTTAGATGGTTTGACTGAGATTTGGAGAGCCAGTGGCTGCACCAAGCTCCAATCTGATCTGGCAGTGTTTCTATAGCTGGATGCCCTTCCTAACACCAACCACTCTGAGAGTGTAGTGGGTAATTTTTACGTGCCACCAGCACAGGAGTCAGTGGGTACTGGTATCAGCCACATTCAGATAGTGCTTTTTGTGTGCCCCTGATAGTCCTGGCATCAATCACATTCAGATAGTGCTTTTTACATGCCACCACCATGGGAGCTAGTCAGGAGGTACTGGCATTGGCCACGTTCGGATGGTGCTTTTTATGTGCCACCAGCACAGGAACTAGTCAGGGGACACTGGTCTTGATCACATTTGGATGATGCATTTTATGTGCTACAGGAACGAGAGCCAGTCAAGGGGCACTGGCCATAGCTGCAATTTTGGTTTTACTTGACTCAACAGGTCTTCTCAAGCATATCATACTGCCAAATACATCAAGGGTACTCTTAAATGGGCCAGACATGCAACACTGGCATCGACCATGGTGGCAATCTCACTCTAGTTGCCAGGTCTTCTCAATCACAGCATATCTCCAAAGGTCTTGGTCTCCTGTCATTGCCTCTGTGAGGCCCAATGTTCGAAGGTGATGCTTTACCATCTGATCCCATGTCTTCCTGGGTCTACCTCTTCCACAGGTTCCTTCCACAGTTAGGGAGTGGCACTTCCTCACACAGCTGTCCTCATCCATATGTAACACATGACCATACCAGTGCAGTTGTCTCTCTTGCACACCACATTTGATACTTCTTATGTCCAACTTTTCTCTCAGGGCACTTATTCTCTGTCATGTATGCACACTGACATTACACATCCAGCAGATCATACTAGCTTCATTTCTTTCAAGCCCTACACATGTCCTCAGTAGTCATGGCCCATGTTTCACTGCCGTGTAGCATGTCAGTTTGCACACATGCATCATACAGTCTACCTTTCATCCTGTGCGAGAGGCCCTTAGTTGTCAGCAGAGTTAGGGGCTCCCTGAACTTTGCCCAAGCTATTCTCAGAGCACCCCCCCCACCTACAGACTTCGTCACCTAGGTAGCGGAAGCTATTAACGACTTTTAGTTTTTCCCCCTGGCATGTGATGGAATCTGTTTTCTGCATATCTTCAGTGTTTATTGCCCCTATGCATCTGCCACACACAAAAACTATCTTCCTAGTTAACCCTCCTTTGATATTGCTGCACCGTTTATGTCTCCATAGCTTACACCGGGCACATCATATGGAGTTTCCACCCACGCCTTTTCTACAGATCTGACAGGGCCATCTACCTGAAGGGGTTTGTGATTTGTCAGCCTTCCTACTTACTAAGACTTTGGATTTTTACTAGGTTAACCCTAAGGCCCTTCTAGAACTTGCTTCCACACCTTAAACTTCATCTCTAGTTCTGGTAGTGACTTGGCTATTAGAGCAAGGTCATCAGCATAGAGGAACTTCCAGGAGCATCCTGTCTTGAATTCCTCTGATATTGCCTGGGGGACTATAATGAATAAGAGGGGGACTGATCCTTGGTGAACCCCTACTTCTACCCGGAATTCTTCACTATACTCATTGCCAACCCTCACCTTACTGATAGTATCCCCGTACAGGGTTTGTATAGCTCTTACCAACCATTCGTCTATCCCCAATTTCCGCATTGACCACCAGATAAGGGATCAGGTGACTCTGTCAAAGGCTTTCTCCAAGTCAATAAAAGCCAAGTACAGAAGTTTATCTTTGGCTAGATATTTCTCCTGCAGTTGCCATACCAGAAATATAGCATCAGTGGTGCTTCTGCCTAGCACAAAACCAAACTGCAGCTCATTTAAGCTATCTCTCTCCCTAATTAGTTGGGCTATGACCCTCTCCGTAACTTTCATCACCTGATCCAATAATTTGATACCAATTGTAGTTATTTCTATCTAAAGCATTACTTTACCTTTGTAGCAGTTGACTATGGTGCTGCTACACCAGTCATTGGGTATGACTCCTTCACGAACTACCTGATTTATGAGGCAGGTGACAAGACCGTAACCCACATCACCTGATATTTTAAGCATCTCAACAGTGATACCTGATAGGCCAGGTGCTTTCCTTGTCTTCATATCCTTAATTGCTTTATCTACCAGGGTACTGTCGATTCGGGTAGCTGGTCCCTCAATTGAGTCACTGTTTGGCAGACTCTCCTCCTCCTGTTCATTCTCCACATTCAGCAGTCTTTCTTTGCAGAACCATTAAACGCAAGGGCACCATCATCCATGTAGACACATTTCTTTCCTATGACATCATGGTTCTCTCTCACACTCTGTCTTGCAATCTGAAATATTTCAGTTCTTTGATCCTCACATCGCTGAACATTGGCAAACTTATTTCCTGCTACTCCCTTGGCTGTACGCACCTGTCTCCTAGCTTCCCTTTTGGCTATCTGATACAGTCTCCTGCTACACTCACACCTCCAGGCCTGTTTCTTTGTTCAAATGGCCCTGTATTGTTCCACCACCATATTACCCTAGGTCTGGAAGGGACTTTACACCAACCACAGATTTGGTTTGTGGCACTCAGCAAGCTGTTTCACAGGAATTCCCAGCTGCCTTCTATGTCACAGGACGGTAGCTCCTCCTCCCTATCGTCAAATTTCTCGGTAAAGGTATCCCTAAATCTCTGACCATGTTAAGGGTTCTTAAACTTCCAAGTCCTTCTTTTCCAGATTGGTCTGCTTTTTGGTTTCCTTCTGTCCTTGAGTCTAAAGTCACTAATAACTACTCTTGCTGGGGTGGTAGGTGGGGTGCACCACAGAACCACACACTCGTGACTGTGCCTGGAACAGCGTTATATTCTTAATCTACAAACAACTATCCCCTTCGGACTAAATACAACCCCCTCCTCCTAATGACTGTCTCTACAACATCCTGCAACATAGCAACACATACATGCACAACTACATGCATACATGCATGCACACACATACATACACACAGGAATGCACACATACCTAACCCACACAACCCCACGCACACACAGACATGCACACATAAACACACACATGTACACAACCACATATACATACACATACACGCAACAAAATGCACACATAACTCAACACATCTCATTCACACAGACATATACACACGCACGCTCATACATACACATACACACACATATATACACGTACACACACTCACACATGTATGCACACATACCTCCCACACACTCATACAGACGCACACAATTACACACACATGGGCATAAACACATGCATGTACACACATAAGCACGCGCACACATGCACACACAGGAATGCACATATACCCCCACACAACCCCACACACACAAACTCACATATATACACAAACGCACACAATATATACGTACACGCACACACATGCACACATACATGCGCACACACACACAATTGCACACATACCTATCACTCACAACCCCACGTATACACACCTGCATACGCACACATATATATGCACACGCACAGATACATGCACACGCACAGATACATGCACACACAACTACATACATGCATATGCAAATGAACCCACACATACCTCCCATACATACGCAACACATACATACATGGACACACACACGCACATACAAGCACACACACAGTAATGTACATTTACTCCACAAACACAATCCCACACACAGCCTCACGCATACGCACATACCCACACATACACACACACACACACACACACACATACCTCCTTCTCTTGCACTCACCTGCCTTAGAAAGAACTTTTTCCTCACCCATTCCCTTCTGGTCATTTCAATATGTGACGCGTGTGAATCGTTGGTGATTTTCTTTCTCTGTCTTCCCTTTGAACTTTTTCTATATTTCTGATGAAGAGCTCTGCTCAAAACGTGAAATCCTCTTTCTTTTCTTTCCTTTCCTGGGCATCCAATAACACTGTACATGTACCAATCCTCACGTTTTTTCTTGCTTGTTCTTGTTTGGATTGACGAATGTTTTGTTGTCCCTTTTTGTATCACCTAGATGTCCGGATGTTTTGCGTTCTTGTTCCATTTTGTATTGATATATATATATATATTATAAATTTAAAATGATGGTGAAATTAGATATTAATTTAATTAACATCAACTTCACACCAGTGGTCTAGCATATAAAAAAACTGATGGTTCAGTAAAATTGTATTATATACAATATATAATTGTATTAATATATAATTAATATATATTAATAATATATAATACTATATATTAATATATAATATATAATTGTATTATATATATATTAGAGGGAAACCACTATGTGGACACCTTTATGCTAGAAATAGATCTGCTATGGTCTTACCATTTGAGAACATTTCTTAGTGGTAATACCATAGCGGATCTATTTCTAGCATAAGGGTGTCCACAAAGTGGTTTCCCTCTAATATGTATATATACACACACACACACACACACACATATATGCACACATATTTATATATGTGTGTGTGTGTATATACATGAATATGTGTATATATCTATATATGTGTGTGTATGTATATATGTATGTGTGTGTATGTATGTATGTATATATATATAATATATATATATATATATATGTGTGTGTGTGTATGTATGTATGTATATATATATATATATATGAATGTGTGTGTATGTATATGTGTGTGTATGTATATATGTGTGTGTATAGAGAGAGATAGAGAGGAGCGTGAGGAGACACCCCTTCAGTCATGAATGACCATGGGATTGCACCTAGAAAGTTACCCTCTGAGGCACAAGTATGGGCAAGGTTGTTTGTGGAAGGCTCACAACTCATTTCTACAGCTGAGTTAACTGGAGCAATGTGAAATAAAGTGTCTTGCTCAAGAACACAACATGCAGCCCAATCCGAGAATAGAACTCATGACCTCACGGTCGTAAGCTCAATGTTCTAACCACTGAGCGATGCACCTTCACATATATACTTACATACATACATATATATATATATATATATATATATATATATATAGGTGTGTATGCGTGTATGTATATATATATATATGAATATGTGTGCGTGTATATATATATATGAATATGTGTGCATGTGTATATATATGTATGAATATGTGTGCATGTATATATATATGAATATGTGTGTGTGTGTATATATATCTGTTCGTTGCTATTTCTGCTTATCCTTGGATCTATGCCTATTCATGTCTATCTGTTTATCTTTCTATAAAACTCTGTTTATTTTAGAATTTTCCTATAACTTTTACTCATTTATACTGTTTTTGTATATTTTTTCGTTTTTTCATATCTTTCTTTACCTTTCTACTTCTTTTAATTCTAATGATCTTTATGATTACTTCTAATTATCAAAAGTACCCAATGTCTACACTGTTCACCTCTTTTAGCCTGTTTTCTTACTTCTTTTCATTGATTTTGTTCTTCTGGCAGAACATTCCTAGAGAGATGGTGTCAGACAATGTGGTGCTTTGGACTGACGCAAGTCATGTGGAGTATCTTCCTGTGGTAAGTAAATTTAGTGCACAGTGGAAAAAGATAAATATTTATTAGCTAAGAGTATGTAACTTTTACTAAAAAGTAGCAATTATTAAAGTCTACATCATTTAGAAAATTTTTTAAAATTTCAACTTTAATATATTTTTATCAAAATGTGGTTTACAGGAATTTTTTATTATTGAAGATTTTAACTGCACAATTCTATCAGAAGACTAATTTTATTTCACCTCATGATTGCATTTTTTAATACACTGTGAGATAGTTTTTCAAACATCTTTCTCCTGTCTGTCTCTCTCTCTCTCCTTTATCTATTGCTTCTATTCCAATTAGTTTTTCTCTTTCTCTATCCTTATAACATTTTCTCTCTCACTCTTATCTCATTACTTTAATTTTTCAACATCCTTTTCTCTTGTTATTTCACTTAATACTCTCTTGTGCCTCTCATTTAATTGTTTTTCATTAACAATTTTTAATTCTTTGAGACACTGAAAATATTCATGAGAATTTTTTACAGTATGTCTCTTATATCAAAATTACACAGAAAATTTTCATTCTGTTTCTTTCTGTTATGCACAAATTTAACATATTGATGACAATACAGGTAACCAATGTACCACTCTACAAGGTTCAGACTAGAATGATGACAATGGTGGGTAAACAGGGTAATCATAGAACTCAATTCTCCTTTTCAGTTGAGTTCCATATGTTAGTTGCACTTGAGAGTCTTTCTGGAATAACTGATACTTCTGCCTTGAAGTGTGTGAACTGAAACAAGTGATTATCTAGGGCAAGAAACTGATATGTTACATTTACAGTAAAACTGACCACCTCGGAGCTTTCAGCTTCACAGTGGAGCAGAGGAGAGCCATTCTTCACTACTGCTGTTGAATATCCAACTGCTGCAATCACAACAGCAGTGGCAGTCACGCTTACAGTTACAAAAACAACTTCTACTGCAGATAAACACAATAGAGCTCATAATGAAGTCTCCCATTCAGCAAGAAAATGCAGTCATAGCATCAATGGCATTGGTTGCTTGAATGAGAGCGAGAGAGATACCAAAAAAAATGGCAGAGATCAATCTACAAAGAAGAGAGGTGAGGCAGGCAGGTGAGAATAAGTAATCTGACTCTACAAACTCAAAGACACCAAGCCATCACCAAGACCAATGAATTCCAAAAGGAGCATGGGCAAATATACAAACTAGCCACAGAAACCATGACAAAAAGAGCCACAACAACAGCAGAAAAGGAACTACACGCACAACAAGAGACGTGACAAGCAGCAGAATTAAAACTAGCAACTTTGCACTGACAAACTCCTCACTACACCATTCTCTAAAAGGCCTACAAGAAGTTGAAATTTGTATATACAAACAAGGACAAAATACTTACTACAGCTGAAGGCATTGATGCATTTCCCACCCTAAATACACAAAAAGTCACTTCTGGTAAGGAGCATATTAGTAGTGTCCCATCCCATGGGAAAACTCTTACTAGGTGATATGAGAGCTTCTCAGTATCTTAGTCAAGAGGGTGTGGGGAGGCCCATCTCGAAAAAGAAATTACCTTTAGACCTAAGTGACTCTTTCAATTTTTTTGGCGGGGTGAGGGTGGGTGTCTTCTCTTAACACTAAAATGGACTGTATAAATTCCTGTGGCTTAGGGTTGGTGTATAAACAGAAACTCCAGCTCAATAATTTCAGTCATTGTATCTAGATGTGGTAGCCATCAGCAAGACCAGAGTATCTGGTATGCACTTGCTTACCCTGATTGACTTCAGGTGTACAGCTTATGCCTCTTTCTGTTTAACCCAAGTTAACAGGAGTTGGTTATAGAGATGACAAATTTGTGATATGACTAGTCAACTTAGAGCAAGCCAATAAACAGAGAATCAGTTACTGGATGCTGAAAATGTCTTGTTTGTCCTCCACTACCTATCCCTGCAGCTCAAAAAGAACCATGCAGAGTTTAGTGGTATTAAAAGGAACTAAGTGGAGAAGTGGAAAACTGCTACTTAGTCACTGTGTTTATTCTGAAGAAATGACAGGACAAAAAGATGCATCTATCAGCAATGGTGCAATAAACCTATGATCAAAGGTGTTCAGTTGCTTTCGTCTTTTTTTTAAAGCATAAAGTACCCAAGACTACATTATGTCTCATTTCTCAATATGGGTTAGTGTTGTTTGAAGGAAATTTAGCTATTATTTCTAGTAGGTCAAGCTTCTAAGTTGAGGCTGTCTTGCTGGCTCATATTTTACTTTAATGATAGAAATGTTTGATAGGTTTGGGCTGTAGATCATCCCAAATGGAAAGATTTGATACTGTCATCATATTGTAGCTTGGTTAAGAAATGATGATCCTTGAAAGTTTGTTTGAATGTATTCTGCTATTTAAATGAAGACTATATTTGTGAATCCCAGTACACATGTCACAGAGAAGCTACATTTCAATAAACTTTACTTTCAGGACCGAGGAAATAATTTTGACAGCATGCGCTTCACAGGTTTAGAGAGCCGGCTGTTGGATTTAATGAGGAGTAACACTGAGTCTCATGAGCACTACAAAGGTGAGTCTATTATGTCTGTCCTGTTTCTCCTTTAAGTATCATTATACACCGTATTACCATTTTTAGAAATTTCTAAGCAGTTTTGCCAAATTTCTCACAGCACAGCATGTTATTTACTCTAGAATTTAAGAGCTAAAGTGAACAGTAGTATATTATTTATATGGGCGGTAATTGTATTAGTGATGTTGGTGATATTGGTTTGAGGCTATATATTGTTGTTGTTGTTGTGTACCTTGGTTAGTCCTAATCAAACAGTACTAATAGCATGCAGAAAGTCATCCAAATGACAAGATACATCTCAAACATCTATCTTCCCAGTTAGATTGTATATCTGTCAGTTGAGGAATGTACTGCACATTGTAACATTCAGTGATGAATTGCATGGGGTGCAGCACGATATCTTGTACTTATTACACTCTTCCCACTATACCCCATGATTCTGCTACTGGCTAAAGTAGAGGCAGGCAAAGTGAAATCAGAGTATGGTAGTTACTGTTCCTCTGCATTTATGGTTGTTGATGGCATTCCAGAAGTGTTTGGGGCTAGTGAGGCTATTTGTATTGCTCTTATTTCTTTGTGTGTGTGTATTCTTTATGCTTGTCAACACAGAATAGGAGAGATATGTTTATAAATTATTGTAGTAGTACCTTGAAGTAATGTATAATCTGAGTGTTTGAAGTAGAGACTGTAGTAGAGACTTAGAGCTTGCTTCTGCAACAAACTATACTCTTCTCATGATCTGGTGGTCTTTCGTTTTTAGTGTTTTTGTTTTTGTTTTGTTGTGAATGTGATCAACTTTTTATGATGTGAATTGCACTGTTTTTTGTTCTTTGTAGAAGTCATTTTGCTTTCTTTACAGTGCCTTCTTTTCGAATTGTAAATATTGTAGACAATCTCTTTATGTTGTCAAGTATGATGGTTGATTATATTTGATGTTTTCTCATGTTAATGTGATAGGAGATAGTGGTAGATGCTATATTAAATCTTGTTGTGGAGCCAGGTTTCAAAATGATTTAAGTAGAGTTGGCACAGTTCTGCAGCAGTGTCTGGAGAATGGTAGGAGAAAGTGAGTTTGGTGTCATCTCTGTAGGCGGATGTCCGTGTGTTTAGTGGAGATGTAGGGCAGTTGTGTATGTGTAGGTTAAAAATAAGTGGATGTGAGGACAGGTCCCTGTCTTACCCTATTTGGGAAATTGCAAGTTTTGGAAGTATTGTCCTTGTCCACTGCATAGGTTTGGTGACATGGCAGGTAGTTTGTTAGCCAGCATTTTGTTATTCCTTAAGGTGGTGATAGATCTTTTTATATGAGTGGATAACAGAGAATAGAGTTGAAAGCTTTGCTGATGTTAATAGTTGTTAGAATATGTGTAGATAGTATTTTTTATTGTTGAAACCATCAGGTATTTCAATACAAGGTTTGTGAGTAGTGTAGTGGTTGACTATAGTGATCTAAAGTCGTTAGGTCAGTCTTTCTAGAATCTTTGAGTGTTTGTACAGGAGGATGATGGGCTTGCATGATGGTACTTCTCTTGGATGAAGAATTGGGTTTTAGATTTTTTACAATATTGCCCTTCTAGATTCATTTAGTATCAGTTGTAGTTGCTGTTTAACCCCAGGTCAGCCCTGATTATGCAAATCCATGATCGAAGACATTCAATCTGTGACCATCCCATCTTTTGCCTATGTACAGGGAACAACCTTAGAAATGTGTCCATTTCTAAGATGGTGAGGTTTGATTGAGGAAGAAATTAGCTTCTATTTTTAGTATGTTGAGCAATTATGAGGAACTCCTTTGTTAGCTCATGATATGAGTAGTTGTAAGTGTTGGTAAATGCTGTGATTCTTTCCGGCTCTAGGCACTTGAAGTATAGATTTGTGATTTCATCTAATCCTGAAACTTTTCAGTTTTTAAATTTCCCTCCTACTTTTGTGTGTGTAACATGCATATTTTTCATATTGTGATTTAATTTTCTTTTGGTGTCTGTTTTTGGTGGCTAATGTTCAAGAAATGTCTGAGAATGGTGTTAGTTAAGTGTTTCAGTATGAGTATATTGAGATTATTGTTATGACATGGGGTGTGGTGTGATAATGGTTGTTGTTGATAATTATTCTGTGTGGTATTTTATTCTTAGTTTTATGGTTTTGTCTTAGATACAAAAATATGCCAGTTTTCTGCCTTTCTACAGATTAATTTTTTATTTCCTTGCTTAGCACTGTTTGATGTTGAGTTTATTCAATTGTGTATTGTTTTTATGTAACAGGTTGTCATTTTTGGTGTGTAATTGGCATATTTTTATATGTTGTCTCAGTGGGATATGGTTTTTAATTTGTCTTTTATTATTTAGTTAAATACATTGTTATGTCTATGTTGGTAATTTTGGTATTGTTGAAATTTGGAAACCTAGATTTTGTTTTGTTGAATTCCATGGTACTTTCTTGAAACTAAGTGTTTTTGCTTTCTTCATGGATGTGTGAGTGTATTGTGATAATATTTAATAGGCTGTCTCTAAAAAAAAACTTGGAAAATTGTTTAAGTGGTTGTGATGGATAGGAGTATGGAGAAGAGTTGTAGTTGAATTGGTTGATGTATGCACATGCATTGGTTGTGCACTTTTTAGGATATAAAGGAAATTTAATTGTTACTTCTTTTGTTATCTCTACAATTGGAAAACCAGGATGTATTAAGTGCATTGACATCTCCCCTAGTGATAGTATTTTTGAGTATATTGAAGTGTTGTAGTTAAGGTCTATCTGAATGACTGTAAGATACGTGTATGTGTGTGTATTCATATTACTAGTTTTAACGTATTCATATTGTTAGTTTCGATTTTGAATGCCTGTATTGTATATCACTTCCTATTTATGAATATCATTTGTGATATCTACATATTGAATGCAAGTTTTTGTACAATAAGGCCACTCTCATTCTATAAGGGTTTGTCTTGTCTGACTTAAATAGAATTTGAAATGGTGAGTATGTTCTCTGGAAGTAAGACTTTTACTTTTACATCCATTTTTCCATGCTATCATGGCTTACACAAGATTTAGTGAGGATTTTTCTCCAGTCTTGGATGCTTTTCTTGTGATCAATCTTTACTTCTTTTTCAAATAATGTAATCTTTCATTGCACTGCTTTTCACACATCAGAATAAAATGAGCTATGGGACTTTTGTTTACTGTAGTATATAAACAATATCAACTGTTTTACTTTCACTATCTCAATGAAAACAAGTAGAATCAACATTCACACATGCACACTAATGTATATGTATGTAGTATGTATGGATTGCACATATATATGATGTGCTTCTTCACTTTCTGGGTACCAATTTCATTCACAAGGTTATAGTTGAAGAAAGTGTACTTTCCATCAAAAGTGATGCATTTGTGCCATTACGGAAACCATCTTTTGAATCCTGTTTTAATAAATTCAGGTGTGCACTATTGTATCCCTTCCTTCACTGTGAATTTCACCTTATCTTTGTTATCAAATTATTCTCCCTGAATATTGTCCTTCATTGAACTGAGCAAGTGGAAGTGAGAGGACACTAAATCAGAATTGTAGAGTGAATGGGGGAACCACTGACATACCTAATTTACTGATTGCCTGATTTGTTGCCAAGGATGTATGTGGTTACGCATTATCATGGTGAATGGGAATCATTTTCAAATTCTTATTTAGTTTTCTCTCTAACGGTTACTTCAAACTTTTTTACTGTCTCAGTGTACTACTCACTGTTCATGGTATAACTATATTCCAGAAAATCAAGGAGAATGGTGCTTTTGTCATACCAAACTACAATCAACATTAATTTCTCTGCCCATTTGTGGCTCTAGAACTTATTAAGCCTTGGAGGTGTGATGCCATTCTATGGACAGAGTCTTTGTTTCCAAATCAGAAAGATATACCCACATTTCATCTACTGTTACCCAACTGGAAAGAAATGTGTCTTCACACTTCCATCATTCTCCCCTTCAGATCAAGTTTCAATTGCCAAGGTATCCGCTTAGCATGCATATACCAGTACCCAAAATCTTCTGCCATCCTCTGTTATGCTTCATCACCAAAGTCCAGTTGAGCAACAAGATAACACATTGTAACTTGTCTGTCACTGGCAGTTCAAGTCAGATATCACAATTGATGGGCTCCAACTGTATGATTTGTCTTCAATGTTTTTTAATTCTTTCTTCTTTAAACTTTTTCATCCATCTGTGCCTATTCCTCTTATCAATAATACCATATCCATAAACAAGCAGTATCTTTCTGAGAATCTTAGACAGCTTACTTCTGTTTGGAACAAATTATTTGCTTGCATTGAAGAAGCATGGGAAGAGTTACTTTACCAATTGGAAAGAATTATAAATATATATATCTGTAATATAATATGTGACAATTATTCGGTTGTCATTATAATACTCCGAGTTTCGGATGTTGGGGCAGAAAACTGTTCCAGCATCTCGTCAGTTATCGAAAATGCCTTTTCTGATTGCCCCAACATCCGAAACTCGGAGTATTATAATGGCAACCAAATAATTGTCATATATTATATTACAGATAAATTCCTCTATTTACATAATATTGAGGTTTCATTCATTCTTTTGTTGTCTTACCATTACTATTAATATATATATATATTTATTAACATATCACATTATCATTTTACGACCACTTTCCATACTGGTATGCATTGCATGAATTGTCACACTATTGGTCATCTGTTATAGAAGTCCTTCTCCCCTAGTCTGATGCCCATATGTTTCAATTAACTTTGTTTTAGTACAACTTGGATGCCCTTTCTATTATCAACCACTTTACTGAGTATAACGGGTGCATTTTCTGATGCCATTAACACTAACGAGATTAAATAATCTTTGAGACCTCATGAAATTAGTTGAAGGAACAAGAGTATAAGTGAAGAGAGTACTTAAAAACTCAGATAGTCAAAGAGGACATTAGTGGGAAGAGAGAGAGAGAGAGAGAAAGAGCAATGGCATTTGTTGGGCTAGAAAGCATAGCTGGGAGGAACAGGAATATGATGTAAGCAGTAGGTTTCTTTGAGGTTTAGTCAAGAAGGGGTGATTGGCAATAACAGAAGTGAACAAAGGTAAGGGTGGATGGTGCAATAAAGGTAAGAGCAGGTGATGGGTGGCAACAGATTTGCCCTAGAGGAGAGTGACTGCTGACTGATATTATAAAAGGGTGAAATTATAGTGTATTGAATGGAGGAATCTGGATGGTTGGATGCAGAATCTTTTACATATGTTTGTGAAGAACAAAGGAATCAAACTGATGAGGATGATGAAGTGAAAACAGGTGGTGGGGAGATGAGAGAATGTGTGTTATGGGTGCCAAGAGTAAGTAGTAGGTAAAAGAGAGGTGGGGGAGAAGTGTAAAGTGAGGGGAAAACAGATTCTAGTTTTATTAAGATATGCAGCATCTTCAGATCAGTTTACACCATGTTGTCCTGAGTCTTTCTTGGTCTCCCTCTTCCACAGATTCAATTTACTTTGAGTGCTCAGCACTCATACTATACATTCTGAACACCCATCACCTCTAATTCTGTCACTGTAGTAGCAGAAACTATCAACTACTTTAGTGAACCACTGGGCATATTAGGATCTAAAATCATTACACTCTTCAAACATATTGCTTCTGTGCATCTATCACATATAAAGCTTCCTTTCATTCTTAGCCTGCCTGATTCCACTACACCTTTTATGTGTCCCTATCTTATACTGGGTATAGCATATTATGCAAGGCTAGTTGCTTCTTTTTTTTTTTTATATATCAGGATCCTATCTTCTTTCTACTTACATCTTAGTCTGCTAAATTTTTCTTGAGTCCCCTCAATTCTAGGTTTTGCTCCCATGTCTAGAATTATTTTTTTCTGATTCTTCTATAGATTCAGCTATGAGTACCAGAGCATAAGTGTAAAGGAGTTCCCAAAGACATCTGATATTTTGATAAACCCCTACCTTCATGCTAAATTCATTGAATTTAGTGTGAAGGCAGGGATTCATTGTTGATTCCTGTGATACTAACTGCATATATGTACATAGCTGAGTTTTGTACCCTATCAAAGACTCTCTCCAAGTCTAAATTCTTGGTAAAGTGGTTTACTCTAAGAAAAGTACTTTTGCTTTTCATCTGAGCTAATTCTATCTTTAATCAACTGTGCAATGTCTCTCTCTTCAAGACCTTCATATGTAGGTCCAACAACTTCATACCTCTATAATTTCCTCGCTGTAAAACATTTCCTTGTAGCTGTTTATAATGATACAGCGCCATCATTGGGTATGACACCTTACTATATTACTTGATTAACTATTTGGATGAGTCTCTTGGATCCTACCTTGCCAGATATTTTGAGCATCTCAGTGATTATTCCTGGTGGGGCAGCATTTTTCCCCATCTTCATGTCAGCCACTGATATGCTTCAGTCATGTTAGACTTTGTTAGTATAACATTGTCTATGCAAACCTGCTTTACTCAGTCTTAGTATTTTTGAAAACACCGGTTTTATTGATTATTTATTATCTTAATTATTTTCCCTATTTATCTAGGCATTGATTGCAAAAAGGATTATTTTCTCCTTGGTTTCATCATATTCAGTTTGAGATAATGATAGTTTTTTTTTTTCCCAATTTGAAACTGTTACCAAAACTTTTTCCAGTTGTACATGTGTATCAATTCTCTAGTTGCTTTATAATACCACTAACATCTTCCTTTTTTTTTTTCTTTTTATATAGAATCTGTTATTTAGATATAATTTTTTTTTTATGTATATACTTCAGCATGACTATACAAGTGCAAAAGATAAGAAAAATTTGGAGAGAATCTTATACTTTCCAATCTTACTACTTCACTTCCTTCCCTTATGTATTTATCCCTTATGTATTTAAGTTTATTCAAGGAGCAGCTCTTTTTCAAGTCTGTTTCAATTGATGCATACACAGCAGTGTGTGATATGTGTCATTTAAATATTCACAAAACTGAATGGTTTTATTTAGTGATTAATGAACAGTGAAAAACATTGCATACATTGGATCACAATTTTTATTCTTTTATTAGTTTTAGGTATTGGACTGGGGTCATGCTTTTCTGCCATGTTCAAAGGTTTTAGTGTATCATATTGACTTCAGTAACTATTTTAGTCTGATACTTATTTTAGTGATTGTTTTTTTTTTTTATTGAATGGTTGAGGAATGCAACTCAAGACACCAGTATACACAGACATACACATTCTCACACACAACCAAACTTATATACCTGCAAGAGGTTGCATACAGTTTCTGTTTGCCTAATTCTACTTACAAGGTGCCACACCATGGGACCAAATTCAGAACTACATGGCTACGATTCAAACTTCTTTCCCTCATGGCTATGCCATGATGTTGACAGAATTTAAATATCTTAGAAGTTAGATGACATTAAAAAGTATAGAAGTGATTTTTATAACATTTCTTAACATTCCTTAGTAATTGCAGAAAAATAGTTTCAAATCATACAGCTAATTACTTCCTTTTCATTAGTTAGTTTTTAAGTTTATAACGCATGCAGGTTTTGGCTGATCTGCTTTCTTGGCAGCTCTAGAAACTAACTTGAAGATTCTTGAAGATTGATGTTAACAGGTGGGAATCTTAAGATTTCTTCAATGTATATTAATTTGTCATTTTTCAAGCTTAATGTGCACCATATGCAGAGTATACAGGAAGATATGCACAACAATTTTTTTTTTTTTGCATTGGGAAAGGAAAGTGGTGACCCTTCCAATTTTTTAATTTCATGTATATAGTCTACAATTTTTACATATTCTTTGTTTTTCCACCTGTTAATTACATACACACATGCATATAGTGTGGTTTTTGTGTATGTGTTCATATGTGCGGTGTTAAATCACTAAAGTTTTACAATTTCTACTTGGCTTACTGCAGCACGTGCTTACGGACGAAGAAGAGGTATTTTCACAATTTTTTCACACATTCCTTTTATATTCTTATTTATATCCCTACCATTCTAGAGCCCTGTTTTGGTTATCTGTCCCTTCAGCTCCTTTGCTTTCACACTGGTTGTTTTTCTGTTTTCATTCTAAATATGAATTTAAAAAATGTTGTAGTATTTTTGTTATCCAATTTCTCTTTCTTTCTCTTTCCTCCTCTCTCTTTCCTCCACTCTATTATTTCTGGATTTTTGTTGGTTCATGTTTGTTGTTAATATTTTACGCATGACTTTGGAAGTTTTCTGTTCTTTGCTAGATCTGGCTGGGAAAGAATTATTCGAGCGATAAAGTACTTCAATTCATATCTGGAGAAAGATCTATTTAATATTTCCCTTGGAAAGGATTGAAAGCATTTAAATCTTAGATACATCAGTTATTGAAATCTTTCACCTGACAGTTTGGCATTGATTTTCCTATTTGTCTTTTGCTAAGGTTCTATTTAAATTCTCTTGGTCATCATTAAATGAAACTTAGGTAAAATTACCTTAATGTTGATCAGTTTTGTTTCTTACGTTAAGTTAATGATGATAATATTGACACTAAAGTAATAGTCTCAGAGATAAAGATTGGCTGGTTGTCTTTTGTCATATTTTACAAAATTCTTGAGGTGTTGAAGTCCTTGTTCATCTCTTTCAAGCAATCTTGTTTCATTTGATCTCCAGTCATATATCAAATACCTGTGAAATAAGGAGGTTTTCCTTCTGCCTTATTTGGGCCTTTCTTTCTAAAAGGTCAATTATTTTAAGTTTTAGTCAACCTAATAAGTGTTATAAAGAGGTACAATTCACCTCCATGAACAGTTGATGTGTGTTTCATTAACTTGTTGTGCAAGCAGAAATCTTCTCAAAGGAAATTGATATTGCTCTTATCTTATTGCTAGAGCTAATCCTATGTTGATGGATACCTATCATCAGAAAGTGTCAGGTATTATCTCTGTCTCAGTTACATGAGAAGTGATGTATTACTTGGGTAATTCACCATCTTTATATTAACTATATTGTTATTGAGAGAGTGACTAGTGACAACAGTGTATGTCGTTTTACACTTACAATTGCTGAACACTGATGTTGAAATCTGTTTTATTTTTCTATTCTGCTTTGACATTGTTTGATTTTAGTGTTCATATTTAAGAATATGCTAAAACATAGAATGTGAAGTTTAGTTTTCTTCTCTTTTCTTTTTTTAAAGAGATTAGTATTAAAAGGGAACACCTAGCTGTATATTTCTTGTATTTTCAGCCCAAAGTTAACCAAGTTAAAGTAAAAATAATTCAATTATTTAAAAAAAAAGAAGACTAGAGATTAGCAAATGAAGGAGAGATGCCACAGATTTTCTTTATATGTATATATAGTTTGAGGTTGCAGTGGCCTTGGAGATGAGATTTTAATGTTTATTTAAATTCTCTTGGTCATCATTAAATGAAACTTAGTAGTTCTTGAGTTGCTGAATTTACAGTTGACTTCAGGTCTTTTGCCATATTTTAGACAAGATAGTTAACTCTGTTTTAATTTAGCTTGTTTGCAAATAGATGTTAGCCACATAAAATGTTAACTGGCTATTACTCGTAACATTCTATCCAGAGATATATTTGTCCCTTGTCTACCTAAATATTTAGTGTTTTGAGTTATTTGCATAAGTGTTTTTGAGAACCATTGGGTTGATTACACTGTACTGAAACTTGTCTTTAGTGTAAGAGCAAGTCAGCCAAACAGGAACCATTCTTCTTTAAGTTTTTTATTGCATGAATCCTAAATGTGTAAGAATGAAGCATACAGTAGGAGGAATAAAATTCATGTTGTCATGTCCCTAACTTTTTCAAAGTTATTAATCTTACAAATGAAACTGGGTCATGTAATGTGCAAATTGCTTGTATTCTCTCTGTCCCTCTCTCTTTTTCTCTCTCTTTATATATATGTGTGTGTGTGTGTGTGTATATATATATATATATATATATATATATATATATATATATATATATATATATATATATATATATACATACATACACATATATGCTGTATTTTTTCTTGTCTTCCAAAGTTAACAATACATATTGATCACTAAGAAATTTAATACACAAACACATGTCCTTTATAGGCTCAACAAACAATTAATAGACTGCACAGAATTAAATTCAGTATGATCGATTATAGTTAGTCCTTTGGAACTATTGATAAAATCTTGATAAACTGAGTCTGTAATTTGGTTTTGATTCTCAACTGAGACTGTTTCAATGACATTCTTAATCTCTTAGGAATTAATGTTACAATTCTATTCCAAGTGATAAGTATCATTGATTAATATTTATGATTTTGATTGTGTTTATGAACAAAACTTTTTTTTATGGTTACATACACTCTTTTTTGGAACTTAATCAGAAATGTTATATTTGAGTGTTGTCTAACTAATTAAAATGTGTTCTTAAAATAGTTTACAGTAAATCTTGCACTACCCATAGTCTAGCAAGCATTATGAGCCTTACTCCACTCCTACAGGCATTAGTTAACCTGTTCTGTTGCAAAGAAAAAGTGGTCATGGTACATTTGGTGTCTTGTTTGAAATATAATGGATACAAAACTACTACTTTTTAAGAACAAGAATTAAGCTATGGTTAGCATGTTTAATGCAGGTAACATTAAAAACTAAATAGAAATAATTATGTACTGAAGAATAAACAATATTAATCACTAACTGATATTATTTTAATTATTTCACTAAGCACAGGTTTAGACATCTATAATTCAGTTTTATTATGACCTCATCAGCAAAGCATATATTTCAGGCATATGCCATCAGTAATTACTCATAGTAGGCAGTTGGTGACCTTTATGTAGCAAAACACAAAAAAATAAGCGAAACACAGGCATGCGACTGAGTTGAAAGCAGATCTATTTCTGCCTTTAAATCATGTAAAGAAAATGGTGTTGTAGAAATGTATGCAGCAGTACTATGCGTAGCTTAAATGCTAAGATTGAAAAGCAGGGGTGAATTATGCCTACCTAATCTACAAAAAAATAGAACATTTTGCATTTTATGCATAATAATCAGACTGTCATAATTTTATTGAATTAGGTGCATATTTTGCCACGAGAAGAAAATGTTGCTATCATTCTATTTTATTCAAGGTAGGCACTGCTACCTAGATGGCCTGTCCTTGATATATTTTATTGTATTTGCTGACTGATGTACTAAGAATCACTTTGTAAATTGTCAACTGTTTGGTTTAGAAAAGTAGAAATCTTTACAGAACAAATTACTCAGAGACACTATGTTTGTATTCTGTGAAAACAAGACCATCAGCTTTAGGTGTTTAACTTCTAAAACTCTCAAAAAAACCTGCCACACTGCAGCTATCATTTAGTACCTTCTAGATAATGTACATATATTTGCTTTCCTGATTTCCTGCTCTGTTTGTGAAAAATATTTTTAGTTTGAAAAATTAGTATTTCATCATTTTGTATATGAATCACCAAAATTTGAACAAAGTAAATTTAGCACAATAATTATGATTTTACTCTTTTTAAATTTCATGATGCTCATAAAAATTGTGAAATTAATACTAATTTTTGAAATATAAAAATTTTTTTAAATAAAATTACATAAAACGAATGTCCATTTTGTATATTTGCAATAAATATGTCTTTAACAGTGATAATACTTTTTAACTATCAATGAATTACAAACCGAACATCAATAGTCAATTGGAGTTAGGACAATGGCTTCTGTAAGCTGTTACCACTACTACTGCCACAGATATTACTATTACCTCCTCTGCTATTGGTGCTACCTTATGTTGCTACCACTTCTACTACTGCTCATAATACTATTGCTGCTCCTCTCACTACTTATAATATCACTATGGTTGCTAATACTTCTGTTGCTACTACTGTTGCTACTACTGTTGCTACAACTGCCACTGCTTTGACAGCCACAGCTGCTGTTGATACTGTCACTGTTACTATATTCACTAAGACAGTTGTGTTGCAGCTGCTACTACTTCCTTATCTGCCACTGCCCCTCCTGTTGTTGCTGCTGCTACTATCATTGCTACTATATTGCATCTGTCCTAATCTACCACCTGACTGTCATCATGCCTGGAGGAGATGCATTCCATTTGTCAGCTGGTCTATCAACAGCAAACGTACACTGAGGTTGTGGCATCTGCAGATTCCTGGACACTGATTAGATGTGGATCTTTTTATAAGGCACATCATTCTACAATTCATCTCTTTGACAGAACTGCAGTCCTGAACCCATGTTAAGAACTCATTGAGCAATGCAGACATTGGAAACTTCATATCAGTTATATATTAAGGATAGGTGATAGTGTTCTCCAGGAAGAATGAACTGATTAGTCTGATCCAGAAAAGACTATGGATAACTCCCAGAAATCCTTGTCTTGGTAGTTTTGGATAAAGAGACACTACCAGACATGGAAATGTTGTTAGTCAAGCCTGTCTAAGATGCATACAAAGTTAAAAAACTGTTCCTCATGCTCTCTTTCAGTGTCCAGGTATTATTAACCAGTCAAGATCTTTGGTTGGTTTAATCAACTTACCCTGCCTCCCCAAATTTTGGGCCTTGTGCCTGAATTAAGAAAGACTCCTCTTCCTAATCTTTTTTCTCATTTTCCTCTTCCTCCTCCTCTTCATTGTCATCATCATCATTCTAAATACTGGCAAAATCGTTACTGTGCTGGACAAAATGCCTAGCAGCATTTCTTTCAGTTTAGTGTTCTGAATTCATGTCGACTTTGCTTTTCATCCTTTCAGGGTCAGCGAAATAATTACCAGTTAAGTACTGAAATGAATGTAATTAACTAACCCCCCTCATCATCATCATCAAAATTCAGACCCTGTGCCTAGAACAGAAGGATTATTATTAAAAGGGCAGTGGATTGGCAGAATTATTAGATTTTTTTAATAAAATGTTTTGCAGTATTTCTTTCAGCTCTTTACATTCTAAATTCAAATCCCACTGAAGTCAACTTTGGCTTTCATCTCTCTAGGTTTGATAAATATAGTACCAGTACAGAGCTGGAGTTAATGATATCAATTAACCCCATTTTCTCAAAATTTTTAGCATTGTGCCTAAATTCGAATCAATTACCATTATTATTTGTAGCATTTCACAGTGGGCCAGAGAGTGCAAAACTATCAAGAGTTTGTTAGCACCTTCGAATGATCTGTTTGAACAGTTACAAAAAGTACCTTTTTGAACACTTCACTTTTAATTAAGTCACCTGTCTTTCAACTTCAGTCATTCTTCTATTCAAACATCCAGTCACAAATACCACAATCTTCATATTGTTCTCTTGTCTTTTTATGTATTTCAAAGGCTAACTATTAATATTTTTTCTTGCTCCCACCTCTCTCTTTCAACCCAAGATAATTTTCTTTAATTTGTAATGTGGATTCTTTGACTTTATACCATACTAAATTTTCAGTCAGTACCCCTTACTTTATCTATACTAGTGATCAGATCATCAATGTATTGCTTTATTTTTTAACAATTGTTCCTTGTAAGTGTTTTACATTCAAATATCAAATATATTATTTCTCTTTTTTCATGTACAATTTTGATATCTCTAGTTCTTCCACTTTTACTTTTCGCATTTGTCCCTGCATGTTGATAATTCCTGCATTCACTACCATGAATTTCCTTTTCCTTCTTAGTAAGCCTATATATATGGGGTCCTTAGACTGGTTTACCAAAGATTTTCTCTGCCATGTCAGATGTTACCCTCATGAGGGATGATGTTACTCTCAGACCAGAGGCCTGACTCAAATGCTTGCAACTATATGGTCTCCACTAAATGTACTCAGTTGCAAGGTGGCAGGGTTAAGCCAGACAAACAGATTTAGGTCTGCCTTCCAGCACTTGACATCAGCAAAGCTTCTGTCATGTCTTGCATGAAAATCTGACTGTTGTCTGACTGTAATCTCCCCTTGTCTCCTTTTCCTCAGCATGTACTGATGATTCTCTCTTTCTCTCTCTCTCTCACACACACACACATCCACACACATCCAACAAATTCCATCTGACCAGTGCAGACACGGAAAAGTGGATGGTAAATGAGAAGAAACGATGCTGGTGTATGTACCATCATCATTTATCATCTGTTTTTCTATGCTGGTATGGGTTGGACAGTTTGGCAGAAACAGACAAACTAGAGGGCTGTGCAGCCCTTTATAATGCCAACCACTGACCATAATATATTGAGTATTTCTTTCATGGCACCAGTACTGGTGAAGTCACTGAGTAACCCCTCAACTGAGTGGGGTATCATATTGAGGGATATGAAAGTAAGATAGATGTACAGGAACCAGTATCTTGCTGAAAAAGTGAGTATATGGCTTGCATGTCTGCAAAGAAAGAGAGAGAGATGTGAGGTCAAAGCACAAAGTGAATATGGGAAAATAAAATAGAAGAACTGAAAAGATGAGTAGGTAAGTGCTCCAGAGTGAAAATAGTGTAACATAATTAGAGATGGAGATTAAGTTGGATGTAATGAATTTTAGTTAATGAGGAGAGGGAAATGAAGAAAGGAAATAGAAGTGGATCAGGATGGAGGAAGTAACAGGAGACAATAATAAGGAAACAATGTTGGGAGAAATCAATGCAGGACCTTATTTTTGCTGAAATGGACAGGTCTTCTCAAGTACAGCATATTGCCATTGATATTGTTTCTCCCATCATCTCTTCTCAAAGGCTCAACATCTTGAAGCCAATCTTCACCTCATCATCCCACATTTTCTTGGGTCTTCCTAAACCACAGATTTCTTTCTTGTTTCTTTATACAGCTGTCCTCATCCATGCACATCACATGACCATACCAGCACAATCTTCTCTCCTATGCACTATATCTGATGCCTCTCAAGCCCTATTTTTTTCTTCGCACATTTGTACTTTGTTATGCACACTCACATTGCACGTCCATTGGAACATACTAACTGCATTTTTTTTTAGGCTTAACATATACTTTGCATTCACAGCCCAAGTTTCACAACCATGTAGCATTGCTGTTTGTACAATCATAATACAATCTGCCATTCACTGTGAAAGAGAGACCTCTTGTTGCCAACAGAGGTGATAGTTGTCTGAACTTTCTACAGCCAGTTCTTATTTTAGCAACTATGCTTTCAGAACATCTTCCCCCTTTGCTAATTAGGTCACTTAAGTTACAAAAGTTATGTACAACTTCTTGGAAGCCTCCTGCGTATTCCAGAAAATCTTTCCCTTGTGATCTTAAGTTAACTTTAAGGCACTTTGGTTCCTGGTTTTGCTTCCACACTTACAATTTCCTTTCTGATTCCACAATAGTTTCAGCTATAAGGACAAGCTCATCAGCATAGAGAAGTTCCTATGGGCAGCTAGTCTTAAATTTCCTTGTTATGAGAATCCTTTTATCACACCTATTCAAAGAATCCACCATTAGCATCAATGGCTACTTCAATACAAGGTCAAAAGCATTGAAATGCCTGAATCAGATGATCTTTATCAATTTAGGATATAGTGCTGGTTATGGCAGACTTGAGAGATTGGGTAGTGTTGTGGGAGTGTTGATTGAGATCTTGTGCGCTAGGAGGCTATGTGTCTGGGAGAACATGACCATGAAATTGGCTTTTCATAATAGCATTTTCATGCCTCTTTCTTTCTAGAATCATTAAATGCAAGTGTGCCATTATCCTTTTGTACACACTTCTCTTCCACATCTTAATTTTTCTCTGATACACAACCTTGCAATCTGAAGTACCTCATGACTTTGGTTCTTATGCCATAGAACAGTAGCAAACCCCTTCTATTCTGCTTCTCCCTTTGCTAAACAGACCTGTCTCCTTGCTTCTCTTCTAGGTGCTTGATATTTCTTTGACTTTCCCCTCAGCATTTTCAATCATCAAACATAACTAAATACGGTTATGTCCATTAGATTTTATTAATAATTGGCTAATATTTCTCTAAGTGGTTATAAGTTTGTTAATTAGTTATATAATTATTTCTGCTGCTATCTTAACTTCACCCCAACTAGATTGACTTCAACTTCCATCATCTCTTAATGCTTTACTTAAGTTGTTTTGCTCTACTCTTTTGCACACATGGATGACTTCCAACATCATTGCAATGTGTCATTCATGCATATCCAGCAGAGAACTGATCAGCTCTTCTATTAATTCTAATCTTTTTCTTTATTACTTTTATGCTCCTTTGATCAATCACAAACTCAAACATGACAGGAACATCCTAGACAATTCCAACAATAACAACAGCAGGAACTTGGAGATACTCCAATTCTCCAAGAGGAAGTTGAAGAAGCAGTGCATATGCTCAAAGTTGGGAAATCCCCAGGAGTGGATAACATCCCTTCAGAGTTCCTAAAACATGAAGGGCCAAAGCTTATCAAGGTACTAACAGATACCTGTTAGAAGATATGGGAGATGAAGGAGTGGACCCAATCATTGATGATACGGATTCCCAAGGAAGACAATTTAAGATTCTGCCTGAATTAGCGAACAATCAGCCTCATTAGTCACCCCAGCAAAGTATTGCTAAGCATTCTGCTAAACAGACTTAAGGGAAAGGTAGAAAATATCCTTGAAGATGAACAGGCATGATTTAGGTCCCAAAGGAGTACTGTGGAGCATATAGTTTACATTAGACTTCTCTGAGAAACATTGACAACACAAGTCTGACGACTTCAAAAAGGCATTTGACAATGTTTGGTATGGTGGATTGTGGTAGGTGATGAAGAATCATAACTTTGACAACAACCTCATTGAAGTAATCCAAACACTGTATGAAAAGTAACCCATGCAGTGCAGTTCTCCTGAACAACAGCATCAGAGAATTCTTCAGGACAACAGTTGGTGTTAAACAAGGATATATCCTCTCTCCAGAGTTTTTCAGCATCTTCCTGGAGACACTTTAAGTCCTCCACCACTCTATTTCCATTGGAGGATGGCCTATTTCCAACGTGCACTTTGCTGATGATATTGACCTCTTTGGAAGCAGTGAATCATAACTGCAAGAGCTTACCACCAAAATGGAAAAAAGCTACTGGAAGGTATGAAAGAGATCAACCCAGAAAAGAGCAAAATCCTGGTTAATAGTAAAAGCCAAAACACAGCAACCAACATCATGCTAAATGGAGAGAGACTTGATAGAGTGGGTCACCTTCAAGTACCTCGGATCCACTTTGACCAAGGATGACAGATCTCAAAAGCAGATAACAAAACTCAGTTTAGCTTCTGCTGCCATGATAAAGCTGAACAACATATGGAAAAGCAATTCCATTTGTTTTCCAACAAAACTTAGAGTGTACAAGACCCTGGTGACTTTGATCCTTCTGTATGAGTGTGAGAACTGAACTCCCTCAGTGAACCTGATATACGTGACAAAGATCAATGGTAATGGCTGGCTATGAAAATGTCTAGAGTGGTACCCCAACAACTGTCTGCATCAGTTAAGGGATCTTGATGATGATACTCCTTCGATATTTAATTCGACCACATATTTCACTCTTAAGGGTTGCCTCCTTCATCTGTGCACCTTCCATCCTTCCTTTCTCCTTTTTATTTTTCTTGTTCTACATATATTTCCATTGGCTCCCTCCTTTATACCTAAAACTAAATCAATTTTGCACTTTTCTTCTAAGCTCTCTTTTATGTTCTCTATCTATCTAAACAAAACTATCTGACAAACGGGAATGTGAACAGAGAAATGGACGCTTTTTATCAAAACTTTTACCAAATAATCACTTATATCCTGTAGATTGAGTGTATGTAAAGATTTGTTGGAAAAAAATTTCCAAGGGATTGGGGAGAGGAGTTTCGGAAAATTCACAGGACCTGACACTTCTCCTTTCATAGCTTTCTAGAAAATAGGAATTTTTAAATAATTTTATACAAATACCTTTCAAACAGTGTAGATTACAATTACAAAGAAATTTGTAGGCAAAATTTTTGTAAGGGGGCAGAGAAAAGGAGTTTCTGGAAAATGAAGTTTCAAATCAGACAGCCCACATAAATTGGAATTCCTCCATTTTGATGGGGATTTTTTCCAATGTTTTTCACCAAAGTCTTCAGAATGATGGGAAGTATCTTTTCACAAGTTAAAAAACAAAAAAGTTTTGAAGATTCTTTTTTTTTTCACTCTTGTCATCCCCTCTCCACCTCAGTTTTTTTTCACTACATGAGAGAAACATTTTCGGTTTTAAAAAAAATTTCAGAAGAAAATGTGTGATTTAAGGGAGATTTGGTTGTTGCTTCTAGCACATCCCAAAACCTCCCTCCTTGTTTCTTTCTCACACATCTATTGATATTTTTCAATATTTTTCTCCCCATAAACAAAGTTTTGGGAATGATGATGTCAAAGTAACACGTGTAGTCCAACTTGAGCAAGGCCATGTTAGGTGTGTGTAAGAAAAAAAACACCTAAAAAATCTTTAGTATTCATATTAATTTGTCAAATGAAATGCTTATTTGTTCACATTATTTTGAATTATTCAGGTTCAAGAGGGTTGTCCACAATATTTGCTTGTAACTTTGTAAACTTTTTACATACAGATTTGAAATTTTGTCAGTAGGTGCTTTATATACCACTGGTTTATAGTTATGTAATTTTAGCTGATATTGCTGAGTAAATTTGACTTTTATGGACAGGTGTAAAAGCAATAACATTATGGGTAAACACTAAAATTGAAATTCTCAATGCATCTTACCTGTTTGATTTATTACTAAAATTATACCAGATCGCAACTGACAAAAATTTTGCCAGATGAAGTACATTAATTTGAATTAATTAAAATACAATTGGTACAAAATTTTATTCTTTCGGTAAATATTTTGTACCTCGGTGTGGAATAATTTTTTTCCACAGTTTTTTTCAGATGCATTCAACGTATCTGACCTCCAAACACGCCACAAGCCACATTTTTCCAGAAAAGATAAGTGGGAGGGGTGGTAGGTGCTTCAAAGTTTCTCACTAAGGGAGTTTTGTTTCACAGGTCTTTTTTACTTTTCCAGGTTATTTTGCATACTTTCAACGAATGTGACATCAAAATCACGTGTAAACAGCTCCTTTTTTCCAGAAAGGGAAAGATTTGGCTGCTATTTCTAGCATGCCCTGCTACCATGTAACAGTTATTTGAGTTCACACCAAAATATTTGCCAACTTTTTCTTTCTTAATATGGAAGTCTTTATGGAAGTCTTTATGGAAGTCAGTATTTTCTCTGTTGAAATCCACCTCAGCGAGGTCACAGATCAAGTGGAAACACATCAGTCACTGTTCCCTCTTGGCAGGACAAAGAAATTTCCTGCTGTCTTTGCAAGCAACAAGTGGGTGGGTTTGGTTTCAAATCCAGGCAGGGCCAAATAAGGTCCTACAAGTTATTATTTATAATAATAATAATAATAATAAGTGGTATTATATTGGGGTTGAAAGAATTTGAAAACAATAGAAACTTTTAAATGTTCACTGGTTTTTATGAAATTTTGGGGTTACTAGACTTGAGTTAATGGAAGTTAATTAGTCCAATAATGATTTTCAAAGTTAGCTTAAAAGTTAAATTGTTAACGAAAATCACAAGTCCCTTCTGGGAGATGACCCTGCTCGATATGTAAGAAGGGTGTTGGTAGAAACTCCATGCACTCTACTCAGTGTGAGATTTGGACACATAAGAGGTGCAATGCTATCAAAGAAAGGTTAGCGGAGAATATAGTCTTTGTGTATGGCAAATGTGCAGATACAATAAGCACTAAAAAGGCACAGACAATTGGCTCCTTCAAATGCTGGTGGGTAGGGATCATTGTATTAGTGGATAGCTTCTGTTACCAAGGAAACCAAATTAGCAGTGTTGGAGGAAGTTCTGAAAGAGTAGTTGCTAGGATAAGAACTGGCTGGACAAAGTTCAGAGAGCTTCTGCTTTTGTCGGTAACTAAGGGCCTCTCCCTCAGAGGGAAAGGCATAATGTATGATGCCTATGTATGTACAGCTATGATACATGGCTGTGAAACATGGACTTTGACTACAGAGGACTTGTGAAGGCTTGAAAGAAATGAAGCTAGCATGCTCCACTGGATAGGTAACGTCAGTGTGTATGCATGACCGAGTGTAAATGATTTAAGAGGAAAACTGGGTATAAGAGGCATCAGATGTGTACAAGAGAGAAGACTGTACTGGTTTGGTCATGTGATGTGTGTGGATGAGGATAGCTGTATAAAGAAGTTCTGAGCTCTAATTGAGGAGGGTACCAGTGGAGGGGCCAGACCCAAGAAGATGTGGGACAAAGTAGTGAGAAAGGATCTTCAGATATTGGGCCTCACTGAGGAAATGACCAGAAGGTGTAAATAATGTTATTACAACCTGATATATTAATTGTTGTCACTATTGTATGTCATTTTTTTTGTTTAGTAATTGAAACAATATTTCTCTTTATTTCAGGAAAGTCCCCATTTGGTTTCAATGAAGATAATCATCTGCTTGACGATACAAGTCTGGACCAAACTGTTCCCAGTCTGAGTTCTCCTGCCCGTGGTTCCCCCAATCCTCCAACTGCTCAGGAGAGGTTGGAGCGTTTTTCACGGAAAGTCTTTGTTGGAGGTTTACCCCCAGATATTGATGAAGGTTCAACATTTATTATAACTGACTATACCAAAGTTTATTTTCACCATTCACTTTAAGAAACCATAAAAAATTTTTGTAAATTCCATACAAATCCACCTAATTGAAGTCAAAGTAGTTAGTGACATGCAATTGTATTGTATTAAAAATGATGTTAAAAAAAATTAAGCTTCAGACACATTCTATATATTTTCGTAAGGCTTGAAGTCATGTGGCTTAGTAGTTAGGGTATTCGGCTCACGATCATAAGGTCATGAGTTCAATTCCCAGAAACATGTGTCCTTGAGCAAGACACTTTATTTCATATTGCTCCAATCCACTCAGCTGGCAAAAATGAGTAGTACCTGTAATTCAAAGGGCCAGCCTTATCACACTCTGTGTCATGCTTATTTTCCCTGAGAACTATGTTAAGGGTGTATGTATCTGTAGAGTTCTCAGCCACTTGCACATTAATTTCAAAAGCAGGCTGTTCTGTTGATCAGATCGACTGGAACCCTTGTTGTCGTAACCAATGGAGTGCCAGTTTTTAAAGTAATATGTTGTACTGCTCAGTTTTTTACTAGTATGAATTGGAGCTTTTGATGTTTTACTCCTCTCTTCCTCACGTCACTTTCTCAAAGACTACACAGAGTACTGGAAAAAGCTTTTCAGTGGAGGCTCACCAACATGTAAGGCTTCAAACCAACCCATGGGTAACAAACACTTTAGCTTTCAGTATGTGTATCTTTCCAATATCAGTCAAACACAGTTTGTCAACTTAAATTCTTTATTGCTTCTATTCAGTTCCAAACAATACCCTTAAATGAAAACAGGCTATTTAACATGTTACCCAGCATTCTCATGTTAAAACTTCAGAATTAAGAAAATATGATCACAGATTCAGTTACAAATTATAAACCAATAATCAACGAACAAACACCTTTATCCATTCACTGTCTGTAATTCACCTTACTTTTTAGAGCACCAGCAAACTTGAAGATGAAATTAATTTTGATCACCAATTCCTTTTTTTTTTTTTTAGAGGAGATTACATCAGCATTCCGACGTTTTGGTCCTTTAGTGGTTGATTGGCCTCACAAAGCTGAGAGCAAGTCTTATTTTCCACCTAAAGGTAAGCTGTTATTTCTATACAGAATTTTCTCCATAAAACCAAACAAATATTTCTCTGTTGAGATAGTATTACATATTTTTTTACTTTATCTAGTATATATTTAACTTTAAACAACTTTGCTACAGTTAAAGATGGAAGATATTTTAATTTTTTAAAGCTCTACAATTATTTGTTGATGGTAACAAGGAGGTTTAGACCAAAAGATATTGAGATAAAATAATTAGATCAGCTTGTGAATTTGCTTAATCTGTACTGTTTTGATGAGTTTCCTCTCTTGAGAAACAGATGTTAAATTGTGGTGTTGATGATGTTGATGGTGAAGACTAATGATGCAAAAGTTATTCTATTCAGCTCACAAAGAAATCTTAGCTTCTTTTTTTAACTTAAAGCAAATTGATAATTGAAAGAATTTCTTTGCTGGAAATGGAAAGGAGTATCTTGGACCATCACACAGACACCTGATGATATATTCAAGTCCTATTGGTTAGATTAGATTTTGAGAAGAGTTTTGGATCTACTTTTCTTGGGGTATTTGTAACATAGACATCTACAACAAACATAGTCAGTCCTCTACTCAACACCAAATGTGACAGCATACTTCATTGTTAGGTCATGAAAAGTGTAATGATGAAATTAGTTAACATCCTGTGATGTGGGAGAAATGGAAAAAGAAAAACATTGTTTATAAATTGTCTGTTAGAACAAAACTTGCCCAAAATTGTCAGTATCAAGATTATCATAAGTTGATCATCACTCTCAGCAATATGGCTGTTGTTGTTTTCTTTATAACCATAATCATCATTATCAACCATCACACATCGTCCTAACAATCATCACCAATCATTTGAAATCCTAACAATCATCACCAATCATTCAGCTGTTGGCCACAGCTGAAAAAGAATTCATTCAACTTCTCATTTAATCCCTAACATTTAATACCTAACATTACCTATCTTATACCTCAACAATTTCAATAAGTTCATATAGTTTACTATTGACTGACTGAAGATTGTTTGATTTTCTCTTTCTTTGTTAGGCTATTGCTTTCTGCTGTTTCAAGATGAAATGTCTGTGCAGTCATTGATTGAAGCCTGCATCACTGATGATGATAAACTATACTGGTGTGTGTCCAGTCCTACTATGAAAGATAAACCTGTAAGTACAGCAAAAGTTGATTTCCTAAAGAGACAACAGGAGATGTGTCCAGGACTAGATTGGAAACTGAATTCTTACAACATACATGACATTGTTATTGTACAACAGGATACATAAATATTTTCTAAGGCTTAATTTCTATATCACTGTCTACCCTGTTACCACAGTGTATATATTATAATAGTTTTATGGTTTACTGTTTTACCTCTCGTTTCAATTCTTTCAGTTCTCAATTGAAATTTACTGAATTAAAATCATTCATTAAATTTATTTTTCTCCAATTCTGTATTGTTAAATCATTTTCATTACCTTTCTGTTTCTTAGAAACAAAAAGGTACTTAAAGGTAACAAACAAGAAAATTAATTAAAAAAAGACAATGACTCAAACTACAAGATTATATTTCTATGAAAATTCCATTGCACATGTAGACTTTTCTGACTTATTTTTTATTTTAATAATTTTTTTAATATTTTATTTTGTAAAGTAAATAATTCTTTTAAAAGGCAGCTAATTTCTATAAAATAGTGACAGACTAAATATTTATTATCCTTTTATTTCTCAAAGTTCAAAAATAAAATATCAAATTGACATCTTCCTCTCTAAAATAAAAAGAAGTTAATGCTTATTTTCTAAAAACATTACCTTTTATTTATTTTTTTAGGTCCAAATTAGACCATGGAACTTGAGTGATTCAGATTTTGTGATGGATGGTAGCCAACCATTGGATCCGCGTAAAACAATATTTGTTGGTGGAGTTCCAAGACCACTAAGAGCATGTAAGTATCTTTCTCCTTATCCATTTTTGTTATTTAGTTTAGTCAAGGTTGCTCATATGTGTTTATGGTTCTGAGCTATTAACCATAAACTCAGAAGCTAGTTTTATCCACAGCCATTGAGTTGTACTTCTTAAACAAAGCTCATTGTTTAGCTTGCTTGCTTTCTATCCGAGCACAGATTTAATTCAACATATTAAAAGTATATATTTTAAATTTGAAATTGTAGAAGATGAAAAATTTATCCATGTTGATTGTATTGAGGTTATGTCTACCAGTTTGTTTATGCAAACTATTATAAGTATTTTAAGTTTTGAAGAAATGTAAGGTGTGATAGTAACTGATGTACTGGTATATGAATCATGATAGTCTTTTCTACTGTGGGAATGAGCTAGTCAATTACATTTACTCCAGTCATCAACTGGTACGTATATTATTGACTCCAAAAGAATGAAAGGCAAAGTACAGAGTATCAAATTCCTACATATCAAGTAAACCAATATCTTAGCACCGAGACTTCGTGCTTTTGTTAATAATTGAGAATTTGGTCTTCAAATTCTTTATCATTTTTCTAAGTTTTGAACTTTTCTTACAGTACTCCGACAGATCTTATTTTGAGAACCAAGTCATTAGCATTGAATATTCTCAAGAAAAACTTTTCAATACTTATAACCTCAAGAATTATAATGAATAGAAATAGAATTTAGGGCAGTATATGTACAGTTCACCCTGAATACCTGGTAATTAACATTATTGAGGGGACCATATAAATTGACTAATTGCAGAAATATGCAGTAATTTTTATTGAAAACACAAAACAAGATAAACAACTGCATTTTTGAAGGCAATTTACTTTCTTGTCTATCTTTAATTACTTTTCTGTTAAATCCATGAAGGTAATTAAAAGTAATAGACAAGAAAGTTAATTAAAAAAAAAGACAATTGTAGTAAGCTTAGAGTATTGACACAGTCAAGGGCAGATATTGAAAACACATCAAGAACTTAACAGATAATTGTGATAATGATGATTTCTGACATGGGTGCAAGGCCACAAATGGATTAATTTGGGAGAGGGAACAGTTGGATGAGATGTAAAAGCAATTATATAGAGAGTTTGAAATAACTGTAACAAGAGACTTAGACTGATACTCAACTGATTCTGCCACCTACCATTCTATTACAGTTATGATTTACACTGAATATCTGACTGAGTTCTATGGATAATCTCACTTTGCTCTTTTTCAGTGGAGTTAGCTTTGATCATGGATCGTCTTTATGGAGGTGTTTGTTATGCAGGCATTGACACTGATCCTGAATTAAAATACCCTAAAGGAGCTGGCCGTGTAGCTTTCTCAAACCAGCAAAGTTACATTGCTGCAATCAGTGCTCGCTTTGTTCAACTGCAACATGCCGATATTGACAAGAGGGTGAGTGTTGATATTGCTTTTTTTGCTCTATTTGGGTGTGTAAAACCTGAAAGTATAAAAACATGTTTGATATTTATGTAAATATATAAATAAATCTGTATATAATATAAATATTTTTTTTTTATATATTAACATGTTCATATTCATTTTCCTCCTTTTCTATTACATGAAAGGGTTATAAAGTAATCAGCAAGTAATACTTAGAGGTCTGCATTACAATTTTCTGTTTGTACTTTAGCTGTTATTTCTTCTATGAACTGCAATATATATTTCTTTACTACCCACAAGGGGCTAAACACAGAGGGGACAAACAAGGACAGACAAACGGATTAAGTCGTTTACATCGACCCCAGTGCGTAACTGGTACTTAATTTATCGGCCCCGAAAGGATGAAAGGCAAAGTCGACCTCGGCGGAATTTGAACTCAAAACGTAACGGCAGACGAAATACGGCTACGCATTTCGCCCAGCGTGCTAACGTTTCTGCCAGCTCGCCGCCTGCAATATAGTCAGGTCTGATGTAAGTGGGGAGGAAATAGTTGCATCACATATGATAATGTTGGTTCTTAGTAATATTATATAAGATAATACAATAGAAATATGGGGCTATGAAGGCAAGCTCTAATGTAAGCTTATATTACTAGTTCTAAATTGGGTCACTCCACTACCAGATTAAAGTTGTACCAAATTTTCAGCTATATGGACTGAAATATGCTTTTCCATGGAACACTGGTAATTTAAACCTGTCTTTACTATTAAAGACAGGTTTAAATTACCACCTTTCCATGTTTTGGTTTATGGGATTTTTGTTAGTTGTAAAAGACTGTTTATGTTTGCTGTTCAGGGAATTAACTCCCCTTAGTTGTTCTCTGTCTTTCTCATACCACACGTGCTCATTCAAGCTTTGAATGTTACTAAACCATCTTGTTGACATTACCAACTTAAAAATGGCAAAATAAATTTAATTTTTAGCCTAAAAAGAGGCTAAGTACAGAAGTTTATCTTTGGCTATGTATTTCTCCTGCAGCTGCCTTACCAGAAATATAGCATCAGTGGTGCTTCTCCCTGGCACAAAACCAGACTGCATCTCATCTAGACTAATTTTGCTCCTAATTAGTTGGACTATGACTCTCTTTCATCACCTGGCCCAACAATTTGATACCTTTGTAATTCCATCCAAAACCTCACCTTTACTTTTGTAGCAGTTGACTATAGTGCTGCTACACCAGTCATTGGGTATGACTCCTTTATGAATCACCTGATTTACAATATGAGTGACTAGACCATACCCTACACTATCAGATATTTTAAGCATCTCAATGGTGATTCCTGAAGGACCAGGAGCTTTCCCTATCTTCATGTACTTAATTGCTTTATCTACCAAGGTACTGTCGATTCATGTAGCTAGTCCCTCAATTGGATCAACATTTAGTAGGTTTTCCTCCTCCCACTGATTCTCTACATTCAGCAGTCTTTCATAGTGGCATTTCCAAGCCTCTTTCTTTGCAGAATCACAAAATGCAAGTGCACCATCATCCATGTGGACACATTTCTTTCCTATGACATCACTTTTTTCTTTCACACTCTTGCAATCTGGAACACTTCAGTTCTTTGGTCCTCACATTGCTGAACATAGGCAAACTTCTTCTTTTGTGCTCCTCCTTTGGCTAGATATACCTGTCTCCTAGCTTCCCTTCTGGCTATCTCCTAACCCACTCTTTTAGGCCTGTTTGCTCTAATAGCCTTGTCTACAGCAACATTCCACCGCCACGTTACCCTAGGTCTGGTTAGGACTTTACACCACCCACAAATTTGATCTGTGGCATTCAGCAAGCTGTTGTGCAGGAATTCCCAGTTGCCCTCTATGTCACAAGCTCTCATCAATTTTCTCAATTAGGATCACCTTAAATCTCTGACCATATGAAGGATTTTAAGCTTCCAAATCCAGATTTATCTGCTTCTTGACATTCTTCTGGCCTGGAGTCTAAAATCACTAATGACTAGTCTAAGCTATGGGATACATTCTTCATGGGTGGTGGGGTCTTTGTATTTAAGAGCAACCATGCTGCCTGGTGAGAATGTAATCGATCTGGCTAGCGTAACTACCCGATTGGTAGGTTATCACGTGGCTGGTCGGCTTCTTGAAGTTGGTGTTGCAGATCAATAGGTTAATTGCATCACAGAACTCCAGTAACCTCGTTCCCTCTTCATTTCAGGAACCAATTTCATGGTCCCCATGTACAACATGGAAAATACCGGGCTGCCGTCTGACTTGCCCATTGAAATACCCAGCCATGAAGATGAGATCCTTGTCATTCGTCTTTGAGGTAGCCTGCAGAAGCATATCATAAAAATGATCCTTCTGTTCAATTGGTAGGCCCACTTGTGGGGCATAGGCAGAGATAATTGATGCTATGCTATTCTGCAAGACTAGTCTGAGCTTAAGAACTCTATTGCTCACTCTAACTACCTCTATGACTTTATCCACTGCTTTCTCTGCAAGAAGTATGCCCACAGTACCTACCCTGCCACTGTTACCTTCCCAGAATATTTTATACCTATGTGTCTTGCCTGTGAGGAACCTGGCTGAAGCTCCTCTCCACCTTACCTCTTGGATACAGCATACATCAACATGCCTCCATTCAAGCATCTCAGCAATCTCACTAGGCCTACCTTTCAATGTGTCTACATTGACAGTGCCAAGCCTGGGAGCTGGGAAAGGGGTGCAGGAGGGAACATAGGCAGGAGAGATGGTATTGGGCACCTGAAATGGTTTCAGTGATCATTTGATAACAGACATGTCACAGTAGTTGGTCTCACTTTAACCTACCGTCATTCAAACATATTAAAATTGCTGTCCTTATTACTAGTGAGTCGCATTGTAAATATAAGCATTAGTGCTGCAAATATAACTAGGTCAATGCATAAATTAATTATATAAATGATCTGCTATGGGTAAGTCCATTACATATAGAGAGAAAGAAGCAGGTGATTTGTTAATTTACAAAGTAACATATGACTTTTGGTGCATGCAGTAGTAGTGTGGGTGATTGTTGGTGCTGCAGAGGCAGAGGCAAAAGTATACAAGTCTTCTGATAGAGAAGCAAGGCAGAGCCCTGTAAGGGTTTCTGATATTGAGAATAGATTTCCAGTATAAGTGGAGGTGGCCAGGATGGGTAGGTGCATCACGTCAAGCAATGGCCAGTTTAAAATGAGTACCTACGAATGGGAGAAACATGGCAACAGCAAGAGACATAAGTAAAACTATAGTGCTTGCGAATTTTAGAGAACAGTGACGAAAACATTAGGAAACAGGGAGAGAAAACTAAGGTTTTAGGGAATTACAATTAGAAAGTTATTTGAAGAATTCAAATAATTACAGGTTACGAAAGTACATGTTAGTAATATGGGTTAGATGAATGAAGTGCCTACATATATACATGCATTCATATATATATATATATATATGTGTGTGTGTGTGTGTGTGTACCATTGGCAATTTTTTTTTCCTCCATTTTCCCTTCCTTGGATCTTTCCTTTTCCTATGTTTCTGATGAAGAGCTCCGCTCGAAACGTTAAGTCCTCCTTCTTTCCTTCCTTTCCTGAGCTTCCAATAACACTATACTTGTTCCACATCTTTGCGTTGTTGTGTTTTTATGTTTGTATTAACTATCTATATATATATATATATCATGGACAAACAATGGCCAGTTTAAAACAAGAGTGCCTATGAATGGGCGAAACATGGCAACAGTGAGAGACATAAGTAAAACAAGATGCTTACGGATTTTATAGAACAGTAATGAAAACATTATGAAACAGGGACAGAAAATTAAGGTTTAAGGGAATTACAAATATGAAAGTTATTTGAAGTATTGATTTAAATAATTACAAGTTACAAAAGTACATATTAGTAATACGGGTTAGATGAATGAATGAAACAATTAAAAACGAGAGAAATTCTGAGCTGTGCATATCACAAATGTCAACAATAGTAAAGCGAATGGCATGAATGTGAGAAACCCTACAACCAGAAGTGGTCAAATGAAATGGACGATTTTGCCATAGCAAATAGAAATAGCAGCTAGTAACCATAGTGAAGTGGGAGCAATATATATATATACATATGTAACATACAATGCCTGTATTCATCAAATGATATTTATCTCCCACTGGATTGAGTAATTTTTTTGTAAGTCTTATCAACAAGTAAACAGTACAATTTGTATTTGTGTGTGTGTGTATACACATGTCTCCTTGTCTTGACATCTTGTGATAGTTGTAAACAAATGACATCATTATACAAATGGTGTTGTTCATTTGCAATCATCTGTGAAATCATGTGCTGTTATTGTCATGTTCAACAGACCAAGGGAAATATTATTTTGCTTGGAAACAGATTGAGGTGGGCAACAAGAAGACCATCCCTCAAATATAACAGTATCTGTTTCAACACACAATTTCACATAAGGAATCTTGCAAAACAAATACATAACAGATAGAATGTTTAACATTACATTTTTTTCTAAATAACCATTCCTTTTATTATATTTCTGCTGCCATGTTACATTTTTCACCAATGTCTATTTTCAATTATATTGTGTTGTAGGTCGAGGTGAAGCCTTACGTCTTAGATGACCAAATGTGTGATGAGTGTCAAGGAGCTCGCTGTGGGGGAAAATTTGCCCCCTTCTTCTGTGCCAATGTGACTTGTCTGCAGTACTATTGTGAGAATTGTTGGGCCACCATTCACACACGGCCTGGCCGAGAGTTTCACAAGCCACTTGTCAAAGAAGGGGCTGACCGACCACGGGCTGTCCCTTTCCGATGGTGCTAGTTCGGACATGCCAACACATAAAAATACCAGTCCATGTTGGCTGTATTTGAAAGAAGTAGAATTGAGTTCTAGATGGATGAACACAAATGTTTTAGAAGAAGAAGAAGAAGAAGAAAAAGGAAGCAAAAGAAAAATGAAAAAAGCCTGGAATGATAGCTCGGCGTCTAGATGCATTGCCAGACAGATCAATGTATTTGGCTAACTTTCCATTGTTAACCCTATCTGGTTATCATCTGAACACTAGCTATCAGAGAACAAATTAATCTGGCAACATCTTTGCTTGCTTGTTTTCATTCATTGCGATCTTATATTACTACTAGGAGGCATTGAATTTGTTTTTCTAATGAGAAACCTTTTTCCTTTTTGTATTCTTTGGAAATTTTTAAATTATATTTTAGGTATTATTTTTTTAAAGTGTTTTTACTTTTCATTATAAATATATAGGTATATGTGTGGAGTTTAACACACACACACACATACATAAGCATAAATATATAAATATATATATGTATATATATATTTATGTATGTACATGTATGTATATATATTTGTGTATGTGTGTGTGTGTGTGTATATATATATTATATATGTGTATATATATATATATATATGTGGTTGTTATTTATTTTTGTTTTATATGTATAAGCAAATTCATTGCAAAAAAAAAACAAAAAACTTGTAACTCATGGAAAGATACAAGAACTTGAATTCCTCTCTATTTGAAATAGAATGCAAGTATTGCTTGGTTGCTCATAGATCTAGAAACAGCAATCTACAACTCGTATGTCTATTCCATATTGTTTTATGAAATTAATAATATATTAAATGAGATAAGAGGTTGCTGGCCAACCAACCAAAGCTATGGTAGTTGTTTTGCTTTGCTTATTTGCTGGCACAGTAAATGTGACTTGGTAAAACAATTCAAGTGTTCTATAACCAATTTTGGCACTTCATTTAGAAGAAAACTATTGCAGCAGTCTTTAAAGTCTGCTACATATAAAACAATTCCTCCCAAGGTTTTTTTTCTTTTTTTTTCCCCCATCTTTTGGGTTGGCTTTTTTTTTTTAAATATTTGTGGTCAGGCCAATATTTTGATAACTCTATATTTGATCAACCTTAAAAATTTGGTCTCTTAATTGTGAAGACAAATGGGTTATATTATAATTGGCCTCTTTTCCTGCTCACTCAGTCACACTCATCCTTTCTTCAAAGTTTTTTTAAAAGTATTATATTTTATTTTTTTATGCATTTTTCTTTTTGTAATATTTTTATTTTGCTTAGAGTATATGCATAGATGTGTGCACAAGCATATTTGCATTTCTCTAGGTACTTGCCAGTTCCTCTCACATACTGCCATTTGTTGAAACTAATATTACTACTATCAACTATACCACCATTAACAATAATAATGATAATAATAATAATAATGATAACGATGATAATTCTGTAAAATGAATTACATTTACCACAATATATTCCAAGTATGTCCAGTAATGCAACAATTGGCTTAACAAATGAAGTGAACAAAATATAAAATAAACTGAAACCAATAACAAAGATAGAAACTTGCTCTTCTCTCTAAGAACACAAATTTGAATGGAAAAGTTAAAATCCCAAACCTAAAACATGTTCAATGTCTAGGATTTGGGAGATGAGGGATGTGTCATTATGAACCAAAGCTATGTTATATATTTTAAATGAAAAATATTCAGAAAATGTGTTAAAGACTTCAACTATATTATTACTACTATTACTGCCAACAAAAACAACTATATCAACAGCAACAACTTAATTATTGAACCAGTAGATATAATGATATTTTATAGACTGTTGATACATTCTATATTGCCAGAAATGAAATGACTGAGCAGAAAAGGTATTGGACTAACAGACTTATTTATTGTGAGTTCCGAACTTGCTGCAATGCCTTGTGCTTTTAGCTATGGAGCTTAACTTGGACTTAGTTCACATAGATAAACAGGTCTGGGGACATTGTTTAGTCTTTATATCAACTCAGAGAACTACTTCACTGAATCTTTCCCAAGAAAATGTTGCATTTGAAGCATCTTTATTGGCAGTGTTACCAGTTCTTTGCAACTCAGTGACCAATACTACCATTCTTTGTGTTTTGATACCTCTAGATTCTGTGAACAGTAGAAGCTGTTGTCTTTGGTAGATTATGCAATGTTGGAGTAAAGATGTTTTGTAACTGTTTATCAAAGTGAGATGGGGTTTACTAATAATAAGCATATAACATTTTTCTTGACTGACTTTCAACTTATGAACTTCAAAATGGAGGTAGCTACAACTTTGATCAGTTTGTTTGGTTTCACCTCTGGATATTGGAAGTATCAGGAGAAGAAATTATACTCCCCTTGATGCAACTAGTTTGGTTTTAGACTTTAGTTGGCTTGATCTCTAACCCATGGAGACCATTATTTAGGCAGTCTTACTTCTGACTAATCTAATAAATTTTATTGGATTCATGGAGTAAGGTTTGTTAGAAAAGCTCATTTCTAGTAAATCTACTCTTGAACCACATCATGCCATGCCATTCCTTTCACTTAGATTATATGTGGATGGTGTGCACACACATACAGGTGTACAGGCATTCCTTATGTTACAAAAGCATTGCATTTGTGAAACCTGTTTCCCGTTGACTTCCATGTCACATGGAAGTTGTGGGAAAATATGTTTCATGATACAAAATTTCACATTTATGGCAAAATTTGGGGGAATATAATGCTTCCATAACATAAGAAATGCTTATACATACATTTGCATAGTAGCATGCAAGATTTGTTGATTGTAATATTTGAATATGTTTATATATTTGTAAGTGTGAAACACACACATGCATGTGTGTGTTTATGTAATGGCATGGTTACATAATTCTGGGTGACAGTGACTATTTTGCAACGTTGATGGATGGCTTACTTATATGGCATTACATGTGTCCATAATTTCTGTCTGTTATTCTGCAGGCATTACCTATTCATAGCTTTATTGAAACTGCACAAGTTCAACTTCCACTCCCAATAGCAACAAAAAAATATATGTATTATCAAGTTGCCCATGGCTACCAAAATTAACTAGCTAGTGTTTTTTTTCTTCTGTTTCTTATTAAAAAAAACACAAGCAGATTTTATATTTCAGTGGAATAGCATACACCATTTGTCAACCTAGGTGTTGTTGATTGTATCTATGAGCTGTTAAAATGGTATGTATGTGTATAAAGTGTGTCTGTGTTTGTATATGTTCATCTGTAAATGCATCTATGTATATACATGCATTTGTGCAACATATTAACACATTCACATTGATAAATTATATGCTTCTATTTCCTCACATACAAACAAGCATATACATACCTTCTTGATTACTGATGTGTGTATGTCTTGTTAAACAGAAAGTTGAAGACTTTTTTATGTATGTATTATTATTATTGATAATGTTTTTTAAAATTTTTATTTATATTTTTGGCTTGATCTTGTTATGCTAAATGTTCTATTTTTATTGTATTTTTTATTTGTTTTATTTTTTAAATAAACAAACCGAGAACCATTTTCACTGAAGATTGGAAGATATGTAAAAAAAAAAAAAAAAACACTAATAATCCTTATAAAGAACAAGACAAGATAGTTTTCATTTTGTTTTGTTTCTTAAAATATTTTTTTGAAGACAGAAGAGAAAAGAAAAACATTTTGTAATGAAAAAAAGACAAAAAAGTTTTATTTATTTTTTTTAAGGTGAAAAATGTTCTCTTTTTTTCCCCTCTCCAATTTGTAAATCTTTTACCTGTTTCTTCTCTTCCTATAACCTTTCTTGTCACTTACAGAATTAATACAAAAAAGAATTTAAATCTATTTATTCCACTTTTTTATATTTTATATTTCTCTAAGCGTGTTCTCCTTTTGATCTCTCTGCTTCTTCTCCAATTACTCTCCCCAATCTTTATTAGCCAGGTTATTAACATCACTTTGCTTGTCCTTCAATTGGAACACTTATTTATATTTTTTTTTAATAATTTGAGAATAATTCTTACCTTTATACCTCCATTCCCTTTCTCTCTGCTCTCCACTCAGTTTCTGTTCTTTTTATGTCAAATATCCTCTGTTAGCAGTGTACATTGAAGTCCTTTAAAGCAGAAAGGACGTTAATGAGACCAGTCACATATATATATATATATATATATATATATATATATATATATAATATATATATATATATATATATATATATATACATATATATATATATATACACACATACACACACACACGCACGCACACACACATACACACACACACTACTTCTTTTTCATAGCAGAAGTGATAGAGCACCTGACAAAATGCCTTGAAGTATCCTGTTTATCTTCTTAATTCAAATTTTTCTGGAGTTGATGAAAATAATTAACATTTAAGTAAATATAAACAACACTCTTGCCCAAAATCTGTGACTTTGTGCTAATGTTAGAGACTTTCATCAAATTTGTTTCTCTTTTATTATCTAGGAAATTTTTTCATGATGTCACCAGAAGGGAGAAAGCTTTGTTTATCTTCCTCTGTCTTCCATTTATTAATTTTTTTTTTTTCCCCTTTTTGCTTCAAGGCTAGTTTTCTTATTCACCGTCTCTCTCTCTCTCTCTCCATATATATATATATATATATATATATATATATATATAATATATATATATATATATATGAACTCTCCACTTTTTGTTTCTCATCTTCAATTTGATTGATCTCACTGACTTGTGTTGATAAAATAATTCTATCTGTTGCTGTATGTAACAGTAACCAACACTTCAAGCTGGTGAAGCTTGGGGATGTGAAGCATAACTTGACTGGATACGAGGTTTGCAAGAGATATATTTCATGGAGAACACCAAGAAAGAATTATTAACAAAGGTTTTTTTTTATTAGTGAATGCAAAGTAAATCTTTGAGAGCAACAACAACAACAGCAGAACTAGCAGCTAAATGTCTATTGTATAATGTTTAGGCTATTTGGAAAATATTTTTTTCCTAAAGACTTTTTTTAATATGGATTTATATAGATATTCAAATTTTTTAACTTCACATGCACATAAAAACCCCTTTCTCAAATATAAATGCACAATATTCATCAGCGCTTATTGCAAAAATTCTCCTTCATATATCTACATTGTCATACATATACCTGCGTGCACACACACACACACACACACACACACACACACACACACACACACACGTACACAAAAACAAGTGTGTATGTAATGTTTATTATATACATGTTTATGTTTCTATTATACATGCATATATATCTGTATGTGTGTATATATATATGCCTACGTATGTATATGATTTTATATTTGTGTTTGTGTGTATATACATATGCATATAGGTATATATATGTATGTGTGTGTGTGTGTGTATACACACACCCACCCTTGAATGTGTATATGCATATGTATGTGTGTATATATATTCATATACTTACACACATATATGCATATATTTGTACATACATGCACAAATACACTCACACACATGCATACACAAACAGGGTGATTTAGAACTTCCTTTAGCATCTAAGTGATATCTAAAAATTTTATTTTTTATTTTGTTACAATTTTGTTTTGTATATATTTTTAATACACTCTTTCCTATTTTTGTTGTGAATATCTTTTGATAAATATATATATTGTTTTGTATATTTTAGTAGAATATCATTATATAACAATAAGAGAATATTCCTTGTCTTGAAACTGTCACAATAATGGTAATCCTGTTCATTTGTCTGGGCATACCTAGTACATTTGCCCGGGGTGCTCCAGGCAGCTAGCAGTATGAATGGCAGGGCAGTAGACAAGCTATCCTGGAATCCCTGAGCTGTGACAGTCAAAGTAGGACTGGGATCTGGAGGCATTTAATGAATGTAATGGGAAAGTTGGTGAAGGCTGTGGTGAAGAGATCGGAGTTGCGAGGGAGTAATACTGAATGAGAGATATAATGTCTTAGAAGCGCAAATGACCTCAGTTGTTAGCCAGTTTATATTAATGCTAAAGAGTTATTAATCACCATGTGTATGTATTTGTGCTTGTATATTTGCATGTGTAGGCATGTATGTGTGTGTATATATATGCTTATATGTGTGTGTGTGTGTGTATGATTGTGTATACACACACACACAAACATATATATATATATATATACATACATATATATATAATATTTGTGTGTGTTGTGTATGCACATATCTCTACCTAACCTAATCTGTGTTTGGCACATAGCCTTAATATTACTGTTTTGCTGGTTGTATGTTTGTTGCTTGTCTGTCTGGGGGTGGGATGTCATTTTGTTTGATTAAAAAATTTTTGTGTATTTTTTTTAATATCTTATTATTTTGCCTTGGAAATTTTATTTATTTTTGTAATCTCCATAACAATAATGAAGGAGTGGACCTTCAAAGAATGGGTTGAGATGATCTAATTAAGTGTGCAATATGTATTAAAACATTTGCACCAGATATGTAATTGAAGAGGGCAGGTTAAGCAAAGGTTGATATCCAATACTCTGAAACTACTTAAACCATTAATGTTTATCTGCCCTCTTCTTTCTCCTTCTTAAATAATTTGCTACATTGCTTATAATCTAGTCAAAAAAAAAAGGAAAGCATGTGTGTGTGTGTGTGTGTATTTATATATATATATATACACACACACACATACACGCACAAACACACATGCATACACATACACACAAACACATAGTTTGGTTTTGTAATTGATTTTTTTATTGAGTTGTTTTAGTGATTGTGAGGAGGAACTGCTGTAATATTTCTGAAAAAAAAAAAAAAATCAGGTGTTGGTATATTGGAAAAGAAAAAGCAAGAAATTGTTGTTTTTATCAAGATTATGTATCACTAATTTCTTGACAGTGAGGCTACTTTCTTTTTTAATTAGTGTTAATCAACCACTCACCTTTTAAATTTTTCCTTTTTATTTTCTTACCTAATCCTACTTTTTTGCTAATTACCATGATGTTATTTATGAAAGGCTGTGGACCTAATACACAGCCAGATAATCATACTAAAAGTTTAAACTTAGATTTTTTTTTCTATAAAGCAACTTATATATTGTGTGTGCATGTGTGAGTGCATTTGTGTATATGTATGTTTATATGTGTCTGTATCCAAGTACACCTGTTTATATGAAAATATATAACATTTTCTTTGTACTCTCAGGTGACGTAGTTCGATACAGGCATTAAAATATTTAACAAACTCTGGATACATTTCCTCTGGGGTACCACTCTTTCTTCTTTTTAAATGTTTATAGATAGTGGATTTCAGTAAATGAAAAGGTAAAGTTTTGTTTATTAGTAACTGATGTATTGATACTTCATAATGTTCTTGAATATTTTATTAATTTGTGGTTTCTGCAATTGTCTTGTTCTAAGTGGCTATTTATTCATTTTTTTTTTTCTTCTGTGGACTGCAGCTAGAATTATCAGAAGTAGTGTATGCAATGATAAGTAGTAACATTTTAGTCTCGCACAATATCCTGGCTAACCTAATTCTTAATTTTTTTTTTTTAAGTATCAGCTTAAGCTGACATGCTTCAAAGTTCTAAAATCCTTAATATCAAATTGGCACTGTCACTAGTACTTTGTACGAGTTGCCAGAACAGATAAATACATTGTTGATATCTTAAATAGACTCAGCAACAAAATCAATGTTGTTGTGATATTAGACTATGCTGGGTTATTCTTTGTCAAGCTTTTTGTCATCAATTATTAATTACATAGCTTTTTTACCTGTCTGTTAGGTTCATTCTACAAATTATAGATTTAAGAATAGCTTATTGTTTTCATATTCTTTCCTCTACTGCTGGAAGTTGTGGACAAGCCCCTTCTGTCGCATAAGTATATTGGTGGTGGTGTTGTTGTTGCTGTTGTTGTTTTGTTGTTGTTGATAACCTTATAGATAATCTATTTTTTTATGGAATAATTTGATTTTTGTTATTTATATGACACACTTTCCTTTCCTTATTTAAACCTCCAAATGGTCCTGAGAGGATTATAGTTTTTTTGCTGGGGAATTTTTATTTTAAATTTTAACTTTCTGCAATTTCTTGCTTTCCCTAATTTAAGTTTCATCCTGTGATGTGACACAGGCCAGGCATGTACCATACATTTTTGGTATACAAGCAGACACTTAACATTTTGTATATCTTGAGAAAAAAGCAATTTATATTTCATAGTCCACAAAGCTGAGAATGGAAATTTTTGCCAGGTTTTTATATCTTATATTTTCTTTGCTTTGAAATATTAATTGATGTTAACTGATAAAGCAAAATTTAATCCCAATTCTCTGTGAAACTTAAGCTCTGTGTATGGTCATTAGTTTTATTTAGATAAATGCAAAATAATAATTATTTTGATAAACATAAAATAATAAAAGTTGATTAATATCCTACATTTCATTGTTGCCGGACAAAACATGTTTAATTTTAAATTAATTTGACTTACAGGAAAATAGATATTATCAGGCCCTCTGGAAAAATTACCTCTGATGGACTAGCACTCTATCCTGATAAAACATTTTTCTTACCTACTTCATAGCTAATACAAATTTTATAGCTAATACAAATTTCATAGCTAATACAAATTCTTATTTAAGAATTGCTGTTATATCTCCTTCCTGTCTCTCTTTACCAACTTATGAGAGTGAGAAAGAACATTCATTATTCTTAATGGAAATACAAAAACTAAAATTTCCACAAAAATCTTAAAGCATTGTTTACAAAAAAAAAAAAATCTCCTACTAGACACCTGTTACATTATTTTAGTGTGTGTGTGTGTGTGTGTGTGTCTAACACTGCAAAGCATCTGTCTTTTTGAAGTCTCTAAGCTGTTCAAGACTATTATATTTTTAGACCAATCACCTGCCCAACTTTTATCTGTTACACCTACTCTTAAGTTTCTTAATTTTATTATATTCCCAAAATTTCTTAATAATTATCAGAAACTCTGAGAGTTGAATGAATAGTGAGTTTAATTTTCATCCCTTAACAGTATTTTCAATCATAACAGCTTATTCAAATTTATCGGTATCTCTTGAGTATCATTTGGTTAAGCACATTTTAGACGTTAGAACAAGGAAGGATTTGACTGAAACAAAAACTTATTTTGCTGCTTTGGTTGCAGAATTGTGTGTTATGACATGTGTTTAAAATTTTACATTTGAAAATATTAAATAGTTTAATACATGCTGTGGGCCATATTGTAGGATACAAGTGTTTAATCGATGGCTGGCTAGAACATCAAATTTTCCCTAGTTTACATTTGAACACCATTTCATTTTGTCATTTAATTAGTATTGTTTGTAAAGATTTCTTACCGTTTTAATCTATTTGTATAGAAAATTTATCTTAATGACTTTTATTGAATTTTCTGCTTCACTTACATTGCTAATATTCTTAGGATATATATATCTTTAAGACCTCAGGCAGGCCAAATATATTATATTACAAAAATATTAATGTTTGACTACATGAAAGCTTGTATGCTATAATGTATTTCTGGTACTATACTTCTTTTAATGGTGAAAGACAAAATCATCCCTAGAGGGATTAGAACACAGAGCAATGAGAAACTAACCTTTGCATACTGTAAAACTTCAAAAATGTTTTCCTAATAATTATAATTTCTAATGCAGAAGGCCAGAAACTAGAGGGAACAATATCAGAGCTTGACTTATTAATTTCATCAAGCCTGGATGAGTGAAAAAAAAAGAAGTTGACTTCGGCAGTTTGAACCAGATCATAAAAGGACCCAACTAAATTGCACAAGATATTTTGTCCATTACACTACCAATTCTGTTAATCCAGTTATAAATGATAATTACCATGAGTAATATTTGATTAAATTACCAGAGAAAGGTCTTGCCTAATTGAGTTTGCTTTCAGTTGAAACAACATTAAGAACTTTGCAAATGACCTTAAAGCCATTATGTATTCCCCTCCTTTGTAAATGTAAGGCTTCAGGCTTATATAAGAAATCATTATTATGAGAAAGTCTAATAGATGGCAAAACTAGTAGAACATTGGTCAGATCTAGAGTCAACTTTACCTTTCATCCTTCTAGGGACAACAAAACAAGCAACATTCAAATACTGGTTGATTACATCACCTCACCTTGAAATTGTGGCCTTGTTCCAAAGTAACAAAATGCTGTTATGTCTGTGAAGCTGCAGAAGTTGTAACAGACTGAACAAAAAGCTTTGCAGTATTTACTTGGAACTTTCTGAGTTGAAATTCTGTCATGGTTGACTTCTGCTTTTCATTTACCTGGAGCCAATAGAAGTACCAGTAATATATAAAGATAGAAATTATATTTATTATATCTATTTTATTTGGCATATGTCAATGAGTTTTTTGCATTTGAAATAGGCACTTTAGCTTCAATGTTCAGTTGGAGCAACCTCATTTAATGTCGTAATGTTCTTTGGCAAGACATGAATACTACACCTCCAACTGTTCATAACCCAATGCTTCAATAAAGAAACCATCATCCTAACACCTACTCTAGTCAGGGCATGCTTACTTAGTATATATTTTGAATTGTATAATTCATAGGATATGTAGTGATAGTGATTTTGTTTCGTTGTTTCTAAACATTTGCGAGTTTTGATGTGTATTTTTTGCTGCAAAGTATTGATTACTTCTAAGCTGTTATTCTAGGACATTAGGACTGTTGTTAATCAGGAATATTTCTTGTCTTTGGAACACTATTTTGGCTATTTTTCAAGTCAGGTGACAATTTGGCAAGTCTTTAGATGCTTTATTGATTTCACCCCTTTTGGTTGATAACAACTATGGAAAACATTTCAATATTTCATTCCCTCTTTCTCTCCATTGATAACTGATCATTTTTATTGTTATACATGAGGTATGACTGGATAACTTTTTTTCTGGCTTCTGTGATTGTGTGTAGCTATATCTATATGTATGCATTGCTATCACTATATGTGTGCATACATACAGGAATGTATAACAGATGTCTGTCATTTTGACTTTCCTTCAGTCTATGATCATTTTTTCTTTTTAAAGTGAGAGAGTAGTGTTAAAACTGTAACTTGACAGAATCATAGAACCCAATACCCTGATTTCTTTGATAGTTGGAAATCATACTCCATTTCTGTTTTCGGTACAGCTGTCGTTCTTGGCTAAACATGGCAGCTTGTATTCCACATTAGTCAGTTAATTTCATTCTGCTTGTCAGCCATTCCTCATTGCTTAGTAGAAATGAAAACGCCAGGATGATATGTTTAAACCTACTCTGTTTTGTTGGGCAAATAAAAATATCTACCCAATTTACTTAATTTCATATTGTCTGCCTACAATAGACTTAAGGACAGATTTTTTTTTTCTATCAGACATTTCTCCGTTATGAAATCAGAGCTATTCACAATCATTTAAAAAAAGCACTTAGAAATATTTACTACTTCTCTGAATGCTTTATTTGCACTTAGAGGGACATTAGCTGGAAAGGCTCAGTATCTTTAAGTAAAATAGCAAATTAAGCAGTAGCAGTGATATAAAAATGCTCAACTAATTTGATCAAGATGCTTACACTGTTTCTGCTTAACCCTTCTATATTGTACATGCACAATTATATACATACAAGCGTTTTCTGCAACTTGATAATGCATAACTTTGCTGTATCATTTATTTATGCCACCTTCTTCCTCACTAAACAGTTACCAGAGAGTTAACATTTCTCTTTCCCTTCTCATCCATTTAATTGTCCTGCATATACAATTGTCATTTTACATTTCCTTCTTCAACTCTTTTGGTTTGATTCTGTAGAAACTACCTCCAGATTTTGTATTGTTTGGTGGCATGTCTTTTGACTTCACTCCTTCCCTTTAATATAGGTTCTTAAAATAAACATTATTTTTGATCTCTATATTAAAGAAAATCTTTTAATTCTTAGTCCTTTGAAAATCTCTGTTTTTTTCTTTCTTTTTTTTTTTTTTTGTCCTTCAATTCTGTCCATTCAGTTCACAGTAATAGCTTGTTTTCAATTGGTGTGTAAGTTTATTCTAATTCGTTTCAAATCCATTTTCATTAATGTTTTTGAATATAGTAGTTATCAATATAAAGGAACCATAAGATTCTTTTTTGCTTTATACTTTATCATTATTTTTATTATAATGATAAACAAGACTCTGTGGTTTCTTTGTCAAATTTGTATATTTCAAATACTTATATAATTTAATTTTGTAACTGGCAGGAACTTAACTCATAAAGCAGTGAAAGGTGAATGCCAGAAGAATATGGGCAATATACAGCTATTGTTATACTCTAGTCATCTCCCTTTGGAATTAATCACCACTATACAAATGACTTACGCTTCTTTTATTGATCACTGGTCATTCTACATGCTAGGCTATAATTTCAATAGGAAAACAAAAAAGTGAAATGAAAAATGTTCAGATAGGCTTGTATTTCTATTTTTATATATATATATATGTGCGTGTTTATATTAAAATATTTATTTATTATAACTTAATATAGTCCATCTTTCCAAAGGATACCAAGTTGACAGAAATAGAGCGCTGGACTAAATTATATTGTTTTGTTCCTTTATATTCCAGGTTCAATTCCCATCTTCTTGACTACTTTCATCTTTCTGAGGTTGATAAAATAAATACCAGTAAAATACTGTTTTCTATTTACTTTTCATTACAAAATTTGACTTCTTGCCTAATCAAAAGATATGACAGTTTTTTAATCAGTCCATTTGTGTTTTATTTCCTGAACCTCACACACCTCCTTGTTCTTTTCGTTTTTAATGAATTTCGTTTTGTGATTTAAAAAAAAAAAAAATTCTGTGTAAACCAGCATTCGGACAATTCATATTTTTACTTGAGCTTCTGTGACGTTTTTTTTTTTCTTCTTTTTATAACTAAATGGGATTTGAATACCAACACCTTTAAAAAAAAAATATTTAAAACTACATTTTAGTTTTTTTTTTCTTTGAAATATTTCTGTATTTCTCAGATTTCTAGTTATTCTCTGTCATTATGAAACTAGTTGTTCATGTATAATTTTTTTAATGTTATTTTATTGTGTGAGATATTTACTAGACCCTGCACCTCCCCTAGAAGAACCAACCCTCTCAATGTTTTTGACAGTCATATTGCATTTTATAGTTTTTGTTTATATTTTTTGTTTGTTTTTGATTTTTTTTTTTCAATTTTATTTTGCCAAATAGCTATTTTATATGAAGATAAAACATAACATTGACAAAGGATAACACATAAGAGAAATGCACATGCATGCATACACACATACAAACAAATACAATTATTTTTCCTTTCATTTTTCTCGTATATATTATTTTTTTGCAATGTTTTTTGCTAATTTATTCATTCAGTTCTAATTTATACTTGGAAAGAGACCATAAAAATATAATTTGGAATAATAAATATTTAATTTATAAAAAAAATTTTTAACTTTTAAACTATAATTTTTCTAAAAACTTGTGAAAAAAAGTTTATAAATTAAAAAAATTGCATCAGTTGATACCCTTGAAAATACCCCCAAATTCTATTTTCTTTCCCTTTATCTTTAGTTTATTTTTTTATTCATCTTTTTAATTAACTTATTTATTCAAGTACTGATTTGTCCCTTTTTTTTATTATTACAATTTTGTTGTTAAATTAAAGGCAAAAACTGTACAAACAATATATTGTTCAACTGGCTTGTCTGTCTTTCGCTAGTTCATGCTAATGATGATAATTACAATGATGCTGGTGATGGTTGTGGTGTTGATGCTGATGTCATGCTTATTGATAATGATTGGTCCATTCACATACTGATTTTCAGAGTTACAACCCCCCCCCAAAAAAAATTACCCTTCAAAGCAACAAACAATAATAGTCCCCTAGACTGCCTCCTTATACAATTACACAATTGTAATATATATATACTATATGTATATGTGTGTGTATGTGTATATATATATATATATATGTATATGTATATATATATATATATGTGTGTATATATATATATATATATATATATATATATATATATATATAAAAAATATATATATATCAGTGGTGGACTAGCCACATTGCCAGCTTACCTGATGGCTTGTGGGCCACTGGGTTATGGAATCCATATATGGGGCCCGTTATTATCAAAGGCGCCCATCCCCTCAAGTTTGAGAGATTTTTTTTTTATTCACTACTGCAAGAATACATTAATTATTTCAGCTTGGTTGTGTGTGTAGACAGTTGAAAAGAATACTTTTAACAAAATAAAAATTAAATCATAGAATTATAGTTCAGGGTGGGCCACCATACTATCTTAGCAACCAATGATTTTACACACACTCCACCACTGTGTATTATATCTATATATATATACTGTACATGTATATATATAAATATACACTGTATATGTATATATATATATATATATATAAATATACACTGTATATGTATATAAATATTATACATATATACATATATATACTCTATAAATACTATGTATATATAAATATATATACTCTATAAATACTATGTATATATATATATATGCTATATATATAAATATATATACTCTATAAATACTATGTATATATATATATTATATATATGTGTATATATATACTATATGTGTATATATATATATGCTATATATACATATACTATGTGTATCTAATATATATATACTATATATGTAATATATACTATATATATATGTAATATATACTATATATATATGCCTATATATACTATATATATATGCTATATATGTAATATATACTATATATATATGCTATATATGTAATATATACTATATATATGCTATATATGTAATATATACTATATATGTATAACATATATGGGTGCAGGAGTGGCTGTGTGGTAAGTAACTTGCTTACCAACCACATTATTCTGGGGTCAGTCCCACTGTATAGCGTCTTGGGCAAGTATTTTCTAGTATAGCCTCGGACCAACCAAAGCCCTGTGAGTAGATTTGATAGAAAGAAGCCCATCGTATATATGTGTGTGTGTTTGTTTACCCACCACCACCATCACTTGACAACTGATGCTGGTGTGTTTGTCCCTGTAACTTAGCGGTTCGGCAAAAAGTCCGATAGGATAAGTCCTGGGGTCGATTTGCTCGACTAAAGGCGGTGCTCTAGCATGGCCTCAGTCAAATGAGTGAAACAAATAAAAGAATAAAAGAAAAAGGAATCCTTTATATATATATATATATATATGTATGCACTACATATATACATTAACATTATATATATGTATGTATGTGTATATATATATATAATATATATATATATATATATATATACACACTACATATATATACACTATATATATGTATGTGTATATATATATATATATATATATATATATATATATATATATATATATATACATACATACACGTATATACACTGTTTTATTCTTTTACTTGTTGAGCAAATTGACACGGACTCTGCTTCTTTGTAAGCTTAGTAATTAGTCTATCGGTTCTCTTTGCTGAACCGCTAAGTTTCAGGGTACATATATATATGTATGTGTGTGTATTTTTATGTATGTGTATGTATGTATGTGTGTGTGTATATATATATATAAATGTATATACCATGTGTGTGTGTGTATGTGTATATATATATATATATATATATATATATATATATATACACACACACATATACTATGTATACTATATATATATATTGAGATATGCTTGTGTAGTCACCCTTGCTAGCTACACTGATGATATGACAGTTCTGCAGATAATACAGACCCCTGCAGCAGGAGTTGGAATCTGCTTACAGATGGGCTGAGGACAATAATATTTAGTTTAATGCTGGAAAGTTGGAAGTCCTATGTGCAAAACTGAATATAAAGTTTACAGGGTGCCCTGACACATAGTGCATTAGAATCCTGGAATCTAAATCTGTGCAGGACCTGGGTATCAGCATGTGATGATACTTCTTTACAAGTGCACATGGCTGAGATGGGTACATAGTGCAGACAGTGAGCTTGATGTATCCTGAGAACCCTCAGAACCATAGAGAAGGAAGCCATGATGGTCCTTTGGAGGACATTCATCCTCAGCTACAAGGACTACTGCTCCAAGCTATGGTCACCCAACAGTGTAAAACTGTGAAATTAACAACAGACCTTAAAGCAATCCATTAATGCTTCGCAAAGACGATTGTTTCATTGCAACAGCTCAGCTACTGGGAGAGGCTGAAACAGCTAAGTCCCTACGTATTGGAGCAAAGGCGAGAGAGATGATATGCAGTAATGTATGTCTGGAAGTTCCTAGAAGAGATTGTGCCAAATTTTGGCATTAAAAGGTA
>NC_043010.1:43958213-44098213 GCF_006345805.1 Octopus sinensis
GCAGTAACAACAGTCAGACTATATGTTTTCTTGGCTCAGTCATTTTCATTAACCCATTAATTCTCTTCATTGTCTCTCACATGATCCCTCATATCACCACACTTACAACCCCATTTCATAATCAGCCTCAGCATCAATATCTCACTGCAATCTTTTAATTGCTTTGAACCTTCATAACTTTCCTTTGTCACTAGTCTCAGTATATTTTGTGAAACCCTTAAAAAGAAAAAGAATCCTTGTTTAATAAATTATTTTAAATCTGTTTAATATTTATGTATGTATGTATGTCCATCTACTAATGCTGTTACCACTAATAATCTAACCCCTCCACTTCCATTTGACCTGCGTTAGCCATGAACTAGTTTCATTTTGGATATGACCAGGTGAATGTATCATAGAAGTAAACTATGAGCAGCTAAGTGTGTATAGCCTGGCCTTAATTTTCTGGATGATGCATAGGTACTTTACTTGGGAAAGGCTTGAATGTTAATTTTCATTTAATTTTTATCATCCTCTCCATATGCTGAAGTTCAACTTACCTTTTTTTTTCTCCTTATTTAACTTATTTTTATTCCTTTTCTCTGTTGATAAAAAAATATTTTGGTTTAGTAAAACTAATAGTAATTCTAATTGATTTGTCTTTAATTTCTTTACATAGAGATTTGTTTATTATCATTAACATTGGTAATGTGGCAATCACAAACTGGTACAGCACCAGATGATATGCTATGCTAGTTTTTAGTTTCATGACATTCTGAATTTAAATCCTGCCAACTTTGCCATTTGTATTACTATAGTCAATAAAACAAATACCAATTATATCCAGGTTGGATATTGACATTTTGACATTTCCCTTCCCCAAAGCTTCATGCCAAAATTAGAAATAATTGTATTGGTATTATTACGAAAAAGCCAGTGAACAATAAAAACAGTAGCGACAAATTAAATGCCTGACAGAATCTAATTACATCTCTTTGTGTTTTGTGTTCAAATCCCATCAAACCTTGCCTGCCATTCTTTCAAGGCCAATAAATAAGTACCAGCTCAATAATGATCTCGATTTAATTGAGTATACTTTTTCACCATAATTTATTAATGTTGTTTCACCATAGCTTGAGCTCTGTTAGAAATTTTATTATTAATACATTACTAAATAACTCTTTTAAAAGAATGAAATAAGTTTTGCTAATAAACATATAGCCTTTTCTATGTGAATCTAAATTGCTTTACAGATGAAACTGTTAATATAAAAAAAAAGAATAAAACCATATATACATAATATATGTGTATGTATGTATAGTTCTACATACATGTGTGCGCACAAACACACACAGAGAAAAGTGTAACAGAATATTTTCAAAGACTAAATATTATTAATGCTTCCACCTCCAATGTTCTGAGATTCCAAACAATTGTATCTTGTGTGATAGATTTATCGTTTCTCTCTATATTTTAATTGGTGGGTTTAAAAGCCTCGACCTTTCTTTTCTTGCTTATAACTGTTTTATAGGATATTAAATCTTGTCAACCAAATCAAGTGGATGACATGATCTCAGTGAAATTTCTTTTCCCTCCTTTACTCCTAACTTTTTGTGTCTTTCGTGTCAACTTCTACTGCTATTTTAATGCCATTTTCAGTCCTTCTTTTACACTAATCATCTGCCTGTATCCTCCTGTCCTTAACTCTCTGCTTGACCTTCCAATCTCCATCATTATAACTAGTGCATATTTTTGCCATTCTGTGCAGACTAAGCTAACCAATACCATCGCTACCATTTACTAACTTTCACAAAACTGAGTATATTTCACTCTCTGTTTTTAGTGAGTTGGTATTAGCACAATGTAGGAGTATTATCATTCTCTGCTTCCACACAACCCCTATCCACCACCCCATCGTTTTCTTTCTCTACACGTTTTTTTCCTCCTTTTCACTGGGTATTTCTGAATTCCACCTTCTCTCTGGCAGACAAGAAGTTATGATCGGTCTTAGTAAGTGGGACTGAGTATTGACCCTGCAAAGATTAACCCCCCAATCCTAGATGAAGCTTATGATTATATGTGTGTATGCATGTACATATATATTTGAGTATATGAATAAATCTCTACATTATCTATTAAATGTTAAAAATCATTCCAACATATTCTGCTTTCCTATTTCTTCTTCACTAGACCCTCTTGGGGAATATTTTCTGTTGTCATTTTCCTTTCTTTTAAACATGAGTATGTAGCATCCAGAATTATATTGAAAAGTCTGTTATTTTAATCCTATCCCTTAAGGGTGATGAAATGTATTTTCTCCTTTTTGTCTTGTGCTTGCAATTATTCTTTGCTCTGACTGGTTATATTGTGTGTATGTGTATTTCTGTGTATGTGTGTAGTTTGAGTATTTTAGGTACAACCATTGTATGATTACTAACCAGGCAGCTTAGCAAGTCCTCAGGTAAAACAATATCTTTTTTATAACACAAAGTTACCCTTTAGACATTATAAATATTCAAAAATTCATTGCATCAAAAGATGCATATATATCTTCACACACACACACACACACACACACACATGTATTTGTAAATATATATAACATACATATACATACAGGATTTTCTGTTGTACTATCATATTGTATTATATATTAAGGACATTTTTCATCTGAATATTTCAGATAAAGACCTGGTTGTTTATTTTCATTGAATGTAATTAAAATTTCAATTAAAATGAATTTATTGTCAATATAAACCTTAGTAGAATTTGATACAGCAGAAAAATTAGCACAAATGGTGCGGGCTAAACTAGTGTCTAGTTTAGTATCTTGATATTCTAAAGTCAAACTCTGCTAAAGCCAGCTTTGTTATTTCAACATTCTAGAATGTTAAATTTAAGAATTGTCAATATTCTGGACTTCATTTAATTGACTTCTCTTTTCAAAGTTGGCCTTCTGCATCATCAAAAGATGATATTTTTGTTGTCAATGTGGCGAGCTATATAGAAGACCTAGTTTTGTTTGTTAAAGCCATTTATACAGCTAATGCCTTTGAGAAAGTCATGAATGCCATATTATCTCATTTTCTCCTTCATGAAGCCTTATTTATATTTGACAAGAATTTATTATTTCCTCCAGAAAAGAAATTATTCTATTTCTTTTGGCTCTTTTGCAACCATTATAGCAATTATAAGAATTTAGAATATTTTTTACTTTGTTAATTTTACTACTGACTTGCTGTTGAGACTACACACACACACACATATTTATCATATATGTAGGCTAAGAATATTATAGTGTCATTAAGTATTGAAGTGACTGTTAAGATGTTGCTGGCCAAATGGAAAAGTAACTGAGCACTTGGAATTTACCCTAGAGTAGACTCTGCTTAGTTGTACGGGTACTTTCTTGCACATATCTATGTAAATATAATTCTTTCCCCCTTCTTTTCTGCTTACACAAAATAAATTTCTTTTTATAAAAATTAACAAGTATTTTGAAATGTGTGTGTACTTGCACTTTTATTATCTTCACTCTTTTTCACTTTTTTAACAACTCTTTTATGTGCAGTTGGATATTTCTAATGTTATTTTTTACTTTTATTTTCTACAAAATGTCCACAATGTGTAGTATAGACCAATGTGAATTGACTAGTTTAGATTAGTCCTGGTCCTTCTCTGGTTGAAAACCTGTTGTTGTTGTTGATGTTGTTTAGAAAATAGCCCTTTGCTTATTGATTTAGTTAAAGGGCTTTTATTGATTAACATTTATCATTCCCCTTTTATTATTATTATTATTATTATTATTATTATTATTATTCTAAGGCAGTGAGTGGTAGAACTAGTCAAATGCCAGACAAAATGCCTTGCAATATTTAATTAAATCCTTTATGTTCTGAGTTCAAATTCTGCCAGGGTCAACTTTGCTTCCGTCTATTTGAGCTTGATAAATACCACTGAAGTAATACTGGGGTTGATTTTAATTGACTGTCTTTTCTCCCAAAAATCTGCGGCATTGTGCCAAATTTGAAATTATAGAATCAATAGAAGGCAGTCAAAATACCTCGTGATATTTACTTTCTGAGTTGAAATCCTGTGAATGTCAACTTTTCCTTTCATTCTTCTAGAATTGATAAAATAAGAACCAACCAAATACTAGGTGATTATCTTCCTAACAACAATGTTCCAGCTTTAGATTGTGTTGTAATTGATATTGTTATTGATAGGGCGGTGAATTGGCAGAGTTAATGGAGTGCTGGTGAAAATGTCCTTTGGTATTCAGTAACTCCACTTTATATTCCAAGTTCAAATCCTGCCAGGATGGACTTCTAAATTTTCATCTTACCAGTCAAATACTGGTGTAGATTTAATCATCTCCACTCTATCCTAAAATATGAGTTTGTCTCTTCCTAATTCAGTAAATTTGAGCTAACAGAAATCATTAATCAGACAAAATGCTTAGCAGCATTTCTTCTTGCACTTAATTGTTTTGTTCAAATTCTGCTGAGGTCAACTTTACTTTTCATCCTTTCAAGGTCAATAATAAAGTAGTAGTCAAGTCCTGGGGGTCAATGTAATCAACATGCCCCTTCCCAATCAAAATTGTTGACCTTGTGCCAAAATTAGAAAGAATTCTTAATATTCTTACTAATACTATTCTTGTTGTTAAGGAAGTGGATTGATAGAATACAGTTCAACATGGGACAAAATGCCTTGTATTTATTACATTCAAATGATTTTTGTTCACATCTTACTGACATTCATTTTGTATTTCATCTCTTCGGAATTAATACAATGAATACACAAAGTGTTACTCAGCAGCACTCCTACTTTACCATGCAAGCCCTATTTAGGATATGGTTTCTATTCCTGGCTGGAAGTGTTTTAACTTCATTTATATTACTTGTAAAATGCTTAAGCATCACAACTCCCCAGTTCTCCTACTCCCTAAAAATCTCAGACTTCATGCCTATATAAGAGACTAATATTTTTATTATAACTAATCTACTAATTTTTCATAATACACACACATATACTAATTAGTTCCTCAACAAATAAATAAAAAATTTTTAACGTCTACTATTTGCATGCCCCACTTACCCCAAAGTATAAATAAATCATTCCATGGAATGTTGCTGTCAAATTCAACTATTCTTAACTATATTTTTAAATTCCGCTTATTTTGAACTGCATTATTTAAATAAATAAACTTTAAAAAGAAAGGTGGGTGGGGTCTCCTTTTTGTGAAAAAAAAAATTACAAAAAAGCCAAAGTAGGCAAACAAAAAGAGAAATTCACATCCAAACAAATGTTCAATCATTTTTTAATTATTTTAATGCATTTGAGCTATGTGTATGGGTGCAGCTGTTATTATAACTTTCTTCTACACATAATGTGTACCTGAAAAAGATATAAAAAGATGACCATTGAGTATTCATAAGATGCAAGCTGTTTATTACTATTTTTAAATGTGTAATGGCTGAGTGAATAAAGGTAACTTGTTATTGGATTGGACTTTAGGCTTATGGATTCTAAAATTTGCACCTCCCTAACTGTGACATAGCTTTATCATTGTTGTTGTTATTATTATTATTATTATTATTATTGGAATCAGGTGCTAACTTTCTCATAACTGCTTTCTAACTGGAAGTTCTATGAATGTAACAAAATTGTTTCCTACATCTTGTTATCTATCAGTATAGCCTGGTCCTGAAGTGGTAATTAGAGAGCTGTAAATTTTTAAGAAATTAAAACTGAAAAGAGAAATTACTCTCTTTCGTTTCTCTCTCTTTCTCTCTCTCTCCCTCTCTCTCTCTCTCTCTCTCTCTCTCTCTCTCTCTCTCTCTCGCACACACACACACACACATACACACAGTTACTTTTTCTCCTTGCTTGTGATTTCAAAAACCAGCAACAGAAATTGAAATTTTATAGTTGTGGTCCCATGCAAAGTACTTAATGATGGTTATTTGTGATTGCTTTCTCCTGTAAAATTACCATATTGGTGAGTAAAAGATTAAGCTAACATCATGTTCAACAACACTTTTCTATGCCCTTTTAATAAAATAAAAAAAGAGAAACACTAGGATTTACAATTGGTGTCACAACATGAAACTTCTCTCAGCAAACAGAAGTAATGGAACCCATGCTGGCCATACTATCAGTTACAAACAAAAATGACTATAGTCTATGTTGAATTACAGAAATAATCCTTCAACATAGCTGTATTTCAGAATCAGGTGGTTTCAGCAGTATGAAGAAATATATCATGTTCATTTCATTACTGGAAAGTATTTAAAGTGTTCATAGTTAGTATTGATGAAATTATCTATTTTCATAAAAGCTGTTAACACTAACCTACCTTTTGTTTTTCATGCAGAAAGCATCTCTGAATCGTTGAATCTATGAATAATTTTATTTTTCTCATGCCGGTAAATATACAATCTTGTATATTTACAGATTCATTCATTATTATTTTGGTAAGTATGGGGAGGTCAGAATAATACAGAAGTATATCCAAAGATGACTCCCATACATGCTGGAAAAATGAAAATTATTAGTCATTGATTAATTTTCTATACATTAAATATATTGATCTGTCTTCATATTGATATAATTTTTATGGGTCATGTGGATTCCACAACATCAAAATTGTACCTTTCAATTTTTTTTTTACTATTTTGTGTTGGTTTATTGCCATTTATATTTCTAGACTGTTTCTCTCTCATTTATAAACACATAAAACATGATTTTGTTAGCATTTATGCTGCTCTGCTAGAGAAGTTCATGATTTGGTCTTAATAACCAACTGGAACTTTTTCAATTACAATGCTATTGAATTACTATTTCCATATCCTTATAATTTAACACTTTATATATAGGTATGCATGTATAGTTTACGCCATCTCCTATATCATTTCACAAATGTTCTCTGTCATCCACTTGTCCTTTCTCTTGTATCCTATCAAGAATGTTCACTTCCAAAAGCAAAATGTCTATATAGAGTTTTTTTTGTATAGAATTGTGAATGCTATAGTAACGTTATATAATGTATTATATTGGAGTGGGGCAATATATATGTGTGCGTGTGTGTGTCGGAGACCCTCTTCGATTATGAATGATCATGGGATTGCACCTAGAAAGTTACCCTCCCAGGCACAAGTCCGGGCAAGGTTGTTTATGGAAGACCAGCAGTCGCACATGCATACCAGCCTACCCTCTCCACGCCTCCAATGTTATCCAAGGGAAAGGCAAAGGCCAATACAGCTTGGCACCAGTGACGTCACAACTTATTTCTACAGCTGAGTGAACTGGAGCAAGGTGAAATAAAGTGTCTTGCTCAAGAACACAACACACAGCCCGGTTCCGGATTCGAACTCACAACCTCACAGTCGTAAGTTCGATGCTCTATCCACTGAGCCATGCGCCTTCACATGTGCATATATATATATATGTATATATATATGTGTGTGTGTGTGTGTGTGTGATGAAAACAAGTGTAGGAACAACAAGGAAGTGTATTAGTTTGATGCTTGGAAAAAATGGAAAAGTCTTATACATTTCGAGCCTACACTATTCGACAGAAAGAAATAAAAGGAAATAAATTGAGAGAGAATGAAGAAAAATGTGTTGATTTCAGTGGTCCAACATGACAAATATATATACGTGTGTGTGTGTTTTATTTTTATGTATAGTTGCTTACAAACATAGTCAAAAATTAAATTGAAGGATCACTTATTATCTTTCAGTAGAGTAACATATTTATTTTATTTTCACACAGTAAGGTTGCAGTTACTTTAAAGTTTCAGCTTACTAAGGGTTAAGTTGTGTGTGTCTGTATATGTGTACACACACTCATACATGCATACAGACACAAACACACACTTATTATGTAGAAAGGGTTATAATCCAAGCTGTGTCCTCTTAAAGCATATCTGCTTATTGTAATACTCTGAAGTCGTATGTAGATGTTGTGTCTTTGTGGGTTATGCATAAGAGTTGAAAAATACTGGAAAATGTTTTTTGTAGAGTAATTACATATCAAAACAGGAAATTGGGGGGGAAAATTTTTGGTACTGTTTATTCACCATTACATGTGTTTCATTTGCTTATAGGAGTTACAAAATTGTATATTTAGGAGAAACACATAAAACCGCTCCTACTAGAAATTCTTCAGACACAAAATCAAATAATTATTTAAATAATACCAAAAATTTTATTTTCCAATCTCCTGTTTTGATACACAGACATACACACACTCACACATATATTAGTACACTTATTCTCACTCTTATAAAAATAGTAATGATAAAATAATAAACTAACATTTAGAAATAAAAACTTAAAACTAAATCTGTGACCACAAAATACAAGTATTACTCCCAACACCAACCAGTATTACAAGAGTGAAACATGGAGAGATTGAGAGAGACAGACAGACAGACAAAAAGTAAAGTAAAAGAGGAGAATTTTTCTTATGGATATTGAAACAAAAATATTGTTTTTTTTACAAGAAATTGTTTCTATTTTGGGGCTAGATTGTCTCGTGTTCATTTATATATATTTTGTATTTTTTGTGTGGATGTATTTGCTGTAGTTTAACTTATATATTTATTGCTATGCTCTGTTGTCCGGATATATTTTATTTTATTGTATCTATATATTTATTGCTATTAATTTGTTTCTGTGGTTGATTAATTGCTTTTTGGATTTCGGGATAATTAATAGTACTACAATCACCACCACCACCACTACAACAACAACAACAACAACAACAACACTATTATTACTATTACTACTGCATTACTGCAATCACTATTACTGCAACTACAATCAATATTGCTGCTACTCCTACAATCATTACTAATACAACACAAGCCAATGAGAGGGCCTCTATGCAGGTACTCAACCTGCTAGAAATCGCAACTAAATCTTCCCCAAATCACACCTCTCTCATCTTAAAAAATGGAAAGACACTAGATAATATAGCCCTGGATACCCTTTAAAATGATGGGATAGTCATATTTCCAATGCTTCTGATCATTGGTCTACTCAACCAAGTTTAACCTGGAGCTGAACAACTATGACTAATACAACTACATCCTTCTCCAGTAATCATTTAATCATGTTATCAACTTAAAAACCAAACAACAAACTATTTTAGTTTAGACATATCCAGTTCTTCAGTAAGGGTCATTTGTGTACTATTGTCATTATAGTACAAACACATACATACATCTATTAAATGTTTGTGTATTTATGTGTACTTGTATTAGATGGGATATATTCTCAAATTGTGCTGCCAGAAACACACACAGTAACTATAAAATGGCCAAGCTGCTAACAAAATCCAGACATGAGACGTTATCTCCACTGTCAGCTCTGCTATCGGTGTCAGACAATTTGTAGTTCTTTACAAATGTTAAATTTACTATGATTAATATTCAATTTGATGCCTGATGAAAAAAAACAAAAAAAAACTCATCTTAAGAGAATTCCAGAGAATTGCACTTTTCAAAAGAAAGGATTGGATAAAGTCTTTCACACAGGTTTGTTGGATGAGTCACAGCTTAGATGACAAGAGGAGAACACTTGTGTGCATTAGATGAGCTTAAGTAGAGGTGGTGTATATCATTTTAATTTAGTGGATTACAGGCCATTCTCAAAGCAGTAGATGAAGCAGAGAATAGTACTCTGTAAAAGGAAGCTAAGTCTTTGGGGTGCAGTTTTGGTAATGTTGTATATGTGTGATCACTATGAGTGATCTTCAGAAATTGTGACTCCCAAGAATTTGAAGAGATTTTGAAGGCTTTTAGCTGTGTTCGTATATAGAGGTGATTGTATGTTGATGCTGTTGAAGAAGTAGATTGTTATGTATCCATTAGAAGATGCTTTCAAATACTCTATTCATGTAATCAGTAGCAGTCTGTCATGAAATATCTATGTCTTATGTGGATATATATATGCAAATAGAATATTTGTGTCAACATTATTTTACTTGGCTGTCAATAAATCACACAAATACATTCACATGGACATGCATATATGTATATACATATGTGTATAACTGACTTCATGTACATTTTATATGTTATTTGTGTGTGTATAAAACTGTCTGTTATGTAATACAACAGACAAGAAACTAAAAGATGCTGTTTTCTTTTACTTCTTCCTTAAATTAATCAACTTTATACAATATATTTTTGTTCATGAAAATGTCTCTAAAAATTGAAGAGAAAGTATTTAATTTTTTAACATTCTTCAATTTTTGTTTTTATTTCATAATTATTTTCTTTGATTAAACTTTTTTCATTTTGTACCATCTTAAAAATAACAATGTTATATTTTTTAGTTTTATTTTACTTCATCTGATAATTGAATCTGCATCAATTCAAGATATGGTCCATCTTCCTATGGAAACTTTTACTTCAGCACAAACATCTGATTTGTATTAAATCTCTGTAGATTCTCAGGACAAAAAGTCCAATTGGAGATGTAATGCATACAAGTATAACGACAGAGAAAACTGGTCTCTCCAACAGCCAATAGCCACCATTGTGGTCATTTCATTTGTGAATAGAAGGAAAGAAAACAATATTCTAAAAGAAGAAGAATCAGAAACAAAATACATTTGAATGTTTAATAATGTTGAATTTTTTGTTAATTTATTTTTCTTATTTATTTTTTCACTTCTGAAAATAAAACTTGATAATAATAACACTTATTGGAGAGATGGTTTTTATTGGGTTGTATAAAGACCAACTCAGACCACTCTTGCATCACTTTGTGGGGTTTCATTTGGTTGCTCTCCACCTGAACTAAACACATTGAGTTTTATTTCACAGCAAATACTATTTTCAATTATAAACTTTTCATCCAATCTTGCATATCAAATCCAGATGTTTTCTTATTTTTATAAATACCCAAAATTAACAGAGGTCACTTGACCTTGTTATTATTTTACTGTTAATGTACAATATGCTTTTTCTTCTCTCTCTCACTCTCTCTCTCTCTCGCTATCTTCTCTTTAATATCTTCTTTCTATTTTTATTGTTTTTTTGTACCATTCAGTTTTCATTTTAAATCAATTGGGCAGTATCTATATACAAATGTTATTTTTTTTATTTAAAAAGCAAAAAAAAAAAACAGAAAAAAATTAGAAATACTTTTTTAATTGTATTCATTTATTTGTTTGTTTTGTAATAAAAGGTAGTGTGGGCAAATATTTTTGTGGAAACATCTTAGGACTATTTGTTTTTGAATTAGTGCACAGTCAAACTTTTAAGACTGTGACCAGTTAGAGCTGACCATGGTCATAAAAGTAAGCATGGGTCTTAAAGTTGTTTAAGAGATTAAAGCTTTCTCAGTGCTTAATCCTTTCATGACAACTAGATCTGCATCTAAAGTCTAAGATGGAAGAGAAGTCTATAGCAGCCAAGATGACCTCGACAAGTTCTGATACAAATAACTCAACCCAAAATTTTATTGACACCTCAGTTAGTCTTATTATTGACCTTATTCTCTTATGAATGGTTACTGCCAGATGTGAAGCAACTTGAAAGGATTATTTCAGTTTTGTGATTGTATTTTCATATCAGATTGTATCTGACTGATGGTTGGAAAACATTGTGAACACTAGCTCATCATAATTGCATTAAGTCTGTTCCTTATTACAACCATCACTACTACTACTACTAATGATATTAATAAAAGGCTTTTTGATGGCAGGCCTCAAGTGGGTATCGACATTATAAACCTGAAATTAACTGTTATGCCCCTACCTTTCACTACTTATCGCTCTGTTATTTCCAAAATTTATACACTGAACTCACAGTGTAAAAGAAAAATCAACAACTATTTTTCATTAATTTATCTGTAGAGCATAACATCTCTTTTTAGGTTTCCTTGTATAAACCAGAGAAATACATTATATGTCTGTTTCTAAGGGACAGGGTTAGTGATGGGGTGAGGCACAGAGAAATGTGGTCAAGCAGGGTGAGAGGAAGGCAAATATCTTACTGATAATCTTGCCTCTAGACTCCTCTCATTACTATAGCACATCTACCAAATATAACTGCCCATTGCATAGCATTGCATTTTTTTGGTTATTTTGCTACTTCCTTGTTGCTTTTTTTTTTGTGTTTACCCCTCCACCTATATCCTTTGGCTTCATTCAGTATTGAAATGTATTTTATTGTTGTTATTATTATTATTAATATTATTATTAGTATCTTCATTATCACTATCATTATCATCATTGTAAAAAAAAAAAAGGCAGGACTTTGGCAGAAATGACAGAGCATTTGACTAAATACTTGTCAGAAATAAGCTGCTCTACATTCTGTATCCAAATCCCGTCAAGGTTGACTTTGCCTTTCATCTCTCCAGGGTTGATTAAGAATAAAATACCAGTCATGTACTGGGGTTGATCTGATTGACTGTCTCTACCCTACAGATATGTGGCCCTGTGCCAATATGAGAGAACCATTATTATCAGTATTATTATTTTTGTTTTGTTGACTGAAAAAATATTAGCTGGCACCTATTGAAGCCTCATTCCTTGTAAACCACATTTCGTAATTAATTAATCTATGTTATTTATTCAATATTATTTTTTTATTTTGGAAAAACAAAACTGTAAAAAAAAATTAATAATACATATATATATATTATATATATAATACAAAGAAAAATATAAAAGAACAGTTTGAAAGCTAAAGTATACATGAAAAAAACCAAAGTAGGAGATAATAATGAAATATTTTTTAATTTCTCACTTTCTTTTTTAAATTCAAAAGACAAAAAAAAAAAAAAGCAAGAGAAAGGACTTTGTACTGTTTTCTTTTATATATATATATATTCAGATCTGGAAACTAATCTTTTTTTTTTTTGTAAAATGTCTTTTATATTTTTTTTATTTGTTTCTTTTTCTCTGTCCTTTTTTAAAAAAAACCAAATGCTTTAAAACTTAGTAATACACACACACACATACCTATATTTATAAGTTTACTCTCAAATATTTGTTTGTGATTCTACATATTTTTGTAAGGAAATGTGTGAGTGAGTGGGTAACACATTAAAACAAAATCAGTCACTTTTAGAACTAGAAAGAAACTAATTATAACACTTTCTTTTTTTATTATTTTCTTCCTGTTGATCAAGTGTATTCAGCTTTAGTCTTCCAGTGAGGCCAGCTTTTCTGTGACTTACATTTAGAGTTATTAGAGTTAGTGTTAACCTACTAGGACTGAACATTTGCTATAGCAATCTACTTGCAGTATCTTCATCTCAAGGAGAAACCACTTTGTGCAAAAACTCTCTCTCTCTCTCTCTCATGTGTATGATATATATAGAATAAAGACATGACAAGAGTAGTTTAATATGCATCAAGCTGTAAACACCACCACAGAGTTGATCATGTTTACATACCTAAGCAGTTTCCCTTGCATTTTGACTTTCCTGTTTTGTCTTTTACTCTCATAGAAATACGCATATAAAAATCCGGACACACACACACATTCAATAACACATGTATACATTCACAGATAAGATTAAGCCTTTTTGTTGAAATATTAAATTATTTTAACAGAAAAATTGAATAGAAAAATGCATTGTTTCTTGTAGTAGTTGTGATGGGGGTGGCTTGTGATTTTGGTGGTGGTGATATAATGTTTTTAAAAAAAATTGATGGGTCAAAGTTTATTTCAACTTGTTCATAAGCAGTTGGTTACAGTATTTCTTCTACAAGAATTATTCCAGCTGTATCCATTTCTGGATATTAATGTCTGCCCTACACTATAGCCCCTAGCTATACAAGTCAAAGACGGAGTCTCTACGTGGTTGTTCAACCTGCTAGAAATAGTCACATCTCTCTGAGATCACATCCTAACTTTGGAAAAAAGGGTTATTTTGGATAATGTGGTCCTAAGTTCCTTGTGCAGAGGGAAAATATGAGATGATCGTAGGTCTATTTAATCAGGGTTGACCTAGATTCACACAAAACAGTCAATAGCTGTGTGGTCATGTTTAACTACTCTGTGTAGTTTCTTTATAACTGGATGAACCACTATCACACCAGCACTCACCACCATAATCTTTGCAAATGACTGACATCCTACTTGGTTTTCACAAACGGTTGACCATTAACACTTGAGCTCACTTATCTGTGTGTGTGTATTTACAAACTTCATACATATCTTCATTATAACTTAACCAACTCATTCTACAAACTATCATTGATGCTCAACATACATTTTTTTTTCTCTTTTCTCTTCCTTTCATTGTTGAAGCATTTTCTATGAAATAATAAATTTATTTTGGTTTTAACATAATAAAGCTACAACATTAATGAAAAAAAATTAAAATAACATTTACTTAGAATTAAAAAATAGATCAGGAATGATTTAGTGCAAAACTTGTATGGTTAATACAAGCTGCTTTTATATATATATATATATATAAACATCTATTTTTTCCATGTAACATGGTCAGTCCAACTTAAGCCAGCATGAAAAAAAAATGTTAAAATGATGAATTTGATATATATAGGATGCACAAAAATATATGTTAATATAAAAGAAACCTATATAAAATGTATGTTTATACATACATACATACATATATATATATATATATATATATATATATATATATATATATATATATATATATATATTATATGTATGTATTTATACTTATATTTACCTATAAATTTGTACATACATATACTATCATACATTGGACCTTTCAGATCAGTTCATTCTTATTTATTGTACACTTGACATCACAAGATCTTTTACAAACCCACTCACTCACCTATTAGATGTATACGATTTAACAATAACTGTTCTTTCACTTTTATTCTCTATTTCTGCTATTTAGATCTTAGAAACCTAAACCACCCTAACTTGTATTTGAAGGCTGGGTCTTTAATTATTATTTTTCTTTATTTTTTAGCTTCCCCACTTCTCACTCTTTAGATAAATCACTATTTGAATTATAATAATAATTTGGTATATTTTTTAAAATATTACTTAATATTTACACCTTAATTGCAGAAGCATCAGATTGTTCTACAATCAGCAAAATCACTTGCCTGTCTGTTTATCTATCTGCAAGCATAGCATAAGTTTGTTGTCTCTGCCTGTGTGTAGATATATTTTTTTGCCACTAATGAATACAACTGACTGAATAATTTACGAATTTTATGAAATTCAAAAAAAATTTGTTTCAAGTAGGTTCCATCATTGCCTTTATTTTTTTTATTGAATCAGAAACATAGTAAGAAAGGTACTGTTTAGGTTTACATATCAGTTCAAGCTACATATGTCAACTCAGCACAGATCCTCTACTGTAGGTCTATAACATCTACTACTATCTTATTGATTTCCTTTCTCCATACTCTGGTATTCAAGTTAAAATGTTTGGGTTTTTTTTTTCATGTTTTTATCTGTAAACCCATGCAAGATTAAGAACTGTGAAAGAGCTAGAGAATTAGCAAACTTGTGTGAGAGATATGCTTCGGGATTAAGATCTATGGAAATTATTTTTATTGAGTTGTGTGAGCAACTCTTATTATTTAAGACTAGACAAGCAAATTGCCTACTGATTTGGTGGTTTACAAGTTTCAATCCTGCCAACAGTTCTCTTTTTGTGTATATGTGTATGTGTGTGTGTTCATGAAAAGGGTCAAACAGCATATTTTACATCTGAAATCTGTGTTATAGATACAGCTACCCCTGTGTCACTGAGCAAAGCTGACTGAGTGATACCCAGTAAGAAGAGACCACTTCAATTTATTCATTGATTCCTGTTAGCATTCCATCTTTATCAAGAGTAACATATAATTGTCACCCATGAATAATAGCCAACTTTGAGCAATTGAATGTCCAATACAATATAGACAGGAAGTGAAATAACATGAGTGGTTCTATAAAACAGAGCTAAAAAGAGATCAAAACTCTGGAGAAAAATGTTTTACTGTAATAGAGATTTCCAAACTTTCTTTTTAAAAGTATAGAGTTTTGTCCTCTGATTTCAAAGAATAATCAGGTTAGAAATGTTATCTTTCTATGATTATTTAGGTTTTTTAAATATTGATATACGCATAAGTATTACTGGAGTAGTTTAGCTAGATGCCCCTCTATACACCATAAAATAGGAATGATATATATTTTGTTAAGTGGACAGAGATAAATATGAAGATATTACTTGTCTGAAAGTACAGCAGAAATACTTTTGTGGTTAGTAACCTACCACTGTAAGAAATCAATCACCACACAATCACTTTATCTGAGATTGTTCTTGGTTGTTAAATTTGTGCTACGTGATTCCTCTTTTAAGCTGATCTTGCAACTCTGATGCTAATGAATAATTGCCTCATATAACCCATGCTGGCTAACTGGTTTACCTCCCATGCCATTTGATGCCAAATTTATCAAGGTATGCTTTTGTTCTTTATAGTAACTATGAAATGTTGTTAATGTAAGATGTTCATAAAATTTGTACTAATTGCATAGATATATTTCACTCTTAAGTAAAATCTTTTCTTATATCTTTTGAAACGGCTAACTAACGTGATTTCTCATTGACAGTTTTTGATTATTATCATTAATTAATTGAAAAATTGACCCCTTTAAATGTCCATAAAAAGAGAAAAAATCTTTTCTAGTATATTGAGATTGTGTGAAAAAATTTAAATTTATTTTTTCTTGGTAGAGGATACAGAAAACAGTGGTAGTCTTTTTAATCAAGAAATGTGGAAAGAAAAAAAAAAAAAAGAAAATGATTTTAAAAGTTGATAAAAGAGAATTTTTTATTTTTATTTTTAAAAAATAAAATTTTTTTAGTTTATTTTAGTATTTATATCTATGAATAAATGTATTTCTTACTATTCTGCAAACACAAAACACACACACACACACACAAACACACACACACACAAACACACACACACATACACACACACACACAAACACACACACACGCAACAGCTGCATATAACACATACATAAAGTGGATTTTGTAGAATTTTAGAGAGAGAAGGAAATGAAATTCATGATTGAAAGCTATTAAGGTGTATATTTTAGTTTTTTAGCAGAACACGAAATCTGTCAAACACAAATATTACACAATAGTATCTTAAATGAAGGAATGTTTATTTTCCACCTGCTTTATTTTGATAGATACAAATTTCACAAATATATTCACCCATATTTTCAACCGAACAAAACAGATGTACAACTTTAATTTAAAACCATATATACACATCTCAACACAAATCTTCACATGCACACAAGTCAAAGAAAATATTGCATAAAATGTTTCTCTAAAAGTTCACTTTAAGAAATAATTATTAAAAAAAATAAAAACCTTTTAAAAAAAAGATGAAGTTTCTATGTTTTCTATAATAAAGGCTGAGTCTCTGAAAAAAATTCTTTTTTTATAATAAATTTTTGTGTCTATAATAAACATTGACAATTTTTTTAAATTCCTCCCTTCCCTAATTTTTGTCAAACCCCAAGCCAATGGCCACAGGTTGGTATGGCCTACTGTTTTTGTTGACTGTAGCAGAACTTTTTAAGAATTTCACAAAGTGGGGAAAAATTGTTTTTAGGAAAATAAAGAGAAAAATACACAATATTCTAAAAATTGTCCCAAACTGTTTATTTTTTAAATTATTTTTTCAGTCCCTGAAACACTTGTCTCTGGAAAAAAAATTTTTTTCTTTTCTTTATGTTTTTGTTTACCCAAAGGAGAAGCGATTTCTACCTTTCTTCCTTCCTGCTAATATTTATTTAACATGGTAAGATATTTGATAAAGATAACTAAAATTACTCTACAGTTCCATCGTTCCATTTTCTTTTCTGCAGCATTGTTACTTTATTAATACACATGATATGAACATATATGTGATCACCATGATCGACCAGGCTATCAGATGTTGCTACACATCTCTGGTAACAATGCGCTTCGCATTGATGCCTTCAAATGATGCCACCCTGCTGGCTAAGCAAGCAAGCCAACAGAAGAAAGAGTGAGAGAAAGTTGTGGTGAAAGAGTCCAGTAGGGATCACCACCACACCCTGCTTGAGCCTCGTGGATCTTTAGGTATTTTTGCTCAATAAACACTCACAACGCCCGGTCTGGGAATTGAAACCGCGATCCTACGACCGTGAGTCCGCTACTCTGACCACTGAGCCATTGCGTCTCCACATGAACATATATGTATATGCATATATATGCATGTTTAAATATTATATAGACATGTATAAAAATGTGTATATACGTATATTTAAATTATAGTCATAAGCATATAACATTACATGTTAGTCATAAGTGATCTCTTTCTCTCTCTCTCGTGGCAGATTTTCTACAGACAAATGCCCTTCCTATCACCAACTTTTACTGTTGTTGTTTCCAAGCAAAGTGATAATTCACCATGACCAGATATTTCTCATGGGAGATTAGAGACAGATGACACCGTTTGTATGAGATTGATGCTTGTGTGAACTATAACATGATGTCAAGACAAGAAGACACAAATGCACACACACTTCATTTCCTTTCTAACTCTGCTTACAAATTTTCTCCCACTATAACATTCTTGGCAAAGGTAGATTTTATATACTTAAATGGAAAGAATATTGGTCTAACGTATATATATATATATATATATCACGTGATCACGTGACCAACCAGTCCATCAGATGTAGCTACACATCGCTGGTCACAATGCCACCCCACTGGCTAAGCGAGCAGGCCGACAGAAGAAAGAGTGGGAGAAAGAGGGGTGAAAGAGTACAGCAGGGATCACCACCCCCTGCCGGAGCGTCATAGAGCTTTTAGGTGTTTTCGCTCAATAAACACTCACAACACCCGGTCTAGGAATTGAAACCGCGATCTTGCGACCGCGAGTCCGCTGCCCTAACCACTGGGCCATTGCGCCTCCACACATACGCATATATATATATGTATATATGTATGTATATATGTATATGTATATATGTATGTCTATATATGTATGTATATACATATATATGTATGTATATATATATATGTATGTCTATATATGTATGTTTATATATGTATGTATATATATGTATGTATATATATATATATAGGCGCAGGAGTGGCTGTGTGGTAAGTAGCTTGCTAACCAACCACATGGTTCCGGGTTCAGTCCCACTGCGTGGCATCTTGGGCAAGTGTCTTCTGCTATAGCCCCGGGCCGACCAATGCCTTGTGAGTGGATTTGGTAGACGGAAACTGAAAGAAGCCTGTCGTATATATGTATATATATATGTGTGTGTGTTTATGTGTCTGTATTTGTCCCCCTAGCATCGCTTGACAACCGATGCTGGTGTGTTTATGTCCCCGTCACTTAGCGGTTCGGCAAAAAAGAGACCGATAGAATAAGTACTGGGCTTACAAAGAATAAGTCCCGGGGTCGAGTTGCTCGATTAAAGGCGGTGCTCCAGCATGGCCGCAGTCAAATGACTGAAACAAGTAAAAAAAAAAAAAATAAATAAAAAAAAAAGATATATATATATATATATATATATATTAAGGTATGTAGAAAAATACAACAAGGACAAGAACGTATAACTCTTAGAAGACGATACAATAAACACGGACAGGACATTCGAAACCCTCAGTCTTCAGTCAAGAACCGGATCATCGTAGTAATTTTGGCTGATTAATCTTGAGATTACTAGATCACGGCCAGCCCTCCAAGAAAAACTAAGCAACGAGCATTAGAAAAACTAAGGTGGGAGCGTAGATTTCCTGGAAGAAGGATCGAATGCATACGGACACCAGGACAGCAAAAGGGACGAATATAAAAAAACAAAAAAATCATGGAATACAGAAACATGAAATACAGAAGCATTAACGATGAAAACAACAACAAGTGTCTTACGACTGATAACAAGCAAACAAATTTTTTCTCTGGCGCAAGGATATATATATATATACTTCTAATATAGGATAAAATTCTTTTCTAACAAAAAATTTCATCAAAGTGTGAGCATATTAAGATACCTTTAAAGGTGAAAATTATAAACAATCTATAAACAAGGGCAAAAGAAAAAAGATTTCTATGCCAATATGCAGAGAATAGACTTTAAATCGTTAATCACCACATTACAATGTACATCCACCATAAATACACATCGTGCTGAAATCGAGGAAGGCAAGCTAACAAAATTTCGTTATCTCTATACTGAATCAATTTTGTCGGGGTTAATCCCATAGATTTTTCCCTCTTCAGTAGAGAATACGATAAGAAATAAAAGAAATACCTACAAGCACCCATGGAAAAAAGCAGAAGCAAGAGTTATGGGTTCACATAAGTACCCCAGTTATATCTAAATTTAGATATAACTGGGGTCCTTATGTGTACACATGACTCTTGCTTCTGCTTTTTTCCAAGAAAAGGTTGTTGGGTAATGAGAGGAAAAAGGATCAACTGGTGCGACCACGTGAATACATAATATATGAGAATTCACAAAGAAACAAAAGACGAAGAGAGGTAGTGTAGACAACAAACAGATGTATTAGTTTAACGCACGGGGAGTGAAAAAGTCTTTAACATTTTGAGCCAGCGCTCTTCCACTGAAAGGAATGCAGAAAGAAACAAGAAGAGAAAGACTGAACCTTGGTGGACCCTACCTCTACGCAGAATTCTTCGCTGTACTCATTGCCAACCCTCACCTTACTGACAGCGTCCCTGTACATGGCTTGCACAGCTGACACTAACCATTCATCTATCCCTAGTTAACTCATTGACCACCAGACAAGGGATCGGGGGACCCTGCCAAAGGCTTTCTCCATGTCAACGAAAGCCAGGTACAGACGTTTATCTTTGGCTAGGTATTTCTCCTATAGCTGTCTTACCAGAAATATAGCATCAGTGGTGCTTTTCCCTGGCACGAAACCAAACTGCATCTCATCTAAACTGACTCTCTCCCTAATTAGTTGGGCTATAACCCTCTCCGTAACCTTCATTACCTGATCCAACAACTTGATACTTCTGTAATTATTTGTATCTAAAGCGTCACCTATAGCTTTGTAGCAGTTGACTATAGTGCTACTACACCAGTCATTGAGTATGACTCCTTCGTGTATCACTTGGTTAACTAAACTATACGGGTAACTAGGCTATAGCCAACACTTCCAGATATTTTGAGCATTTCTGTAGTGATTCCTGATGGGCCGGGGGCTTTCCCTGTCTTCATACTTTTAATTGCTTTATCTACCAAGGTACTGTCAACTCGGATAGGTGGTCCCTCTGTTGGGTCGACATTCGGCAGACTCTCGTTCTCCCATTCATTTTCTTTGTTCAGCAACCTTTCATAGTGGCATCTCCAAACCTCTCTCTTTGCAACCTTGTTTAGTGCAAGTGAACCATCATTAATGCGGACACATTTCTCCCCTACAACATCACAATTCTCTCTCACACACTGTCTTGCAACACAAAATACCTCAAGTCTTTGGTTCTCACAGTGCAGAACATTGGCAAATTTTTTCTTATCTACTTCCCCTCTGGCTAAATAAACCTGTCTCCTAGCTTCCCGTCTGGAAGTCTGATACAATTCCCTGCTACCACTGTTCTTCCAGTCTTTCCAAGCCTGTCTCTTTTCTCTAATAGCCCTGTCAACAACATTGTTCCACCACCACGATATTTTGGGTCGAGAGGGGACTTTGCACTATCCACAAATCTGGTCAGTGGCCCTCAGCAGGTTGACCCATAGAAACCTCCAGCTGTCTTCTACATCGTGTGAAGCTATATCTCCTTCTATTTTGTCAAAAGCTTTGAGTAATATGTCACTAAATCTCTGTCCATTCACATCTTAACTTATACTAATTATCAAATAAATATTTTAAAAATACGTGTATTAACTATAAATAAACGAAAAGCATTTAACAATATTTCTTAAAATAAAAATATAACTTATCTTATCAAAGGATTTTCATTAACTAAAAGTTTAAACATAAAATGTAGAACTTAGCGCTTATATGAAATATATTGCGTGAAAATATGGCATATATAGAATTTATAGAAGAAATATATAGAAATATATATTTAAGCTATTAAAATTACAAATGTATTTCAGCTGTAAGAATAAGAAAAAAAATTAACTTTAATATACCATTAACTGGAAAAATTGTAAAGTGTAAATAATTTATATACTAAATACGTAAAATACATAATATAATAAGCATAAATTAAGCTAAAATTCTATAATTTAATCTCCTTTCATTAATTAATTTATTTATTTAATAAACATCTAATTTTCAACTTATTCTAATTATGTAATATAGACAATATAATTTCGTGCTAATTTATACACATTTTACTTCTACAAATTATCATCATCATCATCATCATCATCATCGTTTAACGTCCGTTCTCCATGCTAGCATGGGTTGGACAGTTCGACCGGGGTTCTGGGAAGCCAGAAGGCTGCACCAGGCTCCGGTCTTATCTGGCAAAGTTTCTACAATTATAACTACAACAATTAGTAACCTAAAACAGGGTTTATATATATATATACACAAGTTAACTAAACTCATTATATAAGTAATTTAATTTATGTCTACATTTAATTTTTCATTCGTCTAGGAAATTAATTAAATTTTCATTATTAGTTAATAATATCTCCTTAAATTCGTTAATACATAATAAACAAAAATTACTACCTATTCGATATGATTTTGCCTTACAAACTATCTTCCAATTTATATTGTACTTAATATTTTTAGATTTTAGTTCCCATATATATTTACTAAGGCCAGTAGAATTAATTTAATTTCTATTCTTAAAAGAATTCATGTGTTGAGCCACCTGTAATTTAATTTTATTATAAGTCAACCCTATGTAAATTGCATTTAAATTATTACTATTCCTATTATCATCAATCAAAGTTACTACACATTTATATATTACAACATCAAAATTACATTTAGTTTTATCTCTACACGTACAATTAATTATATTATTATTATTATTATTGGAATAATTATTTAATTTGTTTTTGTAACCAACATTATTAATAATAGAATAACCAACTCCAAAAATATTACTAGAAAAAATGTTATTATATTTTTTTTATCTCTAATGAATTTTTGTTCTTATTATTATATTTATTTTTTATATTATTAAATTTATTATTATCATTAAATGAATTAAATTTAATCTTATTTTTAGTCTATTATTATATTTATGTTTTGTATTACCATAATACATATTATTAATACCATAATTACCTAAATAAAATGTATCATAATTCTTAATATTAGGTTTATTATTATAAAAAATATAGGAATCATTTATATTATAATCATATTTAGAATTATTAAAGAATTCAATATTATTATTATATCCTGCCTCTCACAGGCTTCATTATGATAAGGTGCATGTTTTTGAAAAATCTCAAAATTAGAAGAAAGCGACAATATTCTTTTACCTATATTATCTGTCAATGATTTCTTAATAGAGGGTGGATGGTTTTCATTAATTTTATGAAATGGTTGGGTTTTACCTGTTATTAAATCAAAATTAGCATCTAAATAATTAACATTATAGTTCTCATTATAAATAGTAATACTCAATCCATATCTTTTAAAAAATCTATATAGTTTCTTCTTATATAATTCTAGTGTTCTATTGGTGCAATTCTTAGTTATTAATAAAAGGTCATCCCTATACAGAACACCCTCCAACTTTAATTTTTCTAATTGAAGTTCCGATAATAAATAAATACCTACTAAATCAGTTGCCTGTGCAGAATTGGGTGCCCCCATAGGTATATCAAAATGGTCCCTGGTATCCTTCCTAGGAATGACTTATGATGAAGTTAATGTTGTTAAAACAGCTAGGAAATTGTTCATTAGATATAATAATAAATTGTGGGCTAGGAAGGATACAACAGTTACTTTTTTTTTCCGGAAGCATCTCTGCATGAAGCTCCTTCTGGAATTCCTCATGGGAAGTGCATGAGGATGGCCATGTCTCAAGTCCATGCATTTTGGCACATCCGCAATGCTGCTTCTAAGTTATGTATTATATGTGCAGTTTCTTTTTTTTTAATCCTGACTACTTTCCCACATCCTGAAACCCATACTCTCCATCTTTCCTGGACATGTCAAGAACTCTGACAAAGTCATCAAAAGACTGCACCAATTGCCTCCAGACCAGCTCAGGCAAAACAGACATGTCTCAATGTACACAAAGGTACCAGCACACTCGGTGGTCAGCCTATTGACTGACTATATAGTAGCATCTGACATCCACTGCTTTGGACTCGCTGCAGCTGATATACATCACTATTGTCCATCATTGTGGACAACACCAACTTCTCTTTCCATGATCACATATACAAACAGAAAACAGGTCTCCCCGTGGGATCCAGTCTCTTGGGCCTACTAGGCATCACTTATATGAACCATCTGCAACGTTGAGCACTCAACATTTGCTGCTCACGTGCCTTCTTCACTAGTACATAGATGACATCCTCATACTCACATCCTCCCATGAAGAGGCAGACAGAATATTCACAATGTTCAACAACATGGACACGAACATACAGTTCACTATAGAACATCTCAACAACACTGGATCCCTATCATTACCCGACTTCCAACTGAAAATAATGGAAGGAGAGATCCACACTGAATTCTACAGGAAAGCAACCAGCAGAGATATGTTTGTTCAGTACAGTTCAGCCCTTCCACTAGGTGCCAAAATAGGATATGCCAAGTGCAACAGGAGAGGACAAGGTGACCAACACCACACACTTCCTAGAGATATTGAAAACAAATGGGTACCCTATATATATATATATATATATATGCATACACATATACATACACACATAAATATGTACATACATATATATATATAAATACATGTATATATATATATAATGTATATACATTATATACATATATATGTATTTATATATATACGTATGTATGTATATGTATATGTGTATAGCAAAATTGATAAAAAGAACAGAATGAAATTGGTGTGGGGAATATCAAACATTTTGGACAGACTTCCTTCATCAAAGAAAATTTTACAGGAGAAAAATTAATGAGAAACAGAAGCATAATTTTATGTTCTGTAAGGTAAGAAAACTGGTTGCATCTGATAAGGAATGACAGACCATGCGAACTTCATACATGAATAGGAAGTAGAAGAGAGTTAGAAGGATAGGGTAATGGAATAAGGTGGAAAAGTGTATAAATTCATGAGTGATGTGAAGGAAAGGAGATGAGGTGAGGAGAATTGATGTATAAGAAATGGCTTAATGAACCAAGAGTAGTTATAGCAGTAGAAGAGAAAATGTTAATTTAAACCTGTTTGTGACATGGTACCAAGTTCATACATAAAACATTGTTTCCTCTGTTTCCTTGAAAATAGGGTTCCATAGTGTGCAGAGATACCACACGATAAGTGAGTGATGTAATTGCCTGTGATGTTGAAGTAAGTGGCAACTTGTTAACCTGGAATGTGTAGTAATATCATTCAAAATGTGCTCACAAAAGCAATTGCCTGTTTCCATAAAGCACCCTTTATACTGGGGAAACAGGCTGACACAAAGTATACTACTACTATGTATGCCAGGCCATTCCATCACTTACTTGTCTGCATGAAGCATCTCTGCACATCTTGGTTCAACATTCTCAAGAAAACATGCAACCAAGTTCACATATGAACTGGGTAACGTGTCAACACCTGTTTTAAATGAATGGGTTGTTTTTCCTTCTACTTTTACACCTCATATTTTCCCTTCACTGCACTCTCGACTTTTCCTGTTTTTCTTCCTCATTCCATTTCTTTCTTTCTTTCTACCTGTTACCCTGTTTCTCTCTCCTACCACTTCCTGTTTATGTATAAAGCTTTTGTGGTCTTGTTTTCCTTATCAGTTGCAACTAGTTTTTCTAATTTAGTCTCACATCAATTTCTCCCCTATCAACTTTTCCATGAGTAAAAGCTCTATCTGAAATGTTAGATTTTTCACTTCCATGACAAGTTCACTACTCTTTTCACTGATTTTATTAAATAATACAAGTCTCTATGGAGTCTGATTATGTATGTATATATATATATTCCTGAGCGTTATACTAATACATCTGTTTGTTTTGTACACCACCTGTCTTCGTCTTTTGTTTTTTTTTGTAAACTCTCCCTATATATATATATACATTTAATAGAGAGAAAGAGAGTGCATGAAGAATGACGGACAAACAATTAGAGGTATATGGAATGTATTTACATGAAAAGTTTCATGTATCTTGTCTTTACAGCTGTTTCACATGATCAGTGAATGGTTGATATAATAATGCATATGTAAACAGGTGTAATACTGAAACAATATTACTCAGAAATGCATAAGCAAAGACAGTAACAATGGCTTGAACTTTGATACCTGTGTGTCTTTGTGCAGCAAATTCACAACATTCTCTTCTACACTGCTACTGCAACTTGTCTATTACTTCTCTCACTAGATAATTAATCAACTCCAATATCATTGTAAATATTACTTCTATTCACTGTTAATTTTTCTGAAGATTATCTCATGAATTTGACATATGAAAATGCTCAGGTTTAAGATTTGTGCCTGTTGATATAATCTGTTGCCTTATATCAACACCTGTCAATACAATATGCGTTATCATATTAACCATGAAACAACTGAAAAGACAAGACCAGCTTAAATCATATAAAATGTATTTGTACTGTTTTACATAACTACATTCCTTACCTATAACTGTTTGTCATTCCTCTTTCATTTATGCTTGATTTCAGTTGTTCTCACCAACTTTTCTACTTCTTGATTACCTGATGTTTGTTAAGTCAAAGTTTAAGAATTGGATCTCTCTGAGCACTACTTGATAACCATCTACTGCATGCTTACACTCGCATTTTCTGACTCATTATATCTATATATAAAAGTGTGGCTGTGTGGTTAAGAAGCTTACTTCCCAATCATATTGTTTTGAGTTCAGTCCCGCTATAAGGCATCATCAGAAAGTGCACTCAATGATAGTCCTAGGCTGACCAAAGCATTGTGAGTGAATTTGGTAGGCATTTATAAAAAGCCCATATATATGTGTATGCATGCATGTGTGTAAGAGTTGGTGTCTCCTTTTCTTGACACCATGTAATAGTTATAAAGGAGTGTTCTTGTAATGCACTAGTGTCATTCATTTCCAATCATCCATAAAAATATGTCTGGACATGAAGAAATATTAGCTTACTTAAAACCAGGTGCAGGTTGACGACAGGAAGGGCATCAGGCTGCAGAAAATTAGTCTAGACTGATTCCATTTCACCAATACAAACATGGGAAAGTGGACATTAAATTGGTGTTGATGATTATATATATATATATATATATATATATATATATATATATATATGTATGTATGTATGTATGTATGTATATGTATGTATGTATGTAAGTATGTATGTACATATTTTATATGTATGTATGTACATATGTTATATGTATGTATATACATATATGTTATATATATATGTGTATATACATGTTATATATGTGTATATATGTGTATATGCATATATGTCATATGTTAAATATGTGTGTGTATATGTTACATGCTATATGTATGTGTGTGTGTATGTATATATATATATATATAATATATATATATATATATATGATGCGTGTGTGTTATATATTTTCAATAATTTTTTTATGAAACCTTTCTTACAACTAAATCAATTTTCTTATGTACCAAATTCTCAGATTAATAAAACTTTTCCTTAGCTAATAAAAGGATTTAAAAAGTGAAATTTTAAAAATACTTTTAAAAAAATAAAATAAAAAATAATGCATTTTCCTGCTTGCAGATTAGCATTTGTTACACCAGTGGTTTGACATAAGTTAATATTATTATGCAAAAAAAAAGGATAAAATAAAGCTGAAAAACATTTGGTGCATATGTTAATGCTTCAACAAGATGATATAGGATGTAATAAATATACAATCATATATATATATATATATATATAGCGGACGTTAATTGATGATGATGATGATGATGATACGTGCCAGTGGCACATAAAAAGCACCATCCGATCGTGTCCATTGCCAGCCTCGCCTGGCCCCCGTGCCAGTGGCACGTAAAAAGCACCATCTGACAGTGGCCATTTGCCAGCCCCATCTGGCAACTGTGCCGGTGGCATGTAAAAAGCACCCACTACACTCACGGAGTGGTTGGCGTTAGGAAGGGCATCCAGATCAGACTGGGCCTGGTGCAGCCTTCTGGCTTCCCAGACCCCAGTTGAACCGTCCAACCCATGCTAGCATGGAAAGCGGATGCTAAATGATGATGATGATGACATTGATGATATATATAGTGAGAATTTACAAAAATACAAAAGATGGGTGTGTAAACAACAAACAGATGTATTAGTTTAACACTCAGGAAGTGAGAAAGCCTTTTACGTTTCAAGCCTACTCTCTTCAACAGAAAGGAACACAGAAATGAGAGAAACGACAATAGGAAAAGGCTGAAAGTACAAAAAAGTTTAGAAAAGTTCAAAAGGTTCAAACGTCGTGGTGTATTGGAGCGATTTCTCATCAATGGAAGAGTCCAGTGTAATCCATGGGTAGGAGAGGTGCAGCCGAAGTATAGGAGTCCAGGTGTAGGAGAGTAGAAAGTCCAGGCAGAGAATCTAGGTAGAATAGTCCAAGAAAAGTTTGAAGCGTTATGAGGTGTGCTGTGAAATGAGACCCTATATTAGCCATTTTAGCAGTTTGGTATAAGGATCACACTGACCAGTTTCCTAATAAATTAACAATTTGCTGCCTTCCTTTCCAATACCAGTCATAATTTGCTGCCTGTCCTTTCCAATATCAGTCATAATTATTAGAGTACAATAATTATTAGAGTACCTATGCCACATTCTCTTGTATACTTATATTTATACATAACACTGTGTAATACGATTTTTATTCTGGGGTAGCAATTGTTATTTCCTTTTTATTTGCCTCTAGAAAGTACGGAAAAATGGCTAATATTTCCTTCAAACTTTGCTTTTATTACATTTATTCAAACCCCAAAGAATCCCTTTCAACATGTGGCTATGATGCTCTGCCACTACTCCTTCTCATGATAAGAGATTCACATACTGTCAGTCACTAATGGACATGCTGAAATGGTTAAATTCAAGGAACTGAAAAGCAAATCTGAAGATTTGCTATACTGATATTTCTGTTTCAGCAACTCAACACTGAATCTGTCTGGAATGTTTTGGAAAATAGGTCAGTTTCAAAAACATTTGAGTCCACATCACAAAAGCAAAGTTTAAAGGAAATAGTTGTCATTTCCTTTGATTTCTAGAAAGAAGCAAATAGGAAATAACACTGACCAAAGACAAAAAATTTTTTATTTTGTTATGCAGTGTAATTATAACCAGATTTAGATAATTTTGAAGGGTTAAGTTGTATATAACCTTTATTGGGTAATTTTCTTGGTTTACCATTTAATTTGTTTTTGTTGTTAGATGAGACATTTTTTTTGTAATGGCTTTGTTGTTTTCTTTTTTGTACAAATTGTACAGTGTGAGACTTGTTAATTTTATCTCATTAGGTGTGGTTTTCAGATACTATCTCAAGAGCTATTACTCTTCTATATGAACTTGAGGAAATAGCTGGAGATATTAGTCATGTCAGCTCTGCAAAGACTAAATGTGTCTGATTCAATCAGGAGGGTTCAGTAAGCAAAGTTAACCCTTCAGCGTTCAGATGTCATTGTCAAATCTATTGCTTATTTATTCATATTGTTTTGAATTAATCACACATTATCTTGTAGCTTCAAGATTTCAATTATGTGTTTGTATATTTGTAGGGTGACATAGTAGGGTAGGTGTGAAAGGTTGGATTTGGTCAGTTTTAACATAAAACAGGTAGAATATTTGGGCCAGCTATGGCAAGATTAAATGCTAAAGGGTCAAATAAAACCCTCTAAAATTTGTAGACTCCTTCAATTACTTAGGAGGCAACATTGTATCTAATGAAAAGTCATCACCATCAGATGATGATAAATAAATTGTTCCCCATACCATAGTGGAATCTGTACAATTGAACAGGTCCACTACCTGGACACTTGTCAAACATCTGTTAGCAAAGCTTGATAGTACCTATGTATGTTGCAAGCAGTTTAAAATTCCTCCTGGGAAAAGCAGCCAATCAAGCAGTAACTGTACAGTAATCTTCTGGCAGTCACTGATGTCATTAAAGAATAGTGTATGCACTTTTCTGGAAATTGCTGAAGTGTTAAGCAAAAATTCATCAGTGACTCACTTTGATGGACATCCAGTATGGATGTCGTTGGGTTTACTATCCAACATGAAAACATAACCTCCTTCCTTGGCGGAGGTAAAAATACTATATAGAGCAGCTTTGAGCACACAGGATGTAACTCAGCTGATGTACTAAATGCTATGGAGGATCCTGATGAGTACCATGATTGAGTTAGGTAAATCCAAGCAAATTATGATATTGTGTGATTTATACACTGGTTCATTCATAATCATTTTACATATTTTATTATAGATTAAATGAATCAGCACTGAGTCAGTTCTAATGGTTTGTGTGGTAGGTTGAAGGGCTCACAGACTCTAATTTAGCACAGTTTCTGTATTGGAGGCCCTTCCTATCACCAGTGTGTATAAAGGAGTGCATTTTCTCATGGCACAGCATGAGAAATATCGTTACGTCCTCAACAAGACTAAAAGGTCCTCTGATCACTTGACAGTTGCTTCACAGAGTGTACTGCCTTTATTTTATCATGGCATCAACACCAGAGAAGTAGGCTTGTTCCCTACAACACAAAAGATTTTTGCCAAGACTACTTGTTGCTACATTTTCTTTGTCATCTCTTTCATGAGGTATAACATTTTTCAGATCAATCTTCATCATTTTGATCCAAAGCTTCCTCAGTCATCTCTATACATATCACAAACCTGCCCAGAACAATCTTCACTTTTGGGTGCAAAAATCTAATTCTTCATAACCAGTTTTCTTGCCAGTTCATTTGTATACCATTGTTGATGTTCACAAGTATTATGCATCCAAAGATCCCATCACACTGCATTTCATACACAAGCATCATACAATCTGTCTTTCATTCTTTAGAGAGAGAGAGAAAGAATCTTTATTACTAACTTAAATAGCTCTCTGTTTGTAATTCTTTTAGTGGAAAGTGATCCAAGATCATTCTTGATGTAATTAATCTATTTACATTCTCAGAATCAAGTTGGAAAATAAGAAAATTCTAAATGTAGACCCAATGACATCCATACTGGATGTCCATCGGAGTGAGTCACTGATGAATTTTTGCTTAACACTTCAGCAATTTCCAGAAAAGTGCATACACTATTCTTTAATGACATCAGTGACTGCCAGAAGATTACTGTACAGTTACTGTTTGGTTGGCTGCTTTTCCCAGGAGGAATTTTAACCCTTTCATTACTGTATTTATTTTGAGACGTTCTGTGCTTCTTTCAATTACTTTGAATATAACAAAGAATTTAGTAAAATAACTTAGTTACCATTCAGCTAGTATTAGGAACATAAATTGTGACTAAGGTTTGGTGGAAGATTTTAATTCAAAACTTATGGAAACAAGACATTTGTACTCAGAGGCAGAGCCGGTTTCAGCCGGGTTGGTAACGAAAGGGTTAAACTGCCTGCAACATACATAGGTACTATCAAGCTTTGCTAACAGATGTTTGACAAGTAGTGGACCCATTCAATTGTACAGATTCCACTATGGTATAGGGAACAATTTATTTATCATCATCTGATGGTGATGACTTTTCATTAGATACAATGTTGCCTCCTAAGTAATTGAAGGAGTCTACAAATTTTAGAGGGTTTTATTTGACCCTTTAGCATTTAATCCTGCCATATCTGGCCCAAATATTCTACCTGTTTTAGGTTAAAACTGACCAAATCCAACCTCTCACACCTACCCTACTATGTCACCCTACAAATATACAAACACATAATTGAAATCTTGAAGCTACAAGATAATGTGTGATTAATTCAAAACAATATGAATAAATAAGCAATAGATTTGACAATGACATCTGAACGCTAAAGGGTTAACTTTGCTTACTGAACCCTCCTGATTGAAGCAGACACATTCAGTCTTTGCAGAGCTGACATAATGACTAATATCTCCAGCTATTTCCTCAATTTTATATAGAAGAGTAATAGCTCTTGAGATAGTATCTGAAAACCACACCTAATGAGATAAAATTAACATGTCTCACACTATACAATTTGTACAAAAAAGAAAACAACAAAGCCATTACAAAAAAAATTCTAAATGAAAGACAAGACTTACACTCTGATAAGTAATGTAATGGAAAAGTTTACATTGTAAAAAAATGGTATACTTCCAACTGGAAGAGGCAATATATCAAGAATTAGTAAAATAACCTTAGGTTCTCTGTTATCATCACAAAAATGGAACACTTTGAAGACATAAATTTTATTGGATTATATGAATTTTTTATGTGAATCTATACAACTCTGCAAAGAGAAAGAACATAATTGATAGCCATGTGGAGACATTGAGCAACACACTGAAACAGACAGCAAAATATCCATGTACTAAAAGACCAACACTACCACTAGCCTTACAGTGATAACGAAGGTGTTGTCTTGGATCACTTTCCACTAGAAGTACATTAACATACAATGCAGTTTACCCAGGAATGGCAAAATGATGTTTATTATGTAAACAGTGGTTTGCTAAGCCCTTTAATCTAACAAAGGTTACATTCTTAAATTGGTATTGCAAGAGCCATAAACTAGTCTCAACTATGTTATTTTAAGTCTCCAGGTGTTAGTTTTTTTTTAATCATCCTTATCTGTAACTACAACAGCATTTTCTTTTCCAGCTGCAAGCAATAATGTGCTGAAGATGTTTAGTTTAGAAGGAATGTCCCCCTTCAGCATTTCACTAACTATCAATTGTAGCTGTTTCCTATAATAAAAGATGTTTATAGAATTATTTGATGACTCAGTAATATGAGGCCATGCTACACCTAAGATGTTATCCTTATGGGCAAAAAAAACTGTATCATCCTGCCTTAATGAAACATGTTTGTCACATGTTGTCTCTGCCTTGCAAAAAAAAAAAAGTAAAATGTTGATAGTTGTAAGTTAATAATTTACATGATAAATGTGTAAATAATAATCATATACACAATATACCTATTTCTTTACTACCCACAAGGGGCTAAACACAGAGGGGACAAACAAGGACAGACAAACGGATTAAGTCGATTACATCGACCCCAGTGCGTAACTGGTACTTAATTTATCGACCCCAAAAGGATGAAAGGCAAAGTCGACCTCGGCGGAATTTGAACTCAGAACGTAACGGCAGACGAAATACGGCTACGCATTTCGCCCGGCGTGCTAACATTATCTTTACGAATGTGTTCTGTTATATCATTACTCGACATCAAATGTTCACTAGCAATGAATTTCTGTTTCTCAGATCATTTCCAAGGCAATATATTTTGAAAGAAAGATAAAGCTTGTGTGAACTAGAAATATATGTACATAGTCAAATAAGAATATTACATACACTCAATTGACTGGCCGAATTCAGTAAATAGACTGGTGAAGAAAAGTAAACAGGAAAATAATCTAGAACCAATCACTTTTGAAACATGTATCACTACACTTTTCACAACAGTTTAAAAATATTCTTAATTCTGTGTCATACTTGACATTTGAAATAAAATTCTTATGAAAGTAAAAATACACTGAAATTAGATAAAGCAATGAGGTGGAAAGTAACATTGAGAAACCATGAAAATATTAAAATCATTCTCATATATTACATGATAGCATATAAAAAAAATCTCACTATTTGAGGCCTATTTGTGAAATATTATGACATGGTAAACTTCTTAATAAAAGAACCAAGCAGTTAATATTGATATATGTTGCAGTCTTAAAATATACACATTTACCTGAAACATAAAAATATTGGATCAATTTCAAGAACATTTACTAAGTAAAAAAACAAAAAAAATCTCTAAACACAAATAATTCATAGAAAACTATTTACAATTGCCATATAAATACACAAGAAAAACACCAAAGATGTAAAAGAAAATATTTATTAAATTTTTCTTGTTTTCTTTTTATCTTATGCAGCAAATACATTAAATATTAGTAGCAAGAATATAAACTTAGCTGTAACACTGCATAGTACAACAGTAGAGAATTGTCATAAAACAAATTTGAGAAACAGTATGTGCGTATCTTTACTGAGAAATTCCTGAGACTGTGGTCCCCAGCTATTGTTATCTTAGCGTCAAACCCTTACATCATTATTAGTAATACATGGAAGGCAATGTAGAAAGGTTAGCCCCTCTAACAAAGGCGTTGCTTACAAAAGAAGCTCCTGTTGTGGTTTCAAAAGTTTCAGATAATGAAATAATCAGGTTAATCACCTTAACTTGACTTTAAGACATGTTTATAGAGGTGGAAATAATCATTGACCACAAAGGTTATTTAGATACTATTCAGTCAAAGAACACTTCAGTTACATAGAACAGATGCTAAGCTGGATCATAAATACTCATGAAAAACTCTGGCAATATTAGATAACAGACACTGCTTTAAGAGTCAAGTGAACAACACCAGGTCCTAGAACTTCAGTAAATGTCACCAGTGTAGGCAAGGGAAAAAAATCACACATCGGAGAATAATGGTTCAATCCGATGGGATTTTAGACTTCACCAAGGCACTAGGTACTGATTTCTTTTTGTCGGGGTAAAGATGCTCATACCACAAATATGTCCTCCTTCATGGAATGATACTCCAATAAATGCTGAGAATGGCTGGCAATGTTTTAGAAATTTGGTATCACGGCAACAACAACTACAAATCCCATGAAAATGAGGAAGAGGATCAATGGAGTAAGGATGCTCCAAACTGGCCAAAGACCAATTGTGACACTGAAATAGATATAATGAAAGAAACAAATAAACATAAAAATGATTGAAAAATATCCCTTTAATCAGTGTGCAAATATTCAAAGCAATCATTAAAGTAAATAAAACAAGAAATGAACTTATTCTTCTTTGTTGATACCTTAGTGCATTTATCATTATATCAACTTCTGGTTGTAGTAAGCTCCTATAGCTTCATCATAGAGTTTGAATTCTACACAATATATTGCATTCCTTTGCTTTACATTCTGTTCTTTGAGTTACAGCCAAGATTTGATCAAAATGTTTTTCTTATCATCCAAGACCCATCCAAAAACTTAAACAGTGTATCCAAAGATTATCAATTTCTCATTTTTCTCTCTACAGAAATCTGCTCCAATCATTGAAAACATGCTACAGTTTGTACCTTCCGAAAAAAAAGGGTGTAATGAATATAGAGGTGATTTGTATTGGTGATAGGCTTAGGGAAGGCTGTGTGGGGCAATAAGATATGCTATTTGCTCCCATTTCATAGCCACTCATCGTCTCCCCTAAAAATTGACTTCTCTGATACTTTCAAACCTACTTTCTTGCTATCACGATTTTTCAGTACCCTCTATTCATATTTTCTTTCAGTTTTCAACATACCATTCATGTAATGTTTTTCGTTTAGCCTTGTCTCGTCTCCCTATTTGCTCCCGTTTCATAGCCACTCATCGTCTCCCCTAAAAATTGACTTCTCTGATACTTTCAAACCTACTTTCTTGCTATCACGATTAACAGAATCCTCTTGCTAGTTTGGGGTCCAGTTAAGACTCCCTTGACGAACTCAGATTTTAGATTTTACCTCTCTCTCTCCAAGCCTATCTTAATTATCAAATAATAAATATTATCGACACTTTCGTCTTGTTCCACTATGCCAGTTAAAACCCATCGCACAGCTTCCGCACATGTGTTCCTTGACCATTTCTTCCCCCCCCTCCTCCCCAAACTAACCCTGTCCCTCTCCCTATGTCTTCTATATGCCCCCGTCTTCGATAACCACCATCGCCATATATAAACCAGCGACCGCAAATCGCTAAGCCCACTCGCTTTCGACTCCAGTACGAATGCACAGCTCATGAATGGCTAAAAGTTAAGATTTCTTCTTTCAACCTCGCTCCTACTACCCTCTGCACGTATAATCACTATTCCTTCAGTTCCTTCAATTTCTCTCTCATATTTTCCTTCAAATTGACTTCTCTGATACTTTCAAACCTACTTTCTTGCTATCACGATTTTTCAGTACCCTCTATTCATATTTTCTTTCAGTTTTCAACATACCATTCATGTAATGTTTTTCGTTTAGCCTTGTCTCGTCTCTCTATTTGCTCCCGTTTCATAGCCACTCATCGTCTCCCCTAAAAATTGACTTCTCTGATACTTTCAAACCTACTTTCTTGCTATCACGATTAACAGAATCCTCTTGCTAGTTTGGGGTTGACCCGCCCACCCACCCCCTCCACACATGCTGGAAGTTCCTATTCTTTTCATCCCTGGGTTGCTTCCCTTGAAGACTGCAAATGCTCTTTCACCATCCCTACCCCTAGTTTCGACCTAGGTAAGGTAATGATCATACAGTGCAAAATATGAATGGGTAGTGTTATGCAGGTTGAATTGAAGGCTACTGTATTACTTGCTCATGAATTCTGCCAAATGCGAGCTTTCTTTTCAGGTACATGAAGCTACTGTCCACTGACGCAGGGTCTCTAGGGCCCATACCTCCCACACCCTCAGGGTTGGCACCCTCAATGTTGGCACACTGAAAGGTAGGTCTGGCGAGATAGTTGAGATGCTTGAACGGAGACGTGTGGATATATGTTGTATGCAAGAAGTAAGGTGGAGAGGAGGTTCTGCTAGGTTCCTCACAGGCAAGGAACACAGGTACAAGATTTTCTGGGCAGGGAACACTGACGGGGTTGGAGGTGTGGGTATACTTATCGCTGAGAAATGGGTAGATAAAGTAATTGAGGTAATCAGAGTATGCGACAGAATACTTAAGATTAGATTAGCGCTTCATCATAGTTTAGCAACCATTATATCAGCCTATGCTCCTCAGTCGGGGCTACCTGATGGACAGAAAGACCGATTCTATGACACTCTACTGCAGACTACCTCGTTGACGAACGACAGAGACCTTCTCTTTGTGGCTGGTGACTTCAATGGTCACGTTGACGACATGCTGGGGGCTTCCACGGCGTACATGGAGGCTATGGCTCTGGTTCCCGCAATGAGGAGGGAACCAGGCTGCTTTCTAAAAATAAAATTCCAATGAATAAAAGAAGATCTTTTTAAAAATTATGATTGATATTCAGTGCATCAGTCTTTAGTTTAACTTTCCAAATTTATTCATTAGTCTATTTGAGTTAGTTCCCTAAACTCATTTTATTTCTAACTATGCAAACTATACTGGCTAAAAATTATTTGTAAATCTTTTTCTTTTTGTAAAAAATTTGTATTTCCTATCCTCAATGCAGTACATGCTCATCTGAAAAGTTATACAAATGTCTAAAAAGGCCAAGTTGATAGAATTCAAACAATTAGCTGATGGGCTGACATATCCTGATACTAGAACTAGAGTTACATCTGTAGATAGCATTTAGCTCTCAATGACCTTATTAATCTAGCACTGAAATTGAATGTTTCTTTACTGATCATCATATGGTTTTAATTCATTATAGAGGGACTAATAGCACAGCACCGTTTTCTGGTTTATTTCCACCACAATGAAATGGACTTGAAAATAAATGAACCAAAAGTACACAAATAAACAAACTAAAGTAAGCAAGAACAAGGAAATCACAAGTTTGTTCTCTGGTTAAATCCTGTGGATTGTAAAGTGGAGGATTAAATACTTACCATACAGCTCCAAGGATAAAGGAAGCTGTAGCAGTTGGAATAGCAGCTGGGTACTGTCTTTCCCATTCATCGGATGATATCTTCTTGATGCAACTAGTCCATAAGATGAGGAAGGCACCAATTGTAATATTCACCCCAATAAGTAAAGCACCAAGATTGAGCCAGAATCTGTTGGAAAAGAGAAGAGTACTTCAATACCTCAATGCCATCCTGGTGTCCAAATTAATATCCTATATCTACAGTTGTACAAATACAATGGATCTACATAACTTTTTACTATCTTCTTTCATATTAATATGACCATTAAGTTTTAATAGCCAGAAATTTCCTGGATATGACATGAACATTACAACTTCGTTGTTTCTTTAACCCTTTAGTGTTTAAACTGGCCATATCTGGCCAAAATATTCTACCTATTTTATGTTCAAACTAGTCAGATATGGTCATTCATAGCTACCTTATTGTGTCATTTTAAAAATAAACAATCACATCATTGAAATCTCAAAGCCATGAAATGATGCAAGATTAATTTTACATGGTGTGAATACATAAGTTTTACATTTGACAGAATAATCTGAATGCTGAGGTTCCTTGCCAACAGAGCTTCATACTAGTTTCCTATTTCTAAAGGCTATGATTTCTCAGGTAATGTAGTATCGAGTTTATTTTAGAAAGAAAAAGTTATAATATCAATGCTTGTCACAAACAATTAGAGATGAAAACGAAAGCAGTTCCATCCAGTAGATAGATCTAAGATCCATTTATGCGAAAGTGTTATAACCACATTACAGTATTTTCACATTGTACCAAATTGTTTTTCTTCTGTACATGGGAAAAGATTTGTTTTTATTTGTAAAGGTTGAAAGTGATGGATCCCCAATTGATTTTGATGATGCACATTCAGTTCTTTGATCAACTGCAACTTCTTACTGGTTAAATGTGTAAGCAGCTGAGTTTTCCAGATATGTGTACTCTTAATGTAATTTGCAGTTTGGATTGGTGTAACACAAAATATGACAAGGTTTCCAAGCAGTACATCCAACAAATTTCTATCTACCCAATTTCAATTATAATGCTTGGGATGAAGGTCAAAATTATGAATCAGATTATTAAACCCTTTTTTTTTTTACAAGTCCAAAATTTCACTAAGAATATAGATAGGGAAGCTGTTAAAATGGACTACTGGCTGGTTTGTGCCCTGCCACCAGCATTATTTGGTATCCATGATCACTGCAGCTTACCATTGTAAGCAGTAGAAGCTTTCATTAATGGAATTATTTTTCACACAACTGATGATCTTTTGATGGTGAATGTTCTACAATACTTTAGATAATTGTGGTGAGACAAATATTGTTGCTCTTGACATATTCAAAGAATTTGACATACTGATCTCCACCACAAGCTTAAGTCATTGAATTTCTGGAAGGATTCTTAAGATTCTTGAAACTTTTCTAGACAAATGAAGCATTTAAATAGCCATCATTCTTTTACTTGCTCCAGTTCATCTGGCATCCCTCAAGACTCTGTTCTTGGTCTGATCTTGAAAATTCTGAGCTCCTTTTCTAGATAATGGCTGGGATGTTATCTGACCTGGTGTCTTGTTTCTTAACATTTTTTAGGTAGTTTTAAGTTCTATGGTAACTGGGTCAGTCTGTACTGGTAGACTATCTTCTACTTTGTGATTGGAGAGAGGATCATCAGCAAGTTTCATATTGTGTAGCTCTGTGTTACCAAGTTGCAATTTAAAGTGATGAAAACACAATGGTTTCCCCACTCAACAATGCAGATCACAAGTTCTCTTGTTGGTAAGTTCCCTAAGAGCTGCCCAGGTAGTAGCATGCTTGTTCTCATTGGGAGAGAGCTATTGAGTTTATCAGTTTTGGATTGAATGTATGCTTCTAGTGCCTCCTTGTATGTTTCATCAAGTAGGACTTTAGATGAACCAAGGTTGCTTTCAATATTCTGACTGGAAGTAGACTGATGTTTCAGGACAGCTTTCTTCAATCCTGCTGGCCTTTGTTATCTTTTTACTAGAAGCAAAAGTTTGTGTTCTTTTTCTCTTGAGAGCAATTCCAGCGTGATATCTGTTGGCAATGGTCAGAGTGTCATATATAGCACTGCAATTTTTGTCCTCAAGTCAGTCACAAAGTTATAACCCTGTTGTATACAGCAACTATAAAGTCCTTGCATAGTAAAAGTAATACAGTTAAACGATTAGTATCCACCACTTACCTGTTTATCCGTGTGTCATAGAGTAATGCTGGATAGAAGTCAGTGTAGTAAAATGTTGCCATAGCTGTAAGCAACCACATAACATTCCAGATGGAATATGGAGATTTTTTCTCTGTGCTCTCTTTATACTTTTCATCTAATTGTCTCTGTGCCTCTTCAGGTAGGAACTGTGAAGCCAGGGAACCTAGAAAGGAAAGATCTCAGTTCTTTGTAGCATATTTCAACAGAGTTCCAAAATGTTTGACAAATAGGATCAAAATAGCTAACAGATTAAAATGCTTTTCAGTTTGTATATCAGGAGTTAATATCTTCCACAATCATTTAATTGGGTCTTTTAATTCTGCATGCCAGAAATAATTTAGCTTTAAAGAAATACGTATAGCATTACCTGGAAATGTTAGATGTGATAAAAGGGAAGCCTCTCCAAAGAAGGAGTTCCCTAAGAATTCATTGTCATATCCTTCAGTTTACCATATTTGTAAGGTAATAAGCAGATCAGTTACTACTGTGTCTGTGTGTATGTAGTGGGGAAGATGGAGAAAGACTGAAGTTGATCAGGATAGGAACTCGCTTTGAATCCAACAGTTTGAGGGTAATGGAAGCAGGACCATTAGAATCTATTACCTTGTTAGCTTCAAGTGACTATGAAGGTTTTTGCTTGTGTAGAACATTAAGAAAATTTGTGTCTGCAGGCAATGTAGAGTAAGAAGAAAATTGACCAACATATGTTGGTCTTTTCAATGGGAAGGTTACTTATAGGGCCACTTTATTTGGGAAGCAAGAAATAGGATTCTCAAATGTGCTAGAGACCCCTTTTGGTAAGAAAACTCACAAGTTGTGCACCTTTTGTTTTTTTTTATGGTTATTTATTTTGTATGCTTTGCAGGAGTGGGTTAATGCCTGACATTTAGTAGTAGTGGTTAGGCTGTTGCACTCATGACTGCTAGATCATGGGTTCGATTTCCTAATTGGGTGGCACATTGCATTCTCGAGCAAAATACTTTATTTCACATTCCTCCAGTCCCCCTTTCGATCAGGGGGGAATGTTGGCCTGCTCACCTAGCAAGCAGGATGGCATAATTTGAAGGCTAAAACAATGCAAAAACACATAGTGACCAGCAATGTATAACAACATCTGATAGCCCGGTCAGTTGTGTGAGTGGATGACTCCCACTAGTGTTCTTTGTCTATGCTACTTTTATTTGTGAATCATTTGTGGGTTTTATGATTATGAGCTTTGGTTTTCTGTGGGATGTGAAGAACCTACTAAGGAAAATGGTTTGGGTAACCTGCTCAGTTACCTGAGATGAATCAGGTGAAGCACATTTGCTTCCAGGGTCATTCAACAAAGAATTGGCAAAACTCAAACCAGTTGTGACGAGTAGTAGCAAATTTAAGGGCTAGGGTATGTTGTGCAGCAAGAAAAGATGAAGTGTCTTGCCTTGATTAGGTAGGTAGTGGTCAGATAATTGAATGAGTGCAGATACTGAAGTCTGGCTTTGGAATTGAGAAAGAGTTGAAAGATATTTGATGTGTCAGTAAGTCAGGGATAGAGGGAGATGTTGAAAATGATGCGGACAAATCAGAATGCAAATGATTCACCTTCTAGGCTAGCAACATTTGAGTGAGAGCAAAGACAAGTTGTGTGTACACTGAAGTATTAAGGATGATGACTTAGAAAGTTAAATCAAGTGCTCAAGTAGCTACTCCATTAACTGCCAAGACATTTTTTTTTACAAAGATCTAACGTGATACTTGAAATGAAATGGCCCTTACTTGTATGGATTGAGGATCAAATTTGATGCACTGTGCTGATAAGTACAATGGTAATAAAAAAAATATATAAAAGCCCAAAGTTTGTATAATGATTTGCAGAAAAAAAAGAAAATTAAACTTCTAAAGAGAAATATTTTGTTTAGTAAAAGTTAGTTTGAAAAGTTTAAGAAGCACTTAAATTTGCACAACATAAAAATGACAGGTGAACTTGTCAGTGCTACCCCTAATTATCCCAAGCAGCTGAAAAATATAAAGATTGCTAAAGGGGGCTATATATGAGATTAAGTATACAATGTTGAAACTACACCTTCCTAGAAGCTCATGCTTGCTATTTTTCAAGAAAAATCAACACCAAGATTAAAAGCTTCCAGGAGGAAATGCCATTGGTAATATGAAATTAAAATTCCTAGTTGTGTATCACTCCAAAGATCCAAGCACATTCCAGGGGTATGTGAAGTTTAATTTGCCTCTGATTTGGCTTTCAAGGAAGACATAGATGACTAAAAGTTTTTTTGAATAGTGGTTTACAAACATTTTATAAGGATTGCTCTTTTTAGACAATACATCACTGAACTGAAATGAGCTTTCTGATAATGTAAGAATAGAATATATACCTAACAGTACAACCACTTTGCTCCAGCCAATGGATCAAAGTGTGACAACTAACTTCAAGGAATATTACCTGAAATCTTTCAAATAACTTATGAAAACAATTGGTAAGCAGGATAAATCCTGGAAAATGTGGTGGATAACACAGTTCAGTCATGGGATGATTTGAAACCCTCAACTTGGGCTAGTGCTTGGAAAAAATTGTATCCAGATTGTATCCATGACTTAACAAGTTTTCCACAAGCAGAAAATCTACTCCAAGTTCAGAAAGACATTGTGCCACTTGTAGGGTTTGAAGAAGTCATGGAGGGTGCTGTGGTAGAGTTGCTGGTGTCCCATAGAGAAAGTTTATCTAATGAGGAATTGATACTGCTAAAGTTAGAACAAGCTGAGAATACAGATAAGAATACGGAAATTCCACCAATTCCACTAAAATTGATGGCAAGGAATAATGCTTATAATACTATAGAGGAAATCTGTCAGTTTTTGTTGATAACCTAAATTGTGAATGTAATAAAAATTACAAGAAGGATGAAATCTAAGATAAGAAAATAGAGTCCCTCGGTCTCCTAATAACTCACATTCCAGCACCACCACTCTTCACTCAGTAATATACGTCATTTGTGAATAAGAATGTACTCTATTACAATTCTAATTTATTCTTTAACTTATTTCTCTTCAAATGTTTTTATGTATACATTTTGTATTGTGTATGTTCAGAAATTGCTACTTTTATGCAATAAAGTGGTCGTGTTGCTCGAGTTTTATAGTTTTGAAAAAATCCATTTGAACACATCATTTAATAGCAATAAAACCAGTAGATAAATTATTTTGCATTACGGGATTTGGGGAATGTATTACTCTGGTAATGCTAGGGATTCTTCAGTGTGTAGGAATATCGGCATATACACACACATATACTCTTTACTCTTTTACTTGTTTCAGTCATTTGACTGTGGCCATGCTGGAGCAACGCCTTATAGTCGAGCAACTCGAACCCCGGGACTTATTCTTTTTGTAAGCCCAGTACTTATTCTATCGGTCTCTTTTTGCCGAACCGCTAAGTGACGGGGACGTAAACACACCAGCATCGGTTGTCAAGCAATGCTAGGGGAACAAACACGGACACACAAACACACATATATATATATATACACATATATACGACAGGCTTCTTTCAGTTTCCGTCTACCAAATCCACTCACAAGGCATTGGTCGGCCCGGGGCTATAGCAGAAGACACTTGCCCAAGATGCCACGCAGTGGGACTGAACCCGGAACCATGTGGTTGGTTAGCACACATAAATATACATTCATATATCATCATCATCATCATCATTTTCATTTAGCATCCGCTTTCCATGCTAGCATGGGTTGGACGGTTCAACTGGGGTCTGTGAAGCTGGAAGGCTGCACCAGGCCCAGTCTGATCTGGCAATGTTTCTATGGCTGGATGCCCTTCCTAACGCCAACCACTCCATGAGTGTAGTGGGTGCTTTTTACGTGCCAGACGAGGCTGGCAAACGGCCACGATCGGATGGTGCTTTTTACGTGCCACCGATATATATACACAGGAGTAAGCACATAAATGTGAAACAAGGTGGGAAAAAAAAGTACTCAAATACCAGAGGTAGAGTAATATGCTTTATTCAAAAGCAGCAGAAGTATCACAAAAACTGTTACTCAGAGTTTCACGTTCCTGTTTGTCGGACAGTTTTGTTAGATTTTGCTACTTTTAAATAAAGTGTGTGTGTGGAGGCGCGTGGCTTAGTGGTTAGGGTGTCAGCATCATGATCGTAAAAATGTGGTTTCGATTCTTGGACAGGGCAACGCGTTGTGTTCTTGAGCAAAACACTCCATTTCACGTTGCTCCAGTTCGCTCAGCTGGCAAAAAATAGTAACGCTGCGATGGGCCCATGAGCACACACACACACACATATATATATTAGATAGAGAGAGAGAGAGAGAGAGAGAGTGTGTACTTCTTTCGGATTTATGCTTTTTACAGACTGTATATATATATATATATATAAGCATACCTAAACAAATGGTCCCCCGCCCAGCTTCGTTTCCTCATAACTTTTAGATGGATAATTTTCAATGAAATTGTCAACAAATGGCTTCAGATGGTGTAGGCTCTGATTATATCGGAATTCGTTGTGAAAATTTTATCCAAGAGCTGGGGGAGAAGAGTTTCGTAAACATTCATGGGTCGACTTTGTTTCCTCATAACTCTCAGAAAAAACAGCTATTTTTTAATTACAGATGCCCCTCAAGTGGTTTAGACTACGATTATATCGCCCAGAATAATGTATGCTGTATATACATACTTTTCTACTATTTTTCTTGGTAGAAGTTACTAAAGTGATTCAAGGGCCGAGTGTTTAAAGCATGGCACGCGAAGTTTGATGAGCGGCATGTACAAAACTCTCAGTCCTTGAGTTACTTCTGTAATTTTCTGCCAATTAAAAATAATTAAAAAAGAGTTGCCGTTTATTATTTACTCAGGTACTGAGTTCTATTCCTCCTCTTTGTTCTACCGATCCTCTGTTTGTGTATATGTGTGTGTGTGTGTGTGTATGTATACACATACGATCAACGTGTAGATAAATCAGATGAAGACAGAAATCTACAATTAAGAACTCGGCGTTAAATACAGAGAAGATATAAATTTATTAAATGTTTCTTTAAGCATAAGCCAACAAGTTTACACACAAACAGGTGTATATATATATATATATATATAATGGTGTTAATGTGTGAAACTTTAGGTTTACAGTTACGAACAAGAAATAATGATGTTGAGGAAAAGTCAAAATTATTTACCTCGACTCCAATCAACCCCAGAAAGTTTACGAAGATCGCCATTCTGGACACGACGACGATACAAATCTGCAGATACAGGTTCCAGGTTGTCAGTCATTTTCCTCTTTTCCTAGTTTGCTCCGATTTGTTTTGGTAGCTGACTGCAGTCACGTTGATTGTGACCATTGTCAGACAGGGTCTTAGCGCGGATACGTCTGCTTATTCTATTTTTATTTTCTTATTGGAATTTCCTTTATTGATATGAGGGGAAATGTGTAGGGCGTCGGATGAAACAATTTACGGTATTTGATTCCATTTCTCTTGCCAGCGAGGGATCAATAATTTAGGGTGTGTTATCCAGAAGAATCTCACGATGGCGTAACATACTCTAACGTTCCGAACTCTTGCGCTTTGTCTGAGAGTGAGGAAAATAAAGAAATTGTAGTCACTTTTGACACATGCACACAAGAAAATAACAGCTAGCAGCAAAACAGTCCCGATCTCTCCATCTTCTTTAATCAGTAAATTCTACCTTCCTCACTGTCAGCGAACTTTATCAAGGTCCTCAGTCATTCACAGGTATTGACGTTATTTAAAAAAAGTATTACCCGTGTATAACTCTGGGAAAAGGATAGTGACGAAGAATGTTATTGCAGACATGATGTTTTCCACAATGGCTGACTGGGGATGATTTGTAATATACACTAGTTTCACACGACCTATACAAGAGGACAGCCTGTTTGAAGGAGATTTTACTGTTGCTTCTAGAGAATTGAACTATTTCATAGAACTCCTGAATTTCTTAAGGAGGTGTTTAATATTATTTTTTTAAAGATAGAGTAATGAATAATGGAGTTAAACACTTTGCTAATGTAGTTAAAATGGAACATGTGATTCATTGTTGAAGCAGCTATACATTTATTTTTTCTTCTTTAATGTGAAGTTTGTTAGCAGTGTGATGGTTTGAATGGATCTATGCTGTACTCAAGAAGACCTGCCCACCACAACAGAATTGATATCCAAAAACCAAGGTGCCATGTAAATAGCATTGATGTGGGTGCTGGTGCCATGCAAAAAGCACTGGTAATGGTGCCACATAGGGGCATTCAGTCATAAAAGCCAAGCCAAAACAGACTATGGAACTGGGTACGACCCTTGACTTTACCAGTTCCTGTCAAGCCGTCCAACCCATGCCAGCATGGAAAATGGACATTAAATGTTGATGATTTGGGTTTGTACCAGCGAAAAGCACCACTAATGCCATATTTCTGGTAAGACAGCTTCAGGAGATCCTTTATCTGGTGGTCAATGAGGAAACTAGGGATAGATGAATGGTTAGTGAGAGCTGTGTAAGCCATGTACAGGGACGCTGTCAGTAAAGTGAGGGTTGGCAACAAGTACAGTGAAGAATTCTGGGTAGAGGTAGGGGTCCACCAAGGTTCAGTCCTCAGCCCCTTACTATTTATCATAGTCCCCCGGGCAATAACGGAGGAATTCAAGACAGGATGCTCCTGGGAGCTCCTCTATGCTGACGACCTTGCTCTAATTGCTGAGTCACTATCAGAACTAGTGGAGAAGTTTCAGATGTGGAAACAAAGATTAGAATCGAAGAGCCTTAGAGTCAACTTAGCTAAAACCAAAGTCCTAATAAGTGGGAAGGCAGGCAAACCACAAATCCCTTCAGGTAGTTGGCCCTGCTCGATCTATAGAAAAGGTGTAGGTAAAAACTCTATAAGATGTACCCAGTGTAAGTTATGGACACATAAGAGGTGCAGCGACATCAAAAGAAGGCTAACTGGGAAGATAGTTTTTGTATGTGACAGATGCTCAGGAGCAATAATCACTGAAAATGTGCAGAGAACAACTTCTGCCACATTCCAGGGAGAAAAATAGAAGTAGTCGATAGCTTCTGTTACCTAGGTGACCAAGTCAGTAGCAGGGGAGGGTGCGCTGAAAGGGTAGCTACTAGAATAAGAATAGCCTGGGCAAAGATCAGAGAGCTCTTACCTCTGCTGGTGACAAAGGGCCTCTCGCTCAGAGTAAAAGGTACACATGTGTACGAACAGCCATGTTACATGGCAGTGAAACATGGGCTGTGACTGCTGAGGACATACGTAAGCTCACAAGGAATGAAGCCAGTATGTTTTGATGGATGTGGACTGTGAGTGTGCATACTCGACAGAGTGTAAGTACCTTGAGAGAAAAGTTGGACCTAAGAAGCATCAGATGTGGTGTGCAAGAGAGACAACTGTGCTGGTATGGTCATGAGGTGAGAATGGATGAGGATAGCTGTGTGAAAAAGTGTCACACACTAGCAGTTGAGGGAACTTGTGGAAGAGGAAGACCTGGGATGAAGTGGTGAAGCACGACCTTCGAACATTAGGCCTCACCGAGGCAATGACTAGTGACTGAGACCTTTGGAAATATGCTGTGCTTGAGAAGACCCAGCAAATCAAGTGAGACCATAACCACGTGGCCTGTGCCAGGGGTGTAACCAGCCCACTTATGCATACCTTTCCTTCATTGGACTTTAAACTTTGCTTGTGAGGACCTGTTGAGACAAGTGAAATCAAAATCAAATTCGATGACGGGCATTCATGCTAGTGGAGCACTAAGAGCACCATCCAAGTGTGATCGTTGCCAGAGCAGCTAACTGGCTTGTGGTGGTAGCACGTAAAAAGCACCATGCGAGCATGATCATTACTAGCATTGCTTTACTGGCACGTGAAAAAACATTTGAGCGAGGTCATTGCCAGTGCCGCTGGACTGGCTCCTGTGCAGGTGGCACATAAAAAAAAGGCATTTGAGCGTGTCCGTTGCCAGTACTGCCTGACTGGCCCACATGCCGGTGGCACGTAAAAGCACCCACTACATTCTCGGAGTGGTTGGCGTTAGGAAGGGCATCCAGCTGTAGAAACTCTTCCACATCAGACTGGAGCCTGGTGCAGCCATCTGGTACACAAGTCCTCAGTCAACTCGTCCAACCCATGCTAGCATGGAAAGTGGACGTTAAACGATGATGATGATGATTATGATGGAAGTGAAGTTTATAATACCAAAATTTAGTCTTTGTAGGAATTTTGAGGGTGTTCATAGGAAAATGATGTGTTTGTGTGATGGTTACATTTTAGAATTGTTAAAATTTTAACCAATTTCCAGATTGTGGAATTTTGGGTGTGCTGTTGTTGTTTGCCGGACTGATCAAAAGCATTCCACTCATGACCATCTCATCCATATGTGCATATCTAGGATTATCCTATCCAGTGTCATTTTTTTTTAAAGACAGTGTTCTTTGAAGGATATTTGGCTACTATTTCTTGCAGACCAAGTGACTGCATAGAGGCCTTCTTGGAGCCCTCCATTCTTACTTTGGTGTCTGAAAGAAAGAAACAGTTAAGATCATGTTGAATATGAAAGGTGTACATATTGTGTTTTGTGTCTCTATTGTCCTTGTGTGGTTTTTGGTCACTGATTTTGAGAAAATAAAAATGTTTGCTGGGTTTTTTTTATAGTCAGGAGAGATGTGGTTATGTTTCTTCACAGGACCTCTTAAACTGGTGGGAGGGAGGTATGGTCAAAGCAGAGACCTGGCCTGAATGCTTGCAACAGAGTGGCACCCAAAATGCCAGGTTTAATCCAGGTCAGCTCCAATTGAATACAAATTCTTGACATGACTGCCTTATTTTTTCAAACATAATGTCTCAAACTACATTAACCAATATGTGCTTTTTTTTGTTTTTAAGATGCTAGGGTGTGTTTCTATGAGCAGGTTGCTGACTACATGCTTCCAACCCGTCAGGTCTGCATGCTTCACCGCCTTACCATCATTGCAGGACTTCCGAATAACAATATATATAAATTTATACGTCTAGTGCCAATATGAGTTGCAGGCTCAGGGATGTGGGAACGCCATGATCTCAAGCATAAGTAAAAGATACCCATGCATAGGCTTGAAAGAAATGAAGCTGGTATGATCCGCTGGATGTATAAGGTTAGTGTGCATGCACAACAGAGTGTAAGTGCCCTGAGAGAAAAGTTGGACATAAGAGGCATCAAATATGGTGTGCAAGAGACACAACTGCACTGGTATGGTCATATGTTACAGATGGATGAGGACAACTGTGTGAGGAATTGCCGCACCCAAACTGTAGAAGAGGTAGACCCAGGAAGACATGGGATGAGGTGGTGTAGCATCACCTTCGAGCATTGGATCTCACAGAGGTAATGACAGAAGACCGAGACGTTTGGAGATATGCTGTGATTGAGAAGACCAGGAAAGTAAAGTGAGATCGCAGCCATGGCCGATACCAGTGTTGCATGTCTGGCCCATTTGAGAGTACCCTTGATGCATTGGGCAATATGATATATGCTTGAGAAGACCTGTTGAGTCAAGTAAAACTGAAATTGTAGCTGTAGCCAGTGCTCCCTGACTGGCTCCTATTCTGGTGGCACATAAAATGCATCATCCAAATGTGATTGATGCCAGTGTCCCCTGACTGGTTCCTGTGCTGGTGGCACATAAAAAGCACCAACCAAACGTGGCCAATGCCAGGGTCCCTTGACTTGCTCTTATGCCGGTGGCACGTAAAATGCACTATGCGAACATGGTTGATGCCAGGACTGCCTGACCGGCTCCCGTGCCGGTGGCATGTAAAAAGTACTATTCAAACATGATTGATGCCAGGCCCACCTGACTGGCTTCTATGCCGGTAGCACATAAAAAGCACCCAGTACACTCTCGGATTGGTTGGTGTTAGGAAGGGCATCAAGCTGTAGAAACATTGCCAAATCAGACTGGTGCCTGGTGCAACTGCTGGCTCTCCAGACCTCAGTCAAACCGTCCAGCCCATGCCAGCATGAAAAACGGATGCTAAACGATGATGATGATGTCATACATACATACATATATATATAAAATCAAAATAAGCAACAAGATATCAAGTAGTGATGCAGTACAACTGTTTCAAGCAGCTCCGTTTAATTGAACAATGCAATCATTCCATCAATTTAAATGCAGTGTCATTTTCAGCTGCACAAATAAATAAATAGAATTTTAACCAGTAGGAAACATCAATATTATTTTTCTCAAATATTTTAACAGAGCAAGAAGATGGAAGAAATTCACATTGTCGCTATTGTAGTTAAGAATAGACTACACTTCCAAGAATCGCATGAAGCCTATTGGGGTCATAGTGTTGTAAGAGATTGTAATTCATTTATCTCTTTATCAACTATTAGGTCGTCGAGTATGAAATTTGTAGAAAAGAAAAGTTTGTAAATGTTTTATAAATACAAAAATTATTTTCTTAACTATTAATTTTATTAACCACCTTCTCTTCCTTCCTCCAAACTTTACCATCAATGTCATGCTTCACTTTGTCTTTTTCTTCTATTTCATTTCCTCATTGTTTTAAATGTCCATTTTTCCATGTTTGTATGAGGTAGACAGAATTCATTGAAGCAGACTTTCTATGGTTGAATGCCCTTTCTGTCATCAATTATCTGTTTCTAAGTAAGTGATTTCCCCTTAACGTTTTTCCACAGAAGATTGGAAAAGAAATGACACTACTTGTATACATTTACACACACACACAACAATTTTCCATTCTTTGTTGTCTTATACTCCCAATTTCTTGAAATTCTTCTCAGCGTTATTTGGATTTACTAGTCATACATGAAGAATTACCTTGGATATTTATTCTATTTGTATTTATTGGTATCTGATTGTTGGATATGGCTAACCAAATTCGTTTAACACTGAGTGCATTATTGTAAGTTATTTCACCTTGACTGGACGTTTTTCTACAGAAGATTGGAAAAGAAATGACACTGCTTGTATTCGCTGAAAACTATTGTGATGTCAAGACAAGGAGACACACACACACACATACATACAAACACACAAGTAACAGATTTCTTTCAGTTTCCCTATACCAAATCCACTCACAAGGCTTTTGTTGGCCCAGAGCAATGCTAGAAGATACTTACATGAAGTGCCACACACTGGGACTGAAACCATAACCATGTAGTTGGTTGGAAAGTGAACTACATAGCCATACTTGTGTCATTTTATTTTTTAGCCAAGAGTTTATTAAAATTTGTTTTACTTTCAATTTTCATGTACATTCTAGCTCTGATGACTATCTTTCAATTCTAGTCTATCATGAAAATTTTGGCAGTAAAAACAGAAAATAAATGAATCAATCAATAAATAATACCTTGCTTGGAAACAGGTGAGGATTGGTGACAGGACTGGCATCTGGCTGTACAAAATCTGTCTTAACACATTCTATCTAACCCATGCAAGCATGGAAAAGTGGATGTTAAATGAAAATGATTTAATAAATGACCAATGGAAAACACAAGAGATGTTGATGAGATCAGTGAGCAGGTCATAGTAAAGTGAGAAAACATTTTGATTTTTGTAACAAAATGATAAAAAAATGAAATAAATAATATCAGTCAGTGTATAGGTTTAATTAACGGTGAGGTAACTTTAAACAAAATAATGTCTATTTATGTGCTTATATGTATACATCTGTAAATTATTGTAAGCGCATGCTTGATTGTGTTTTTTATGTACATTATTTGAATGGTAAATTACAATACAGACACAAAAATATAAATATATACATACATATATATGTATACATATATACATTATACATATACATACATACATATATACATTATACATATACATACATACATATACATATATATATATATATACACATATATATATATATTAATTGTTATCGCCATATTAATATGGCAGTCTTATAGATATAAGACTGAGGCCATCGCCTTAAGCTAGCTATTTGACACACAAACTGTGTCCATTTTAATATTTCTAATATATATATATATTTATATATATATATATTTATATATATATATATATATACACACATACATCTACACATACATACACATACCTACATATAAACACACACACATATATATACATACAAACATGCATACACCTTTATGTACATACATATTTATACATTTACACACACACAACAAGAATGGAGAAAATGTATGATTACCCCAGACATTAATGATTATCATTTCTACTGTGCCAGCATATTTAGAAACAGAACAAAAGGTATAAAATATAAGGACAAATTAATATATCAGAAAATATATACTAACACAACATTATCAAGGCAATCCAAAATGGGCTAAATTGAAAGTGAACTAAGAAAATATCTGCAATAAATGAATGCATAAAAAAAAAGGTTAAGAAGAAATATAATATTCTAAGAAAAGCCAGTTTAATATTTAATTTTCGATGAAGTTAGTAGATAATGAAAGAGTAAAAAATAAACATCAGTAATGTATGGTGTAATCATCAATTAAAGATGTGATTTTCTATTCTTTCTTGTCTTATACTCCCAATTTCTTGAAATTCTTCTAAGCAATATCTGGATTTACTTATCATACATGAAGAATTACCTTGGATATTTATTCTATTTGTATCTATTGGTATCTGATTGTTGGATATAGTTAACCAAATTCGTTTAACACTAAGTGCATTATAGATAGCTACCTGGATTTATCAGCCCCTTTTACTTCTTAGTAATATATACACACACATATATAATATATATATATACACATATATATATATGCATACATACATATATATATGCATACATATATACAAACACACACATATACACACAGATATAAATACATAAGAGAGAGGGAGAGAGAGAGAGAATGCAAATTAGTGTTTGTGTGTCTTGATGTGAACACGCATTAAATACTGTTGGTTTTAGGCAATATGTATGTGTATAAATATATGAAAGCATAGGTAAATGTATATTTGTGAGGATGTATATATGTGGAAAAGAAGTTTGGTGAATAGCACATTTTAATTCAATTCAGTTCATTTCATAGTCGCTGTTTTCTCTTACATGTTCTTTAATATATCCTGGGTTTTTTTAGCTTTTTTTATTTATCCATTTAAAAAAAATGTTTGTGGCCTTTCTCCAAATCCTTTTTTTATACTTTCCTTTATTTTTTCATGTCTTTTTTTGATAGTCATAACTTTTATATATCCATTTATTTGGCTTGTATATCATTTATAAAATATATTTTCTATCATATCCTTCTTTCTCCATATTCTTTCATATTGTGAATATCTTTTTGGAGTTTCATTTTTCATCGCTTGGTCACTGTTTTTCTCTTTTTCACTCAAAGCTGATGAAAGAGCAAAATTTTTTTTAAATTTAAAGATCCTTCATTTGAGAAAGGGCCAAATAGAAACACCAAGTATTACTGAAGTACATCCGAAACGTATGGCTTGTAATGATGGATCTCGCAGAAATGGTGATGATCGTGGCAGTTGTGGTATTGTGGTTTCCTTCATAACAAGGAGCATAGCATCACCTGTAGATTCTTTGATAGTGGTCGTCGTAGTAGTAGTAGTAGTAAGTGTAGTTTTAGTAATAGCAATGGTGATGGTGATAGCAGTGCGGCTTTAAAACAAAGCTTGATACTTCTGGAGATTTCTGCAGTGGTCTGAAAGTATAAGTAATAGTAATTAAAGTAGTAGCATCTGCTTTTCTTTCTACGAAATGAGAAGATACATTGCGGAACTGTTATTCTAATGAGTTGTATCTATTTATCACCCAGTGGGACACATCTGTATTGCTGGATGCTCTTGAACCAGTTAAGTGTCCCACCTGTAAGGAATCAATACTAGATGTATCAAAACAATTGTTGTGATTAAAAAAAATTCTCGTATATTCCATCTTCCATTTACCATATATACATTTATGTATATGTATAAATATATGTATGTGTGTATCTCTTTCTCACTCTCCCCCCCTCTCTCTCTCTCTCTATATATATATATATATATGTACCTCCTCTATAGAAAGACACCTATTTCTGCCTCCCTATTTCTCTGTCACACTCTAACCTTCCATCATCTGATACTGAATCACCTTCTCCAATGCTCCCTCCGTTATAGTAAGACACCTGTCTCTGTCTCTTTGTCACCCTCTGACATGAGCTTCTCTCCTCAAATGCTCCTGCCCTTCTCATAATTCTTTGACTTGAGTTACTTGCCAGTGCTGGTGCCACGTAAAAAGCATCCAGTCAACACTGTAAAGTGGTTAGCATTTGGGAGGGCATCTAGCTGTAAAAATCAGGCCAAAATTAACCTCGCCTGTGCTTGTGCCATGTAAAAAGCACTGAGTCCACTCTACAGAAAGGTTGGTGTTAGGAAGGGCACCCAGCAGTAAAAACTCTGCCAAAACAGACAGAGTAGCATAGGATAGTTCTACCTGGCTAGCTACTGTAAACTGGCCTACCTATGCATGCATGGAAGATGGATGTTAAACGATGCTGACGATAATATATATATATATATATATATATATATATATATATATATATTTATAGATATAGGGTGAAATATAATTAATTTAATAAAATCAACAAACTTCACCTAGTAGTATTTCGGTATGGAAAAGGACCATATTCGGTAAAAATTTATATAATTATAATAATAAATGTTTTTTGCAACAAGTTGCTTAAACCACATACCGAAAATTTTAGAAATAGCAGTCAAAAGACTACTATTTCCTTTTACTACAAGACTTATTTTTGTAGTAAAAAGAAATAGTAGTCTTTCGGCTGCTATTTCTAAAATTTTCGGTATGTGGTTTAAACAACGTGTTGCAAAAAACCATTATTATTATAATTATTATGTGTGTGTGTGTGTGTGTGTGTGTGTGTGTGTGTGTGTGTGTGTGTGTGCACATGTGTGTGTATATGTATATATATAATATATATATATATATATATATATCAGAAAGCAGAACCAAAATTGAGGTCGATCAACATCAGTGGAAATTGCAGCTGTGGGACGTAAAAGCACCATCCGTTCGTGTCCGCTGCCAGCCTCGCCTGGCCCCCGTGCCGGTGGCACGTAAAAGCACCATCCGTTCGTGGCCGTTTGCCAGCGCCGTCTGGCACCTGTGCGGGTGGCACGTAAAAAGCACCCACTACACTCACGGAGTGGTTGGCGTTAGGAAGGGCATCCAACCGTAGAAACACTGCCAGATCTGACTGGGCCTGATGCAGCCTTCCGGCTTCACAGACCCCAGTTGAACCGTCCAACCCATGCTAGCATGGAAAACGGATGCTAAATGATGATGATGATGATGATGATGATATATATATATATATATATATATATATATAAATAGATATATATAATATATATATATATATATATATATATATATATATCAGAAAGCAGAACCAAAATTGAGGTCGATCAACATCAGTGGAAATTGCAGCTGTGGGACGTAAAAGCACCATCCGTTCGTGTCCGCTGCCAGCCTCGCCTGGCCCCCGTGCCGGTGGCACGTAAAAGCACCATCCGTTCGTGGCCGTTTGCCAGCGCCGTCTGGCACCTGTGCGGGTGGCACGTAAAAAGCACCCACTACACTCACGGAGTGGTTGGCGTTAGGAAGGGCATCCAACCGTAGAAACACTGCCAGATCTGACTGGGCCTGATGCAGCCTTCCGGCTTCACAGACCCCAGTTGAACCGTCCAACCCATGCTAGCATGGAAAACGGATGCTAAATGATGATGATGATGATGATGATGATATATATATATATATATATATATATATATATATATATATATATATATATATAAATAGAGTTAGCGGTTGTAGTAACCGACTAAGGGATAAATATCCGTATATACTATCAGTATCCGTTACCTGTGTTATCCCTGGGCAATGGTGTGCAAGGACACCATATATGTCGAGCACAGGTGACAATCGGATAAACAAAAGTTTATTAGGAGCCAATTCAAATAATTAGAAAATGGAGAAAAACAGATTAACCAGTAGATTGATTGGACCACATTTGAAGCTTGTATATTGATACAAAGCAAGACATAACAGCTAACAGCTGTTTCTGATCAGATTCCCAGAATGCAGTCTATACAAAAATGTGAGAATAAAATTCTTCATCTTCATAGGGTATTCGAATTAAGGCAACCAATCTTCATCAAAGTAAAAAGCAAGAGCATGCAATATAAACAAAGAGAAGGAAGAGATAAGAAAACATGGTTTAGACAAATAGTCTAAAAGCCCAATATGTTAAGTGCACATAATTATTTACCATCTGAGCTCCAAGAACATAGATGAGAGAGTGAGATATTAAAGGCCTAGTTATTAATGGGAGGGTGCAGTTAGGAGGAGGGGTCAGGGTGTCAAAGAAAGAAATTATCCAGAAGCTCTATTTAAAGAAAACACTAACATAATTATCAAAGATCAAAACTATGTTAATGGAGTAAACTTCTTTAACACTCTGACCCCCCACTTCTAATTGCACCCTCCCATTAATAACTAGTAGTATTCCCTAGTCCTTTTCCAGCTCACTCCCTCATCTATGTTCTTGGAGCTCGGATGGTAAATAATTATGTGCACTTATTATATTGGGCTTTTAGACTATTTGTCTAAACCATGTGTAGCTTTCGTTAAGATTTCAACACCAGACCTTAATCTACTTGTAACTTTAGAAGAAAAATTTTGTTGAAAATGGACCAGATGTTAAATCTGAATTTAACCTAAGTCAAGCTAAAGTCTTTCTTTACTCAAATGTTAATCTTCAATATAGTCCAAGTATTTAGTATGATATTACTTCTGGATATAACCTTGTCAGTTCCTAGATGTTGCTTTCTACATAATTCAGCTTTATTGCCTAACTGTCAACTTATATTTTTTAAGTGAAATAAAGATCATAGCCCAGAGCATAGCTTAAATTGCTTGACATTAACCAGGAAATTAACTGAGTTAAAGTTGATTGAAAGTAGAAAACTTACCAAATGTAGGCTATGGGTTGGTTTTACTGGCTGTAATAGTATTTAATAAAGCATCCAGTTTACTGCCCAACCGATCTTCCAGCCGCTTCAGTTGGTCATCAACAGTCTCAAGGATTCTGGTTTCAGCTTGAGACACACGATCTTCCACCATTTTGGATACATCAACAGGATCTTTCTTCATTGATCTACATAGAGAGACTGACATGTGAGATTGAACAAGACACCGATATATTATAGTATATCTTAATTAGGGTATAACACTAATATAGTGTGACATAGTTGTAGTATATTGTAGTAATTACATAGCATAGTTAGTTACAACTGGAGAATACAGCTTCTACTATAGACTACTAAAATATGGCTTCTACCATACAGCAGTCACTAGTATGTAACCTCTTCAGTAAGGGGATAATGAAGGATATAGTTGAGTGAATTATCTGTATACCACTTGCATTTGTTGTATTGATTCTAGAGCGATGAAAGCAGTTTACTTTATGTTTAGAAAGTAATATGTAAAGAGACAACACTAAATAAAATAATATATTTAGAATCTGGCTTCCACTGTTTCTGATTACTTGCAGCCCTAAACTGTATGTGAATGTCACATAATCATTGACAGGCTATTAGATCATTAGAAAAAGCCTTGTCTTGACACAGCACATCAAGTGCAAGTCAAACTGGGACATCAGTTTTATTGATCATTGTTGAAAAATTTGGGGACGAGCAAACACTAAGTGAAATAACTCAAATAGGAACCAAACCTAATTTGAAGAACTCAGCTTCTTGTGAATACAGTAATTCTAAATGATGTTAATCTGACAACTCATTTTCCAAATATTTTACATCAATTTTCCCAGTTTTCATTCTGTTGGAATTATTTTATAATTGTTTTACAGTTTACTTACTAATCATTAACCACCAATCAAGTATACTGGAGCAAGTACAATTAAAAATAGGGCTTCTGCTTATCTTCACAAGCATTGTTTACATAAATAAAATCACAAACAAACAAAAATTTATTCCAAAACTCACTCTTGATTCCTTTGATTAGTAACTTCACTACAAATGTTCTGAAGAGCTGAAAAGGTGGCTGTCTGAGATGTATTCTGTTCTGTACTAGTTTGCTCTTTCATCTGGAGCATTTGGCCAAAAGCTGAGACAACTCGAGTCATATCAAAATCTGGTGAGGTTGAACTATTCTTATCTAAATTCTTTGACATGTCCTCAATTTGGTTTTGTTGATTCTTTGGATGAGAAAAGAAGCACAGCTTTAGAACTTACATGACCCTGAGTCAACACTCTCTCACACACACACAAACACTATACAAAAACTTTGGAAGCCATATCACGTTCATTGAGTTTTCCTCTGATTCAACAATTTTCACCACAACAAGAGTTAAGAAATCAAGAATTAACAATAACAACAACAACAGAAGGAAGGAGCAAATATTGTCCTCACCTTTTGGTAAGTTTCAATATTATTGAGGATAGACCGAGCTCTTTCAGAAGTCTCAGGACCAAGTTCTGAAATAATGTCCCTTAATGTGGACACATTAAGAAGTCCATAACCTGATAGGGGTTTTGTAATTTTCTCAACCCTCAGTAAAATCCCTTTCATCTGAAACTGACCAGTAATTCCAACACACTGAAATAAAATACAAAGGGTTAATTTAACATGGAGTATGCTGGCTCTGTGAGCATGGTGATGGTTGACAATGACAGCTAAAGAAGTGTTGTATTGGTTATAGTGTGGTAGTTGGAGAGTGGCAGTTAGAATATAGTGTTGTGCTTGAAGTGTGATAATGATATGGGAACGGATACAATAGTGATTGGAATGGTAATTGACATTACCACTCAAAGAACAATCCTACAAAAATCTGTAAACATGACTCAAAATGTAAAAATATGTGCCAACCTCACTCTGTAAAGAGAGTCCTGTACATTGCATTGAACCTAGAGATTTCAATTCTCAGATTAAGACTCTGATTTGTTTTTAAGTTAAAAAAATACTTATACAAATCTCAATGTTAATCAGAATGATCATTAACACATACCATTGTTACATGTGGTATGTTTGAATAAATGTGCAATAATAGATATTTACTCACAATACTGGAGTAATACTCTTTATTGCAGATATATGGATAATTATAGCTTCCTTTCACACTGTGCTTAGTAAATCATGAGTACTTTGCTATGAAACACAATACAATGGTTGTAACAAGATTCTATACGATGTGTGAGATGAGTGACAGTGTATGAGCAGGAATGTAGAAGATTTAGTGCCTGAAGAGAAATGAACTGGACATGCAATATAAAGGCTGAAACTAAGTGAATTAAAATCATAGCTAGACATCAACGGTAAGTATTCAAGGCATCTATGTAATGAAAATAGATGATGATGTATGTTATAGAAAAAAATGTGTTGGGTAGGCAGTGGTTGGTAATTGCAACAGAAGATGAAGGAAAACTTGAGAATAAGCAGATAAAATCCTGAACATTGAGAAGAGATTACATTAAACTGAAAAACACTGAGAATCAAGGTAGTATAGAAAAACATGTAAAAATTTGATTTTTTATGTTATATGTTTTTCTCGCTTATAACTATTTTACAAGGAAATATTCAACACTTTTTTTGTTCAACCAATACAGTACTCTAAAATATATACTAATAGAACTGAAAGGGAACATAGATACACTGACCTTGATAGAGATAGAAGTCCTTGGTTTTTTAAATGAAATGGTAGAATATAACAGACCATTTGAAGCAGGGCTTCCCTTTCTGGTGAGTAGGTAACCTTCTGTTTCATCATAAACTTCAAACTGGGTTACATTACAGCAAATACAGATCTCATACAAACCAATACCAAGCTTGCACTGAATTTCGAACCTACATTGGTCTTCGTTAGGCTTGTCAATTTTAATTATCCTGTTATCTGCAGAGGTTTCCAGCAAATCCCGCTTTTGTCTGTAATAAAGGAAAAATAAAATATCACTTTCACACATAAAACATGAGGACAGAGGACACATATAATGTGTATGTCTAACCCTTTAAATTAAAAAGTTCAAATTAAATGGTGCAAAATTGCTCAAGCTGACTGACTAATGGAGACACCTATGATAATGATGACAACAATGATGGTGTATATATATGTTTTGTTTTAACATAGGCATAGAGTCACAGATTAACAAGAAAAGTGATAAACCGTTCACAAAAAGCATTAGCATAGTTCCATCTTCTGACTAAAATCAATTTCCTGAAAACGAACAGATTTAAAAACAGCAAAATCTGAAGTGGAAGGAATTCAGTGAGGAGAAGATGGTTATGGTGGAGAAGGTTGTCATTATCATCACAGCTGCTGTTGTCAGAATCACCATTGGCATTGTCATCACCAGTGTCAGCATTATCATCATCATCATCAAGATTTGTTTCTTATGGTTTTCTAAACCTTATTATTTTTATGAAGAAGAGAGGGGGTGCTCATGGCATGTCACAACCCAGGGAGATTTGGTACATTTTCTGAACTAATCAACAATTTCATCATCATCATCACCACCAACAACAACAACAACATTTAACATCTGTTTTCCATACTAGTATGAGTTGGATGGCTTGACAAGAACTGGCCAGACCAGGGGCTACATCAGGTTCCATAGTCTGTTTTGGCTTGGTTTCTATGGCTTGATGCTCTTCCTGATGCCAACCACTTTATAGAGTGTACTAGGTACTTTTTACACAACACTGTCTCCATTGCTTTTTATATGGCAGCAGCACCAGTGCTCTTTACATGGCACCAGCAGCCACACCAATGCTTATTATGTGACACCTTGGTTTTAGGATCTCAATTCTGTTGTAGTGAGTGATAAAGATGAGTCAATGATAGCGGTGATGCTGCTGGTCATTATAATGTAGTTGAAGTGGAGATGCTGATAATGATGATGATAGTGCTTTTGAAAGTAGGGTTGGAAACCACAATGAAAACAAAAGTGTGGTGCAATGGTAGCATTTCATTATGCAGTCAATGAAGGAGAGAGTATACATACATATAACTGTCATCTTCAGCTCCATCATGTACTTCAGCATTGTCAACAACATCTTGCTCTGACAGCCAACTGTGGTGAATACTAACAAACTGACTCAGTTCAGACATAGCTGTAGTTTTCTGAAAACAAGAACAGGAAAATTTCTTATATGTATAAAGGCATGAAATGATGTATATGATGGAAGCAGAAAAAGTGGTATAAACTGTAGATTTAGCAAGGCAGGAACTATATTCTAGAGCATCTGCTAAATCAGAATAGCATCAAGCATCAACACTGCAATGAAAATCTGATGTTATAGTTCAGTAGTTCTGTAAAGCAGCAAAATATGTAAAAAAAATTTTTTTAAACCAAGGCCAAGAAAATGGATACATTGTACCAATAATGCCTATAGGTGATCCTGATGGTCACCTGAGGTGGTAGATTTATAAACGAAGAATTTCTCCGGTAAAGAAACTCCCAGTCACTGCAAAACATCATGGCATTGAGTCAGTTATGCCTAGTGAGCCATATTTTGTGTCTGTCACCCACTAAGCATCATGCAAAGACCACAATGATGAGGACACTAGAAGAAAGGGAAAAAATGAAGAGAGAATTCAAGAACACTCAGTACTGAACCTTTCAGGAAGAGCTGAGTGTATGGTTGAAGCAGGCCTCAAGTATACAAAGATTAGTTGAATTGGAGTGGAGAGAACTGCAGTGTTCGATAATTCAGAAAGACCTGAGGGTAAGATATATGCACAGGGCAGTGTGTGTGTGCATGCGTGCACTGTATTGTTGTACCAAACACTTCATTTCATGTTGCTCTGTGATCACACTGGGCACCTGTATAGGGGGAGTAAACTTATGTGCAGCACAAACATTTGATCACTATAAACAAATCATTTGTGCAGATTGTTCAACAAGAAATTGTAGAATTGACTTTCTTGGAAATTGAGAAACTACCATTATATACAGGGTGCAACAGTTTTTTGAGGACACCACTCTCAAGAGACCTAACTTTATTCTAACTAATTTTTTCATACCTTACTTTTCACATAAATAATGTCAGACATCAGGTTTCATCAGCAAATGATAAAGGCATATTGTAATTGTTGCCTTAAAAACATAGTATAGTGATACGAAGATAACTTGCTTCCAGGAAGTTGCCTAATCTTTTGTTGTCAAAGTTCAAAAGGAGCACATAACTTTGTACAAAATGTTCAAGAAATAATCAATAAAAACCTCAGAATGTCAATCAGAGCCATTACAAAGGGTCTCAAGGTTTCAAAATGCACCATCAGAAGAGTTGTGCATGAGGATATTCAGTTCAAGTTGTATGTGATGCAGAGCAGTCAGTTTATATAAGATATGGTAAGAAAGAATTGCTCGATCTGTGCAAAGCACTTGCTAAACAAGTTAAAAAACAAAGAGGCTGGAACAACAAATGGTTATGCAGAGACCTGAATGAGGTTCCAACAGTCATGCATACTAAGTTCCCAGCAACTGTGATGGTTTTGGGAGTTGTCAGCAATGAGGGAGATGGTATGCCTCCTCACTTTTTACGCAGGGCTTAAGAGTTAATGCTGCTGTCTACACAGAGGTGTTGGAGAAGGTTGTTAAGCCCTGGATACACAAGACTGCACCATCCCATAACAACAATCCAAGCAGAAATGTGTGCCTCTTAGCTCACCAGACCTCAATCCACTGGATTATTAAGTCTGCCATGACCAGCATTATGTCCAAAATTGATAAAGATCATCTGATTTGGGCATGTCACTGCTTCTGACCCCGTATTGAAACAGCTATTGATGCTAATAGTGGATTCATTGAATATGATGAAAATATTCTCAAGATTATTTGTACCAATTTGTTTTCAAATAAAACTCTTCTTAGATGAGCTGTGTCTGTTTTTCAATTCATATAAATGACCTCAAAAAAACTAATACACCCTGTATATATAAGTATATATATATACACATATGTGTATATATATAGAATTTATATATACACATATATAAATTTTTGAGCCGCGATTTAAAATGTTTTTTTTTTTCCAGAATCGGAATCACAATAGCCGAAAACGTGGGATTCCGTAAAAAATTTCCTAAAAAGGGGAGGGATCCGTTTACGTTTCCTCCGTGTGTGGGGATGGGGCGCACAAGGCAGAGACAAAACCCCTAACTCTAACCCTAAACCTAAACACCAGGTGTATGTATTCTTTACTTTCGCCAAAGTCAAGTACCTAATGTATGGTAATCTTAGACTATAACGTACCGTTTTCATTTTCATTTACTAAGATTTTATGGTTAAACTCCAGTTTCTGACACGGACAAAAAAAAAATGAAAACAGTGTAATAGATGTAAAACAACATGAAGTAAACGAATATTTTTGTTGATGATCCTGACTTATAGATTTCAGCTTGTCTAGGATCACTGACTGTGTTCTGTAATTATTTAATTATTTCACGGATTAACTTTTCCATAAAAGTATTTTATTTGCTGTGAATGCAGGAGCTTCGAGGTGGTCGAGAATTAGCTCAAACTACGTAAATAATATTTCTTTCATTTGTTTTAAATTATTTTTGCTCGAACATTATTATTATTATAATTGATATTAAATAAGTGCGAAGCTAAAAGGAAAGTTAAAAACTAGCGAAAGTGATAACTACGTCTTCACTCAAACCAAGTCAAGCTGGTTTTCTTTCATAAAATACTGAGGCACAGATCTAAAAAAAAAAAATTATTTCTTAGCATTCATCGATATTTACAATTATTATGAATCGCCACTATTATTACAATGACACTATTAATCACGTTGAGTCGTGATGTTTATACCTTCTTGAAGGAACTATTAAATTAGGGAAACAGCTTCAGTTCAGTTCTCAGAAAATTTACCACCACCTTACAGAATTCGTCATCCCATTTGTAATTCAGCGGAAACTGACATACAATGTACTTTGAACAGATTTTGTACGTTCGGAAAAAATTGATTCTGGATAATGTATTATATCGTGTTAAAGCAAGAAAGAAATTACAGAAAGAGAAAATGAATTTTAAAAAATCTTACTTTTAGAAATTTCGTATCAGCTGCACTCTTCAGATCACTGTGAAGTTTTGTTTACACTGACTCTCTTTACCGGTGTTTACATAATTTCTACCCTCTTGTGACAGATTTCCAAATAACTACTATTTGATTTTTTTTGTCAACTGGGCATTATAGTGGTCCTCACTTATGAAAGTGCATAAGGCGATCCCTTATTGTGTGAATGAATGGACACTGGAGACAATAATATAAAGAAAGAATTAATATCAGGACAGTGAATTGGCAGAATGGCGAGGTCGTCGGTCAAAATACTTTAGTTACGGCTTTTCATGTTTTCTGTTCATATCTCGCTGAAGTTAACTTGGTCTGTTATTCCTCCAGGGTCTATAAAACAAAATACTGATCAAGTTCTGGGATCGATATAATTGATAACTATGAGAGGCTCGGGATCTGGAGAGCCAAAGGAGACTTGTGGCCGGCTCCTGGGTCCTTCCTTAAAAGAAAAAAGAAAAAGCTTATCAATATTGAATTTCGAAAATCCCCTCACCGACTTCATCTTGAGGCCTGAAAATAGGTTCTGCATTGTCAAAATTCCTTCAGAGACCCTGGACTAACACCTTCCCCCAAAAAAGTGCTGGTTTTGTGCTTATGCTAGAAACATTTGATAGGCAGAATCGTTGGAGAAATGGACAAATTACAGCTCTTAACATGCTGAATTCAAATTCCACTGCAATCAACTTTGCCTTTTACACTTCTAAGGCCAATAGTATAAAGTACCAATCAATTGCTTGAGTCAATATAATCAACAATTTTCCACGGAGGCTGTCCTCTCAACTAATAGGTTGCTGGGGGTGCTGCTGGATGGCAGACTCTGCTGATGATATTATACTACGCTTTCTGATCCATGGCACTAGCCTTAACATGCTCAAGGTTGAGATGCTGCGATTTCAGGTCTTCTTCAATTTGTTTTGCCCATGTCCTTGTAGCGTAGACTCAGTTGAAATTCCTCTCTCCATTTATTATATATATGTAGTGGATCTTGCATGCATGAAGTGGATTCGATCCACCATAGCCAAATTTAAATTAACACTGCAACAGAACTTTTCCCATGGTGGAACAATGGTTTTTCTCTGACAGCAGTTTTACATTTTCCAGCTGCCTTTAGCTGGCTGAAATAATGTCTTTAGACCCTTTCTAACCTCTTCTACTTCACCAAAAGCTAGAAGAGAGATATCAAGATCACCAACTAAGACTATTGTTCTCAATGATATATCTATCCTTCTGGATAGTTATAAAAGCAAGAACACCCCAAGCAAAAATCAGTTGGTGACGACTCAATGAGTCCAGCCACAAGGTGATGACTCAACCAGTGACTACGAAGTCTGGCTGACCAGCTAGAACCTTGGTCAGAGGGAGAAACGGAGTTTACTGTCAGCAACTATGAGACAACACCCTACAACTCTCACTAGCTCTAATTCTGTTCTCTTACAACATCATTACATCTCTCTCAGTAATTACTACTAAACAATGAAGAGGACACAAACACAAACTTTACTTCGCATGTTTTTGGATTTATCATAACTTGCTCATCGAGGCAAGGTATTGTAATGTAATGGTAAATAAACATTTCCTTAAAAATTCATGCATTGTTTATGTGGGATGACGTCAGCAGCTGGGGAGCTGACTGCAAGGGGCAGCTGGGTCACGCGCGCAGCGAGCGGCAATTTTTGCCTTTTTTCAACTCAGGTCGTCGCGGGGTTAAGACGGGTGATCACGTTGTTAAGGTTGGGTGAAGCAGCTGCTATCTCTAGCGTTGGGTCGGGCTGTGTCGAAGGATCCGTTACCGCTGAAGGGTCTCCATCAGAGCAAAGAGAAGGTAGGTGCCTTTATTTCGAATCTCTCGCACACACCACAAGCTATTTCGGCACTCCATATAAGTCGTCGCCACGATGGCAGCGAAAATCAGGATCGCCAGTGACATCATCTGATCCTTTAATGGTGAAGGCGATGTAGTGGCCTGGATTCGTAAAATCAGGCTGGTGGCAAGACTGCAAGGTATAAGCGATGTGGCAAGTCCTATTTAGAAGGGAGCGCGTTGACGCTATATCTTGAGATGGAGGAGGAGGAACGCCTGAGCAAGGAAAAGATAGAGCAACGTTTGCGGGATGCCTACACAGAGTGTGAATACACAGCTTTTGCTAAGCTGGGTACGGTGAGATGGACAGTCAAGGCCATAGCGGAAAGAGGGCACGTTTCGCCGCTTGAAGCAGTTTTTTGGTACAACTTGTCTCCCCGATCCAGACAAGCTGAGGAATCTGTGCCGCAGAGAGCTGTATTTAAATATGAATGGAGGAACCCGAGCAAAGTGCCGGAGGGCCACAAGGAAGAGAAGGGACCCGTTTGCATGAAAATAGGGGAGGAAGTCTGGGTTAAGCCACCAAAGGCGCGCTGTATGTCTCAATGGAGCAGAGGAACGGTGACAGTGGTCAATTCCAGAAACAATGTCTCCGTGGATGGAATTCTGCGACACGTCTTGGACCTTCGCAGGATTGTCGCTTCGACGGACGACGATTGTGGAGAGGGGGAGAATGAGATGCCCAGCTTGAGAAGATCTCACGCACAAGGCGCCCTCCTAGTTGGATGGTGGACTACGACATAGAGTAGAGAGAGTGTGATCTTTAAGATCAGGGTGGCGTGTGGGATGACGTCAGCAGCTGGGGAGTTGACTGGAAGGGCAGGCGGGATGCGCGCGCAGCGAGCGGCGATTTCTGCCTTTTTTCAACTCAGGTCGTTGCGGGGTTAAGACGGGTGATCATGTTGTTAAGGTTGGGTGAAGCAGCTGCTATCTCTAGCGTTCGGGTCGGGCTGTGTCGAAGTATCCGTTACCGCTGAAGGGTCTCCATCAGAGCGAAGAGAAGGTAGGTGCCTTTATTTTGAACCTCTTGCACACACCACAGTTTATCTTTCACATCCTACAGTATGCCGTTATAATAACAAATTTTTATTGTTACAACTGCTGACTCCAACATTTCATATTATTGTGTACCTCAAGAATATTACCCTTTACAATTGGTGACCCTCGACTTCAACTAAAAACTATTGTTGCACACACACAAACACACACATATATATGTGCATTTGAACGTAGCAGGGAACAGCTAGCATTTGGCCACTATTTGGATCCCGTTGTGTCCACTACTCTGACTGGTTGGTATTGGGGCAATTTGTCTCTTACTTAATTGCGCCAATTTGCCATGTATAACCATTCAGAGGCCCTAAATAGGATCACATGGGACAATCTTTTACTACCCTGTTTTTGAGCCTACAGTTCCTTATAAAAACTCACCTTTTCCTCTTTCTGGCATCTTTGGTTCCAGATTTTTTAAGGTCTAGCCACTGACCACAAAGATACAGCTAGTTCCAGCGACAATGCCAGACAACACCACCAGAGAAGCTATGTTGAGACTCACCAAATTCGTCCAACAGTATTATGGCAACCTTCATCTTCATTGCCATCATCATGTCCTTCTTAACGTCATCAACATCATCTCTCTACGTACACAGCTCAGCAAGCAATTCACCCAGGTTCCAACACTTCACTGTTCGTGAATTACTTCACCATGGATCAACAGCAAATATACAACCTGCAAGAACTCCTGTATCAAGTGACCCAGGCAGCAGCATCACAATCTTGACTTCACGTACATGTACCTGTAACCGGCTCAGCACCATGGCTGTGACCTCTTGATACAGTATTTCAACTGTGTAAAAACGACCATAAACTGGTATTATTCATCTTTCTTGTGTCTATGAACTTCTCACTTCGATGGCTGTAGACTCTTTCATTGCCATCCTTATATATTCTTAACATGCTCATACATCTATGCTTACACACACACATACTTTGTTCTCATGGCAGCCTGTCTATTATTCTGTATACATGACACACACACAGATACACATGTTAACATATCAATAAATATTCTCATAATCATTCTCATGCAATTGTGTCTCCTTTTTCCATCTGGCAAATAAATGGTTCTATCAGTTTTCTCTTTTATTGTAATGGGCATGTGATGTAGTACTAAAGAGCCATTCTCTTCATCTCACATTGCCTGGTCCCTTACATCTTCTTTGGTGCACTGTGCTGAATTTTCCTGTGTTGGGGGTTGCTGTCACCACAAAAGTTGGTGTGGTAGTCTTCCAGTGCTCATCCTGAAGACGTGGCAAAACCACTATAGCCTGTGCTGCTGGTCTTGGTCTTTAATAGCGGATGTTGTTGTTTGAGATTCAGTTGCATAGATATCTTGTACAACATTGCCTGCTTCATTTTGCCTTATGGTCTCAGAATCAATGTGGACAAGATGAAAGTTCTAACAACAGATGTCTTGCCAGCCTGTGTGTCTTGATGGCATTCAGATGGAGATTCTTTTCTTTAGTTATTGAAATGACTTCAGTACTCTGATAAAACTTAGCATGTAAACCTTTCTGTCCATATCATTGCTTTTAAACTCTGAGAACTTTTCTTTCCTTCTCCTAACATCTTTTTACATATTGCTCTTAGGTTATTGAGCTTTTCATTGTTATTTCATTCAAGTTGATCTAATATCTTAATATTATTATCCTATTAAAATTAATATTATTATCCTATTAATTCTATCTTCTTGTCACACCAATCATCCTGCCATGTTCTCAACTTTATTTCCTCTCCATTCAACTCACTATTCTCTTCTCTCTGATAGTTTAACACTTCCTCTGTCAATCTTTCATTTACATTACCATTATCTTCACTGTTATCCTCTGCTGAGTTTTCTATTTAATAACCAAAATCAGTACTAGTTGAGTTCTGATGTTGATGTAATCAACTAGTCCCCTCCCACAAAATTGTGTCTATAGTAGAAAGGATTATCATTACTACCACTGCTGCTGCTACTACCACTAAGGCGATGAGCTGGCAAAAGTGTTAGCATGCTGGGCAAAATACTTAGTAGTATTTTGTCTGTCGTATTCTGAGTTCAAATTCTGCCAAGGTCAACTTTGCCTTTCATCCTTTTAGGGTCAATAAAATAAGTACCAGTTACGCACTGGGGTCGATATAATCAACTAGACCCCTCCCACAAAATTGTGTCTATAGTAGAAAGGATTATCATTACTACCACTGCTGCTACTACTACTACTTAGGCAATGAGCTGGCAAAAACGTTAGCATGCTGGGCAAAATGCTTAGCAGTATTTTGTCTGTCATATTCTGAGTTCAAACTCTGTCAAGGTCAACTTTGCCTTTTATCCTTTTAGGGTCAATAAAATAAGTACCAGTTGAGTCCTGGGGTTGATGTAATCGACTTACCACTTCCCTGAAATTGCTGGCCTTGTGCCAAAATTTGAGCTCGTTATTATTATTAGTAAGGCAGTGAGCTGGCAGAATTATTTCAGTGCCAGACAAAATTGTAAATTGGCAGATCTCAAAATGTCTTTGTTTTTGTATTTGGTTTGCAAGATTCTTTATGTGAATTCATGCATTCAAACAAATTTTGTGTATTGGCAGAGTCATTATCCCAATACTAGTAACACATGTACTAGTTCAATTCTACTCCTATATTATTATTAATCATCATCATCATCATTTAGCGTCCGCTTTCCATGCTAGCATGGGTTGGACTGTTCAACTGAGGTCTGGGAGGCCAGAAGGCTGCACCAGGCCCAGTCTGATCTGGCAATGTTTCTACGGCTGGATGCCCTTCCTAACGCCAACCACTCTGTGAGTGTAGTGGGTGCTGGCAAATGGCCACGGTTGGATGGTGCTTTTTACGTGACACCGGCACAGGGCCAGCAACTGGTTAAATATCTATCCAACTAACTAATCGATCATTTGGTCAACTTGTTGGTTAAAAGTTTTTTGTTTTTTTTTTGATGTTCGTCAAAGCTCTTTCGTTGCCATTCACAACCTTTTCTACTTTGCTACAGAGGCCATGTTTACCTGTCTGAAATATTGTTGCTTGAAAGCAACCTGAAAAAGGATGCAAATTGTGATGAAAGAACTTTAACCAAAAAAAAAAAAAAACAATTGACTAATACTAGAGTGGAATTGAACTGGTGCATATGTTAATATTGGCATAGGTTCCTCCTAGATACATCAATATATATCGTTCTCAGAAAACTATCTTTAGTGCATGCCTCAATCACTTCTTTTTTAAGTATTTCACAATGTCAGCATAACTTCCAGTCTAAGTCCCAATTGTTATGGTTCTGAATATATTTTCTTTGCTAAGACTCAACAGCCAGAGACAATGTGGTTATTTATTTCTTCCCTGTCACCACATATCCTATAGTTACTGCCTCATAGTAAGTCTTTAGTGGCTTTTGGTGGTGGTGGGCTTTGATCCTGTACTACAATAATAAAATCCTTCGGTTTCAGCTTTGAATCTTGTACTTCTCAGCCAGTGTTGAGACTTTTCCTTGTCTACTTCCACTTTATTCCATTTTTTCAGGTATTGGCCATGGAGGGGCTTTTCTTGCAATTACTTTATCATAGCATTCTGTAGCCCCCATTTTTAGCTTAGATGTTTATCTTTTCACAATTTGTGTTGTTTCCCCTTTTCTTCATAACTGTCACTTTAGACCCTGTTTTGCATTTGTTGGCTTCTTTGAATAGAAAAGTTATTTTGTTCATGTTTTGTAACTACTTGATATTAATTTTCCAAGATTCTTGCCTGGATACTTTTGTTGTCCTACAATGAATATTCTTTAATAGTTTTCTGATAGTGGTAAATATAGTCTGTCAGATTTTCGATGGTTTATTCTAGATCTCATTGTTTTTACTTTTTCTGTCTAGACTTGCTAGTTTGTTTAGCACCCAATTGAGAATATAATAACTGTAACAATTACTGGGTCAGCTGAAATATTCATGCCTATTACCTTTTGTGCATTTGTTTTAAGTATTAATCTGAGCCTATAATATTCCTTCCTAATCTTTTCTTTAATTTGTGTGAGTTATGTATTGATTCTTTAGTATTTGTATTTGGTCTAATTCTCTTCATTTAACATGATTTTTGTGTACTTATTTAATTTTCTCCCCTTCAAAGTTACCTCAGTGCATTTCTGTAACAGGAATCTCATAAAAATTTCCCTGGTAAATCTATGTAATTGAGGCCAGCCATATGCAAAAGATGGTTGATTGTCTAACCATAACTTTTGTATACAAGTCCAATCCTGTTTAACATGTCAGTGCCAAACAGAAAAGGAGCAGAGAAAGGGAGTCCAATTGGAATAGTTCTTTTCTATGGGTTTCATTTTTATAATTCTGTCTTTTTGCCTGTATTTGCAAAATTATTTGCTGTTTGCTATTTTATATATCTTCTTATTATTGGTGTTAGGTTCCTTAAAACTGGAAATTTGAAACCTCTCACATGTGATGTCTGTGCAGGCAAGCTATCAAATGCCAAAATTTTAGGATATCTTCAGTAGCAAAAGCATGCCATTGAGAATTCAGTGCAGATTGGCAGGACATGTTCAAATGCAAGAATGCAAGGGATTCTACAGTAAAGACTTGTCCTTGGGTATAAGGATAAGTTGAAACAATCACTAAAATCCCTACACCTTAATTTAACATCTTGGGCAAGTTATTGCATAGATCAATCTGAGTGGCATAAAATGTGTCATGATGCATCTAAACAATCTGAATTGAACAAACAGAACAATAAAATAATTATATCCTGCAATCAATAGATGCATTTGTTCAATCTCAGGCAAAATCAAAATCATTATTGTCCCCATTGACTTCATAGTAAAATCTATACCTGGACTCAAATTACATTCATGCATCCATCACAAATAGATGTTGTTTCTTTTATTTTTAACCCTTTTTCTTTTTTTAAATATTTTCCTTCAAACACCCATCCATCAAAATCAACTAGAGTGACCATTATTATTATTATTATTATTATGATTATTATTATTATAGAATGAGCATATGTGGCAAGCACAGCTCCATGGTGAATTTGGATTTATTTCATTGTACTTAATAAATAAAAAAGTTTTTATTTTGTTATTACCTTGCAAATAGAAAACTTTGGAATAGTTTGGTGCCTGCTCTGTTTATCTTGGGATTGAAAGTTATGTTCTGTTCTTCAACATTTTATAAACATTCATTTATTAGTTATTCAGGATGGCTTCTTCTTCCCAGGTAGCCACAAGTATGGTAGCACAGATAAACCCCCAAGGAAAAAAAAGATTGTGGAAGTATTAACATAAGACAAATGAAAAAAAAATAAACAGTATCAAACAAGAAGACAACTAACAGTCAAACGTTAAAAAAGTTTCTATTTATGTAAAAATAAAATCTTTCTAACATTCTTCCATCCAGTTATGTTTATTGATGTTATGCATTGGACATAATGATGATGATGATAATTGAATCATTGTGATTCTATTGAATCATTGTGTCATCAAAACACAGATTTAATAAGAACATTTTGATAGTCTGAGGATTGTGAATTTAACACCAAAAAAATATCAATACAACAAAAAAAATTAAATTTTACAGGTATTATTTATTTTGGAAGCCTTCGTAACTCATGGGACAGCCATGTTGCAAAGGAGAGTAGAACCAGTGATCCAGATTGATGAGTAGCAGCTAATGGTGTTTCTACATAAGTCAGCAGGGTTCCGATACCCAGTCCAATCTGTAAACAAGAAACAATATAATAATAATAACAATAACAATAATGTGAATAACGGTGGTAATGAAATTGAAGCCCTTGATGGTGATGGTGTTGCACCCAGCAGGCTCAGAAATACTGGTCTAGCTCCTGTCTGTCGTTACCCAGCAATGGACCAACACACACGGTGTAGATGGAACAGACAAGCCAATGCTGTGGTCATGGAGTGTTACAACCTGAACAACCTTGTAGACGAGACGAAAATGGTGCTCATATTAGGGGATACTGTCAATGTATGTATGACCAATGGAGAGAAAGAGGATTGTTACAACTCACAGAACAGAGATTATGTGATCGAGCTAGAGAAATAAGAAAAAAATTGTTGGTTCACAGAAGTAGAGCTCGAAGCTATCAAAAGATGGGTATTGGAAAACAGCAGCAGAGGAAACGATGAAAATACAGTTCTTACTGATAAAAGTAATCTCATAGCAGAAAACAGAGGTGAAATCTTTAATCCATAGGAAAGGAACAGTGATAGCTTGCTCGATGAGAGACATATAGGTGATCTGGAAGACGACAATAAAACTAAAGGCGGCGAGCTGGCAGAATCGTTAGCAGGCCTGTCGAAATGCGTAGCTGTATTTCATCTGCCGTTACGTTCTGAGATCAAATTCCGACGAGGTCGACTTTGCCTTTCATCCTTTCGGGGTCGATAAATTAAGTACCAGTTACGCACTGGGGTCGATATGATCGACTTAATCCGTTTGTCCGTCCTTGTTTGTCCCCTCTGTGTTTAGCCCCTTGTGGGTAGTAAAGAAATAAATAAAACTAAGAAAGAACAGTTGAGGAAAGAAGGTTGAGAGGAGATAGTGATGGATGGCAGAGAATGAGCATCACAAGTGGTGAGAAGATGTACACAGGTAGAATGATGAGGATGGACCAATAACCTTCCATACATTTATGCAGGTGTGTGTGTGTGTGTATAAAAAATAAAACAAAAGTAAAATAAATGTTGAGAACTGACCTGAACAAAAGCCATGGCAAGAAGGCAGTTGACTGCAGTTCGGGCTCGAGGTGATAATGGTGCTTTACGACAAACGAGCCATAGTGTAACAATGGCAGCAGCTGTACTCTGACCCTGTTTTTACAAGAATTATATAGAAATATATATGTGCATGTGTGTAATACAGTATAGATCATATATTGTTAAATGATTTATCAAATTGTTTCACAAGCAAAGCTATATATATATATATATCTCATGAAAATAGGAGCTGCATGTTTAGTTCTCATGCATACCAATATCCATTTTTTCTGCCGAGGGCTTATATGCCCCAATATTAGACTATTTTCTTTAGCCAATACATGGCGAATACTTATAATTATCATTTACAGAATTTTCACTCACCACCATTTCTTAATTTAAAACACACACACACAAATACACAGATATACCACACATTACGGCTATCTCAGGCAATAGGATTTTGCACTTACAGAAATTTTAAAGTGCAACTACTAATTTCAGGTTACGTTCTGTAATTTTGCTGTCATGGAAACTTGGATAAATTTTAAGAATTTAAAAACTACAACTTCCTTCTTTGGTAAAAGCCACTTCGTCTTTTAGGTAAAGTCAAAATAATTAATAATTTGAAAAACCATAATCAGAATTACATACATATATGTATGTGTATATAAGTGTTTGTGCATGTGTATTTGTGTTTATTTTCTTGGGTAACAATGAGTTATCTGCCAATATCAGTCTCTCTATATTGTCATCATCATTTAATGTCTGCTTTTCCATGTTTGTCTGGGTCAGAGAGATTTTCTACAGTCAGATGCCCTTCTTGTTGCCAGCCTACATTTGCTTCCAAGCAAGGTAGTATTTCCCCATGGAAGACTGGAAATCAACATTGATGCACACAGATACAGATATACACACACATGTATCATGGCCAGTGCTAGTGACATGTAAAAGGCATCCACCACACTCTTGGATTGGTTGGTGTTAGGAAGGTCATCCAGCTGTAGAAACTAACAAACCAGACTGGAAGAGTTTGGTAAATGATGATGATATAGTTATGGTATATTCAGTTAAGAATGTAATAGAGTACAGTATAAAACTCATCCACCTTTAGATTTCACCCTGTGCTATCCAGTAGTAGTATTATACATACTTCCAGGTTTGTGTTTAGACTTCAATCATGTGTGAATAATTGAAAAAATATGAGTCAACAAGGAGTACAGTTGGACATTATTTTCAACCACTACATTTGTTTCTATGTAATGTAGTTCACCAGGTGCACAGGTACTTGATTATGCAACTGTTTCCTTGTATTTTGAGATCTAGTTGTGTTTCCTTAGGCGATATGTAAATATTTTCTCTGTAAGTTCAAATTCTCAGCCACTGACAGCGACTACTACTAACTTCAGGCTGTGACAGACAGAGAGGATGCTCTTGAAGCTGAGAATTTGAACTTAAAGAGATGATATTTGCATACTGCCTGAGGAAACAACTAGATCTTATAATGCAGGGAAACAGTTGCATAATCAAATAACTACATGCCTGGAGAACTATAGAAACAATTGTAGAAGATTGAAAATAAATGTCCAGCCGTGTGTGTGTGTGTCTATGTACAAAATATGGGGGTTTAGTTCACAGGTGATCTAAATGGCTAGGTATGCTGGGTAAGCACTGTAATGGATTACCAGGGCTTTAAGCTCATAGTCAAGATGGGAGTTATGGAACCACTGTAGATTTCCAATATAGTCTTCATAGTGTAAATATCCAGAGAGAAACACAATCATATTGATGGTTTGTAAGAGAATGATAGCAGAAGTGGCTATTGAGGGATAAAGAGAAAGAAAAATAAATAGAAAGAAAGGCATTGGCAGGGACGCTGGAGGTACAATCCTTGTCAATGTCTCTTTATCCCTCAATAGCCACTTCTGCTACCATTCTCTTACAAACCATCAATATGATTGTGTTTCTCTTTGGATATTTACACTATGAAGGCTGTAATCATACCTGGATTTACATAGGATTGTACCTAAAGACTATGGACTAGCATCTACAGTTGAACTGTGAACTTTCATGCTTTTTTTTTTTCCTTCATTTCTTTATTTCTCCAATCCTATATTTCATAGTTTTATTAACCTATACCCTTCACATTTTCCTTATTTGTCTCCGATGACAGAATATCCCAGAAACAGCTGTAAGACTTAAAATTTTTCTAATAATAATAACATATATGACTCGAGATGTTTGTCTTTTATTGTCCTCTTTAACAAATATATATACATATATACACAATGGATTTTTTTCTATTTCTGTCAACAAAATCCACTCGCAAGGTTTTGGTCTGCCAGAAATTATAGAAGACTAGCAGTATCGCCTGGCGTTGCTCGGGTTTGTAAGGGAAATAACTATATAAGCATTTTTAGAGAGTTATAGCCAAAAAATAGCAAAAAAATGCATTAAAAATTGAAAAAAAATTAAGGTAATTTTTTTTTTAAATCGTTGACACATCGTAGATATTTTTAGAGAGTTAATTCCCTTATATAATAACGAAAAATATGCATTAAAATGGAAAAGTATGATGGTAAATTTTTTTTAAATCGTAGACTCATCGTAGACGCGCGCTAATACCCAGAAGGGCTCGATATGAATCACGACTATAAGATACCTGCTTTTGGTTAAACTACACCGCAAAATGTGGGAGTAGTTACGAATCTAAATCGTAGGAGACAGACACACAACTTCACTCTTATATATAAAGATATAAGCCACGTAGTTATATACACATACTTTGTTATATACACATTCTTAAAAGAAAATGTTATTTTGAACACAACATTTACAAAGAATAAAATATTTTTTGGTTTTTCTTAACCCTTTCGTTACTATATTTCTGACCAAAATACACCCCTTATGTGTTTCAATTAATTTCTAACGTAATCATAAATTTAGTCTGGTTTCATTAAACAACTATAACTTTTTTATTTATGAATACATTAATCTGATTTTTGGAAGATAATTTAGTGAAATGTTCTCAACCAATTCTATACTATAATTTTGGTCACAAAGTGACTCTAATTGCAGGTAGATACAGGTAAATTCAACAATATATAAAATTATTAAAATTTTGTTCAAACATCGCTATAGAAAATGGGTTATTAGCTAATATTCAATTGGGTATACAACAAAATTTTACGATAGAATTTGTTATTCTGGGTAACTTTCTAATACCCATAATAATATTTATGGCAAAATAGGCCTTAATTTCATTTAAGGTTGTGGGAAATAACAAACTATCATTTCTTTCGCTTTGTTTAGGTTGAGATCAAATACCACATGCTTTTTTTTTTCAGTCATAGAGTTAGATTTATGAAGGTCTTCAGTAGAAAATCCTTTGAATTCTGACTCGCTGCTTGATATAATGAAATTCGTATCCATTTTTTGTCAGAATTACAAATTTTGAAAACACAATAGGAACAAATTTCGGAAAAAAAATCTCCCATAATTCACGGAATTAAAATTACACTTCGATTTTTGTACAAAACTGTAGTTGAACTGTTTACGAAGTATAATACGTGTTTTCACGAATGTTCTAAAGAGATTTACTCTGATATTCTCATTTAAATATGAATAGGTAAATTCGGGCGGCTTGGTCACATTAACCAAAATTTTTTTCGGGCGGTTTGGTGCAATTATATATACATATATCTATATATAATATTATATAATAAAATATATACAGAGTAAAATAAAAACCAATTTACCTTTTCTGTATTGTTATTCGACCGTCCGTGTGTCTTTGCAAATGTGTTGGAATGATAAGTGAGTTGTGTTTTGGCGCCTTTTTTTACTAATAACAAACACACACGTGTTTGTATGTAGTTGTTTGAAACGTTTGTGTTTGCCACTCTCATATATGTATGTGTATGCGTGCGTGTGAGGAATGACACACTCACGCACGCACACATGTACATCAATGCTTTTATGAGCGTCATAGAGAGAAACAAATATTACATCGCCATCGCCATAGCCATCGCATTCTATTTTCTACCTGTCAACACACAGTGAATTAGTTTCAGTTTATTCATTGCACACTGTGTGTGTGCGTTTGCATGTGCTGTAAACCAGACTAAGAAAAGCATTTGACACACACACCAGAATGTGAGTTTTCTGTAAATTTTGCTTAATTGGAGTTTAAATTTTAAAAACTGGACCTGGCATGACGCGATGCATTGTACTCTTAAAAATGCTAGGTAAATTGTAATTGAAGAAATCCTATATTGTAGATTTGTATAACTCCCAAAGGGAGGCAGATAAAATCTGCCTTTTATAATAAGAGATACTTGTAAATATTCAAACTGAACATTAAGCATTATCATATGAAAGCACCTTACCTTTCCTCCTACAAATAAAGTGAAATAAACCCCAGTAATATACAATATACAAACTAAAAAATGAACTTACCAGCCATCGATGGTTGAACTGAACTGTGGTTGGGTTTTCAAAAACATTTTTCCACTTTGGTGAGAAAGCAGCAATGTCAGAGGGTATCCATCTATCAGCCATCTTTGGCCAAGAGTTGTAGACAAGACCAGCATCAAGACCAGCAACAAATGCTCCTGATAACAATAAAAAATGACAAAATGGGGAGAATATTATAACTCAACAAAAACTTCTATCTTCTAAGTTCATATGATACAGCCAGGTTAATTTTTTATAAATAATTAAGACCCACAGGCTAGTGTTAAACTCTGGTATCTGCATTGAAGTTCAAACTTGGAAGTTAGGTAAGATCCTTGAAATGGAGTGTGATCACTTCAGGATCACTGTAAGCATAACTGTGAGAATAATACAAGTGATGCAATGGAGTCAACATGCTTACTCAGAGTGACAACACTTGAGTTCTGAGAGATTAGGAACAGTGAGAATGGGTAAATGAGTTAATCATAGGAGTTAGTCATAGGTGACACAGCAAGAAACCAATTGCTACTGTTTGGGTGTTGTGCCTGATTACATTTGATCTGCCAAAGTCAAATGATCTTACAGATCACAACACTGAAGATCAGATGCTACTGCATCACATAATAGCAGATGTTAGTTGCTTTTATAAGGTCACAATGTTAGTTTAGAAGTGATGGGTATGTAAGCAAATAATAAAACTTACCAGAAAAGGCTGTAATAAACACTAATCCTGTAACACCAAAAGAAAATTTACGAAGTCTCAACATCTGTAAGGTTTTAGGCATCTGAAAGCAAGAGAAATCAGACCTGTTTTACAACAAAGGATCAACAGAATTTCTTTTTTGAGCAACAGTATATCAAAAGAATTTATGCCTAGCATTATGAACGTGTGTCTGCATATACACATGCACAATTTCTTTCTCTTAAGACATATACACACACACATGCATATGTGTCTAGACATCTATTTATATTTCAATATTACTATGTCCTTGTATATGAATTGATTATCATGCTTTATTATTTATAATTACTATCATATAGCATATCCCATTATTTTGTCAGGAAAGAAGCAATTCTTTGCAAGCCCTTCCAAACTGGTGTGTTTAATGCAGTTGATGTTCAGCTTGAACTTCTGTACATTAGAAGAGAATTGTAGTTCCTTGGTGGATGAACAAACAAAACGTTTAATGCAGAGTTTGTCAGTGAAATAAGATATAAATGAGCTTGGGTGGACGTGTACATAGCTTGCTAGTTTTGAGGAACTTTTATAATAGCAGTAGAAGAGATAAATGGAAAAATAATGTACTTTTGAGTCACTGGTAGGATAGTGTTAGTGAGTTTTTGCCAATCAATTGGATGACCTCTTTTTTTAAATGCATCCAAGGATAATTACGTATATTAACAGAGGCTCCCAAATATGTGAATTGCATTCGAGTTTGGTAGAAAATCAAACAAGTGACAGTATTTTCTGATTTTAAAGAGGAATTCTAGTTTTGGCAAATTATGTATGTGAAGTCACCCATGAAAACCTATCAATGATTTTGAGGTTTAACATTTGTGGTAATGTGGAGGACTTTGTAAAGTAAAGGCTATTTTATGTCTATGTATAGTGATTAAATTTTGTGGTGTTGAAATATTGCTATGTCCTCAACAATGAAATTGATATGTGTTCAACAAAGGATTCTGGATTATCTGTTCATGGAAGCAGTGAAAGTTAGATATGGGTATTTCAAGTTCCTAGTGGATGACACCTGTATGTGAATAGTAAAGGAGTGAAAGTTTTTGATAAAATTAGGAACTACCAAGCTGGTGATGTATGCTGACAATAAATATTCTATGAGTCAATGATGAAAGATAACAATTGTAGAGGGAAATTAAGAAAATTTTTCAAAAGCATAAGACCATTCACTTTATACATACCATTTGTCGGCTGTTGACATGGGACAGACCTGACCAGAGGAACATGACATAAAGGAGAAAAGCTGAACTTAGATGTGCAGCAAGGCGGTACTGACTGACTCGAGGGATGTCAATATCTTCTTCCAAGCCGCTCTTAACCATGAACCAACCAAGGAAACCCTGGAGAGAAGAAAAAGCATCAAATATCTTAATGAAAAAAAGCAGTTAAACAGTCAAGATAAAATTCTCTAAAACACACAAAAGAAAAGAATCACTTGAGAATGCAGAGTAGAAAGAGATCAATTATGTCAAACAGAAAGGATTAAGTATGCAAGACTGTGTGGTAAGAAGTCTGCTTCCCAACCATATGGTTTTGGGTTCAGTCCCACTTTGTGGAACCTTGGGCAAGTGTCTTCTACTACAGCTTTGGACCAACCAAAACCTTATGAATGGATTTGGTAGACAGAAACTGAAAGAAGCCCATCATATATATATATATCTAAAATATAAATCCTGTTATGTATGTGTGTGTCATCATCATCATCATTTAACGTCCGTTCTCCATGCTAGCATGGGTTGGACGGTTCGATCGGGGATCTGGGAAGCCAGAAGGCTGCACCAGGCTCCGGTCTTATCTGGCAATGTGTGTGTGTGTGTGTAAAAGATTAAATGGCCGTAATTTTCAACTGATTTTCTCCAAACTGGGAACATACATTACTTATGTTCCAGAGATGGTTTTAGACTCTTAATGAGTAACGGGCCTCCTGGGAGCAGAAAATACCTGTTCCTGAGTTACGTGTAGAAGAGAGGTAACTCTATGTGAGGTAACTTTCAGAAATTGTCTCCCTTACATCCATTGGTCAAAAAATCTCATATAAAACAGAGATGTGTGTATTCACTTTTCATGTGTATCCCTCTCTATCAATATCTATCTATCTATCTATATGTATCTATCTGTCTACATCCTATCTATTTATATCTTATTCATCTAACTAGCTACTCTCTCTCCCCCTCTCTATTGTTTTCATTTTCATTTTCATTTTTCAGATGCTATTGTTTTCATTTTAAGTTTCCAATCGCTATTTACAAATAGCAACAAATTACTGACAGAAAGAAGTTCACAATTACTGATGAAAGTAATTTCATAAATAATTTACTTACAGAAGTTACTTAATAAATTTCTCTTCAATCTGTACACTTCATTAAATTGCCTACAAATTTCTTATTTACTTTTGCAACGTTTTGTGTCTTTTTTGCTGTTGATGGAATTACTGACAAAAGTAAGCTCATAACTTACTGACAGGAGTAATTTCAAAAATTTTACTTAAATCTGTACACTTAGTTAATCTTCAAAAAATGTTCTTATTTACTTTTGCAACGGTTTTGTCGTTTTCTGTTAACTTTTTTTTGCTGGTTCCTTCGATACTGGCTCTTTGGTTCATTAGGTGACAAATTTCGTTTCAACACATACAATCCTCTATTTTCCATAAAAATTTCTTATTTACTTTCTGCCTGTTGTATTAAGAAATATAATTTCCATTACCCAGTTATTTTCATTGTTTACTATCTTCTGCACCCGTGTATTTCTGTATATGTATATAACCATGCCTAGAAGGAAAGTGTCAAATTTGTCTACAATATCAAGGTAAGCCAAAAGAATGTCCAGGGAAAGGGAGACAGCTGCAGAAAAGGAAGCATACCAAGAAACAAACAGACTGTGCACTACAAAAGCCAGAGCATCTCAAAGTGATGAACAGAGGTATGCATGGCTGACAAGGAATAGGATCTTTACTGCAGAATGAAGAGCAGTTGCGACAACTCAGAGAAGCAACTTCAAAGAAGCAGCTTTCAATTATGAAAGTTACAGTGAACAACACAGAGAGCAAGGTAGCTATCTGAATGAAGGGCTGCAATGTTTCGTGGAAGATTTAAAAAGAGAAATCCTGTATGTGTTTGGAAATAGGTTTGAATAGAAATTGGATTGTTACAAACACATTTAAAGAGCTGAATCTGTCATAGAAGAAACAACCATGGAGCATTGTATGAACATTTTTAGTTAGCAAAAGTGTTTATCAATAAGGTAAAAATGATAATTAACCTCGGTAAAAAACAAGAACTCACCTGGAAACCCAAGAGACCAGACAATAACAAAACATGAGGTTTCATGCCAGCAGACAGCCAACCTTTCCTCCAGAAATAAGCAGCAGGTAATAAGAAGACCATGCCTGTCAAACGACCCCACATACGGTGTGCATACTCCATGTAGTAGATGAATTTGAAATCAGTTAGTGTCATTTCTCTCTGGTTGCTGACACTATGAAGAAAGACTAATAGAATGTTAGATAAATAAAAATAACCAAAATTGATAGGTTAGCAATGGTCAGTATTGATGATATATAAAATGGATGGAAATAAAACCTGAAAATGGTAGATGGTGATAGAATGCTGAATATAATAATAAACAGGAGAAAAAGACAAGAAGTAAAGGATATTAAAAGAAAATAATGATGATGTGGCCCTTTTGAAGATAAGCCAATAAACACAATGCAGTTTGTGTCCTAAAAAAACTGAAGTCATCACCTTCCCCTGCAGATGAAATGATTTGGACATTATTTGAAGCAGATGAGTAGAGGTGTCACCACTGCATGGATTGTCTTTTTGCTTTTGAAGCCAATATTCATTCTGGCTTTAAAAATGTTCAAGGAAACCAGCTAAATCTACCTAAAAAAATGTCAGATTTTCCTGTGATGTGATCAGCCTGGTGCACTTTTGATTAAGTGTCAGAAGACATGGTACCCACTGAGCAGAATTCTTTGTCTTGCCAAGTTAACCATTAAGCAGAATATTCTCAACCCTCTCATTAGATATGCTAATAGGATTGGCTATTTGATTTAAAATCAATTGCTTGTCATCCATCACCATATGATGAACACAATATTCTTCAAGACTCTCTCTTACCTACCTAAATTCAGTTGCCCTGTTGATAAAACTGAAAAGTCATCCCCTAATGTAGCAAGTATGTCAATATGAATGTCCTTGGGGACTAAACCCTTTTTTTCTGCAGGTACTTGATAACTCCACAACACCAAATTTTGTCCATTTTCAAGAGAAGTTGTTACTAGTTACTTTTGAAGTTTTCTTTGAACAGACAGGTGTGAGTTTAACTGGAAGGAAACAATTTAGTTATAAGAAGAATTGAAATTAATGCATGCAAAATTTCACAGCTCTAGCATCATCCCATAGTCAGCCTATGGACTTTTCTGCCCACCCTCGTATTTTATTGATTCCAAAAGTATGAAAAGCAAAGTCAATCGCAGTAGAATTTGAACTCAGAATGAAAAACCAGACAAAATGTCACAAAACATTTTGGTTTCAAATTTTGGTACATAGCCAGCAAGTGCGTGGGAGGGGGCTAATCGATTAATCAACCCCAGCTCTTGACTGGTACTTATTTTATCGTTTCCAAAAGAATGAAAGGTAAAGTTGACATTGGCAAAATTTGGACTCAGAACACAACAATGGACAAAAAGCATTTTGCCTGGAATGCTAACGACTTTGTCTACTTATTCAGAATGGATAATAATAAAGAGAATATCTAGGAGTGAAAATTTGTTCTTCTCTAACAAAGCAGATTATATTTTGTAGATCTAATGTGTGTGTGTGTCTTGCAGGCTACATAGAAACCTCACCAGTGCTGGTGACATGAAAAAAGAACTTAATAAATGCTGTGTTTGTATGGCGAAAATGAACAAAAAAATGTATAATTACGTTTACCAAAATTGTAAAAAAAAAAAAAAGTAAATATAAGTGTAGCTGTCACAATAGTATTAAACAAATATTTAAGGCTGTGTGAGCTGGTAAAATTGTTAGCACACTGGGCAAAATTCTTGGCAGCATTTTGTCCAAGTGTATGTTCTCAGTTCAAATTCTGTCACGGTCGACTTTGCTGTTCATACTTTGGAGATCGATAAAATAAGTACCAGTTGAGAACTGGCAACAATGTGATCAACTTACTGCTCCCTTGAAATTGCTAGCCTTGTGCCGAAACTTGAAAGCAATATGAAGCAAATACTTACTGTTTGTATTCGGGAAAGGTTTTATAGCGCTCAAACTCTGCAATCCATTCTTCTTGGTTGCTTGGTGGTTTCATGTCTTTCAACAGTTTCCAATCAACCATTGACAAACCTGATTCTGTCAAACTGAAACCATTAATAGTATAGTTTAAAACAAAACAGACAAGTGGAAATTATTTTGAAATATGTTAAGTAAAATCTTCAGTCATTTCCTTTTCCCTATTTACACCAACTCATATGTATCAGTGATTACCCATCAACCCTACCCAATTTTTACAGTTGTCACTCTTCCTCATCTCAACTTATCATCCTTCAGCACTTATTTATTATATCCATCCTCTCACCCATTCCCTGTCTCTAACCACATCTCACTCTCCCATACTCTTGTAACCTCTACACACACACACTTCTCCCACTTCTACTCACCTCATATCTTGAGTTTACAGCCCAACATCTCATCACTACAATTTTATCTCATTCCAGCTTCACCCCAGCCACTCTCATCCTCTCTTCTATACTATAAAGTGATAGCCATGTAGCTGCTCTACAGCAAGAAATCTGTTCAGGTCCTGTCTCTCATAGTTTAACACTTCATCCCCAAGCATAAAGCTACCTCCCTTTCAACAATAGCCTCACTAAGTTGATGGAAATCTGTCTTGCAAGCTACATAGTAACCTCACCAGTGCTGGTGACATGAAAAAAGAACTCAATAAATGCAGTAAAGTGGTTGGCATTAGGAAGGGCATCCAGTCATAAAAATCCTGCCAAAGCAGACATTGAAGTATGATGTGAACTTATTCTGTCAAACCATCCAATCAATGCCTCTATAGAACATCGACATAAGATGACAATGAAAGGGGTTAGCTGCTTCGCCTCTAAAGCACAAACATGGCAGTATGATAGATTGATAGTAGTTGACTTAAAAGGGTTAAATACCAGAGATATTTTTTGTATAAAAACTTTGTATGGAAATCTAGGTGCAGGTGTAGGTGTGTGTTAAGAAGCTTGCTTACAACCACATGGTTCCAGTTTCAGTTCCACTGTGTGGCACCTTAGACAGGTGTTTTCTACTATAGCCTCAGGCCAATCAATGCCTTGTGAGTGGATTTGGTAGAGAGAGAATGAAGGAAACCTGTCATTAATTTTATATATATAATTAATAAGTTTGTAAATGAAGAGATTCAATGGATATAAATTAATTTATTGATTAATTAACATTGCCTACAATTTTGCCCTGAAGATCTTCCACCCAAGGTACTCAAAATGCAAACTTATTATATATGCTTTGTAATTTAAATTGGGTGTGAAGTCAAACAATTGTAGGCAATGTTAATTAATTAATTAATCTATATCCATTGACTCACTCCCTTTTCAAACTTATTAACAATATTTGATGTTTTATAATATATTTATTGCAGAAATACCTCTTCAAAATATAATATATTAAACCACAGTATTTTGGATGAAACTATCCCTATAAGAGGTTTAAATATCCTCATAGTGAAAATACACACACACACATATATATATATATATATATATATGCATGTATGAATGTACATATGTATATATACATGTATATGTGTGTGTCTGTGTTTGGCTCCAACCACCATTTGACAACCAGTGTTGGTGTGTTTATGTCCCTGTAACTTAGTGGCTTAGCAAAAGAGACTGACAGAATAAGTACTAGGCTTAAAAAAAGTCCTGGGATTGATTTGTTCAACTAAAATCTTTCACGGCTGTGCTTCAGCATAGTTGCAGTCAAATGACTGAAACAAGTGTAAGATGAAAGATAAAAAAAGTCAATAGGTAATTAGGCAAGCAACTGTCAATGGTTGAATTCATTCAAATGCCCTGGAAGGATAAAAGACAAAGTCGACTTTGGTGTTTAAAGCATTTAGCAGAAAGTTTTTAATTTTAGCATTTTGTAAATGTCTTCAGCATTTAATTGATAATTTTAACAAAGTTTGCCTTCAACTGCAGTGTTTTAGTCATGACTTTCAAGTCCAACTTAATAACTAAAAGATTTAATTCATAATTTTAGCATGTAGATATTAACAGTTATTTTAGTTTGTAGTAATTAACTTTAGAATCTTAACAAAAATATTTCATACTTAAATAATACTTGTCGCAGGAGTGGCTGTGTGGTAAGTAGCTTGTTTACCAACCACATGGTTCCGGGTTCAGTCCCACTGCGTGGCACCTTGGGCAAGTGTCTTCTACTATAGCCTTGGGCCAACCAAAGCCTTGTGAGTGGATTTGGTAGACGGAAACTGAAAGAAGCCCGTCGTATATATGTATATGCGTGTGTGTGTTTGTGTTTGTCCCCCTAGCATTGCTTGACAACCGATGCTGGTGTGTTTGTGTCCCTGTTACTTAGCGGTTCGGCAAAAGAGACCGATAGAATAAGTACCTAGCTTACAAAAGAATAAGTCCCGGGGTCGAGTTGCTCGATTAAAGGCGGTGCTCCAGCATGGCTGCAGTCAAATGACTGAAACAAGTAAAAGAGTAAAAGAGCAGAGTATGCTTAGTCTTCAGTCGGGGAGATGGTGGTTATAGAAGTGAATAACAAATAACTCTGGACAATGGAGGGGAATAATTGGCAGTTTATAATAATAATAATAGTTTAAGAAGAGAAGAGATAGATGGGGACAAAACACAGAAGAAACTTCAATTCTTAATTTTGAGTGAATTTCCCAAAGAACAACTTTGCAGAACATTCTGTTGGAATATTCCTATCACCTGCCAAAGACCAACATGCTTACCGTGTTACACCACCCAATATGACAGCTCCAAAAACCATTCCAGCACAGCCAAAGAGCCATTTGCCAACAATCTTCTGTGAATTGAGAGGGATGCTTGATTCAATCCGGGCAGCTACAGTGCTGTGAACTCGCTGGCCAAAAATTCTGGAGTTTTTTGGGTTCCATGGGTACCACTTCCTCTGCAACATAGATGAATAATGTAGTTCATGATATATGAATTACTAACACGGTGCTATTGCTACAACTACTGTGAATAATACAATTTTAAACACCTTTACTATCATTACTACTACTATTACCAGAATTATCCACTGTACATTGTTGAAATGTGACAGCTAAATAAAATCTGTAAGATTCTACTTTTTTTCTTCTGTTAATTCATTTGGTGCACACAGTCCCATGAAATTTTAATTAATCTATTAATACTAATAATCAATGCATCCATTACACCTATCAATAACAGAGTTTCAGATCAGAATGCCCACATATAAGTTGGATTTTCCTCGTTTTGAAGGGTATTTTTTCACCACAGCCTGTGAAATGATGGCAGGAAAATTTGATTTGTTTCCAGCCCCTCCCCTACCTTTCCTCTCCACCCAAACCGATTTTGGCCAGTTTTTTGGCACTTACACACTTAAAAACGATGGTAGAAGCCTTTTTGGTAAAAAGGAAAATTTTTGAAAGTATTTTTGGTAGAAAAGGTGAGTGATTTAAGGGAGATTTAGCTATTGTTTCTAGCACATCCTTCAACCTTCCTCATCTCTTTGTCACTGACATGTATTGATATTTTTCAACATGAACAAGTTGTATGGCATGGTGGTCCATTGATGGGATTTAAGCAACAAAAATAAATTTGTAATTTAAATTTTTAACCCCTTCCTCCTGCAATAAGTGAGTCCATGTGTAAGAAAAAACATATTTACTAACAAAAAAGTATGCTACTAAAATAAATTATCTTTTACATATGCTTTTAAAATCATTGTGGAAAAATCTCAGCAATGGCTTTTTCAGGCCCTCCAATATTTTAAAATTATATAATGAAACAAATGGAGGGCAGAGGATCGTAAATTTTCTTTTTTTTTTTTCTAGTTTTCATAATATATACTTTTCTGTATATAAATGTTTTTTCTTCTACAAACACACACGGACTCGCTTGGTGCCGAGGGGTGGGTGAAGAAATGCGTAAGGTACAAGATGGTCGTAGGATGTGCTAGAAACAACAGCTAAATCTTCCTTAAATTACACACCTTTTCTCCTGAAAATATTTTCAAAATTTTTAAATTCTTATCAAAAAGGCTTCTCCCATTGTTGTAAATGCGTAATGAGAGAGAAAAAAAAGGCCAAAATCAGTCCGGATTGGATGAGAAGAGGAGGTGGGAAACAAAAAAATTATAAATTTTCCAAATTTTCTTTTCACGAAAAGCTTCGCCCCCATCATTTTGAAGGCTGTGGTAAAAAGGAAAATCGGAAAAATTCCCTTTCAAAACGGAGAAAATTCAACTGATGTGATCCATTACGCATGAACACACAAACGATGGGCTACTACATTTTCTGCCTAAGTTCACTCACAAAGCATTGACCGGTCTGGGGCTATCGTAGGAGACACTTGTTCAATGTGCCGCACACTGAACCCCAAATAATGTGGTAGCAAATAAAGTTTCTTAACGAGTCACACCTTCACATTTATTATTCTTGAACAATACACATAGCGTATCATTTCAAGTTATGCAACTTCATCTCAAGTCATACAATTTCAAGTTATATAACTTCATCTCAAGTTATATAATTTCTTACAATTACACAAAGTATTCAATATTATTTGAAAAGGGAAATATAACAGTCACATCTGTATACTTCTGCTGTATTTGTCAACTATATTCCGAATTTTTGTCATAACACCTCGCAAATACATTATGTAAAATATTGACAAAAAAGCAATAGTAACACAAATTAAGATTTATTGAATAAAATAAATAAAATTTGCGAACAGTTTAGGTTAAGTAAACGAAAGTGTTGAGAATGAAAGCAGTAATTTCCAATTATATCGTACTTGTAAGCATTTGTTCGTTTCGGTCGTTCAGGATAACAAAGTTAATTTTGTACATAACTTAGTGTCATTTACACACACAAGCAACTGAGCAACCGGTGTTTAAGCAATGATTATGAAATCACACTATAAGCGAATTTAATTGACTTTAGTGCTTTAGGTCTCATTTTAATTCTGGCACTTATAAATCCCCGAATCGAAAATCGCCGTAATATATTTTAGATGCAATCACAGAGGTACAATTAAGTTAATGCATGATGTTCTCTTTTGACAATACCCTGTAAGAATCTGGTGGACGTGAACTGTTAATGCCCGTCGTATATGTATGTTTATATTTACCTAGTGGTTTGTCAAAAAAAAAAAAAAGGTAAAATTACAGATTAAAAGCGCTTATGGATTAGATAAATATAAATCAATAAAATAAAATAAGTACGGGAATTCGACGTGAGCACCTTAAACCTCAGCATGCCCAGTGATATTACGAAAAAATATTACTTACCAGAAACTGAAATGGCGTTTGTTTATGGAAAATATTCACTTTAGGTGTGTTCTTGTAGTGAGAAATAACTGTTCTCCCTGTGAAATCTATTTGTGTTTGATTTTTTCCCAAATTTAGAATGTATTTCCTGCAACATAGTGGAGTACGACGACATAAAAACACCGCAGCCGACATCTTGGCTTTCAACGCAAATGTTGCTTGGCTTTGACTTTTCAAAGGTCATATTCACTGACCATAAAAATATAGAATATAATATATCTATTAATTTGCATAGAACATGCACATATATATATCACTTCAGATATTCTCTGAGTATTATATATTTATATATATGTATATATATAATATATACATATATATATATCACTCAGTTTCGTATTTGTGGGAGTGCGCATGTGTTTATATATATATGTATATATCGCATTATGTGGACAATAGCGTCATTAGTTACGGGTTTCCAAGGGGTTTATTTGATTTACTACATTCACAGCAAAAATAACAAGGTAGTACTGTCAGTGCTACTTGGGCGGAACAAATACTGCAGGATAAATCTGTTCGAATGTGTCAGTATAATAGTTTTTCGGATCTTTTCAGTTTGAACGGCAGTTTTTAACATAATTTCTAGGTAACTAAAAAATTTTAAACTTCGTATACTGGTAGAATGTGTTTATAAAACATCTTTTTCTCTTGGCTTTATTGAGAAAATTCTATAGTTTGTAAGATATTTCTTTTTTTATTTCTTCAATTGCTGCAATTTCAACCAATCAATGACGTCTATCGAAGTAAAAAAAACATTCTGTGCCGTATGAATATGTCCCTCGTTTAAGAAACAGATTGGGTTTATTTACATTTGTGAAGATAAAAAGATACCCTTCCCCCCACCCCTAACCCTAACCCTAAAACAGATTGAAATGCAATAGATCGATACTTGGGTCATAATTATGGGTGACAATTTCATATGACACCGCTAGAAAAAACTGCCGTTCAAACCGAAAAGATCCTAGTTTTTCTTCTCAATATTAACGTTTTAGGCGGTAGGGTTACCCTATTAGAATGTCTGACAAATTGCGTACACTATTTAGTTACTGCTTTTAATGTTCTGAATTTAAATTCAGACGAAGTGAACTTTGGTATTCATTCTTCCGAGATCGCTAAAATAAAATACCTGTAAAATGCTGGGACCTGTTTCTATAATATATTTCTTTATTACCCACAAGGGGCTAAACATAGAGGAGACAAACAAGGACAGACAAAGGGATTAAATCGATTACATCGACCCCAGTGCGTTATTGGTACTTAATTTATAGACCCCGAAAGGATGAAAGGCAAAGTCGACCTCGGCGGAATTTGAACTCACAACGTAACGGCAGACGAAATACCGCTAAGCATTTCGCCCGACGTGCTAACGTTTCTGCCAGCTCGCCGAACCTCCTTGATATGATTAGAATTATAGTTCGTATATTTGTCGCTTGGTTTAACATCAACTGATTTTTGGGTGCCTTTAGTGAAATGGAGTGCACTGTGACATGCATCCAAGATAACTTCCCCTCCCTTCCCATTAGAGATTTAAGAAGTTCACTGTTCCAAAGAACTCATGAAAATACAATAAATACGTAAATAAATAAATGTAAAAACGGTTGTTTTTTTTAATATACATCTTCTTTATATATAAAAGAGAGGTTGTGTGTCTGTCTCCTACGATTTAGATTCCTAACTACTCCCACATTTTGCGGTGCAGTTTAACCAAAACCGGGTATCTTATAGTCGTAATTCATATCGAGCCCTTCTGGGTATTAGCACGCGTCTACGATGAGTCTACGATTTAAAAAAAAATTTACCATCATTTTTTTCCATTTTAATGCATTTTTTCCGCTATTATATAAGGGAAGTAACTTTCTAAAAATGTCTACGATGAGTCAACGATTAAAAATAAATCTATCATCATTTTTTTTTCATTTTTAATGCTTTTTTTGCTATTTTTTGGCTATAACTCTCTAAAAATGCTTATATAGTTATTTCCCTTACAAATCCGAGCAACGCCGGGCGATACTGCTAGTGTTTAAATAAAAATTGAAAGCTGTGACCCATAAATGAGTTGGTGGGGATTGAAAGTTGAATTTGTAGGCGTTGTTTTATTTATTTATTTATTATTTGTTTGAATTGCTGTCGCCTAAAATCTCTGATCTGGCCAGTTGTGTTGTATGGGTATCGGGTATGGACCCTACAGGTAACTAGCACAAAAAAACCCAAAACAAACTGAAGGAGTTTGAGATTTCGTGCAATAGCAAGCGCTATGGGTCATTTGGATGATCTGCAAAACAAACAATTCAATCCAGAAGATGATAAAAGAGGATGCGACAGGTCAGTCGGAGAAAACTGCAATATTTTAGCCCCGTTATCAAAGCCCAGGACCTTTGTCCCGCCTGATCAACCCGGCTAAATCCAAGATTAGCCAGGCTTGCAAACATATACTGAGGAAGATCAACGACGACATAGGGAGAGCCTCCAGTCTCTCTCTATGGAGGAGCACCAAAAAGGTGACCTCATGGTTTAATGCCAACCGGGGTAGGGACAGAGCAAGGTTCTCACAATTTGACGTAATTGACATTTACCTATCTATATTGAAAGGCTGCTGATCAAGGCAGTTTCATTCGTCAAGAGCTTCACAGACATTAGCGATAAGGACATAGACATTATCATGCATGCTAGAAAAACGGTGCTGTTCAATAAAGATTCGATATGAGTCAAGCAATCTGACCCTGAGAATTCGTTCGTTGTGGCGATAGTACCCTACGACAGCGCCGACCTATGTGATCGCATTGGACTATACATCCTGAACACCTTAGGGAAGAAATTCCCTTCAGTCCTTTTCGGTTTCTACAGACATGACGCTCTGGCCATCTCTAGAAGAACCAGCAGGCACACACCTTATAGATTTAGAAAGGACCTGATTAACGCCCTTGGCTCCATGAGACTTAAAATTACTAGCGAGACGTTACTCTAGATGTTACTCCAGACTTGGGCTCTAGTACACACAGGCCCTATCGCAAGCCAAATGAGAGGCTGTCCTACATTAACACAGCCTCCTGCTGCCACCACCACCATTATTGTATTCAAGACTCTAGAGATGAGTGTCAGCAAGAAGATATCGAATCTTTCCTCAAGTCAAGAAATCCAGTGGATTTAAGGAGCGCATCTCTTACGTGCCAGGCCCTAGCACCCTAAAAAAGAAGCGTCACTAGAACGTCGTTTGGTTTGCTCTGCCCTTTTCACTCAACGTCAAGACTTGTTGAGGAAGAATATTCTTCAGGTTAGTAGACAAACACTTCATGCAGACATACAGATACGGATGTTTGTTCAATAGACATAACCTAAGGGTCCACTTTGGTTGTGCACCCAAAATTATATTAGCTAACACCCATAAAATGCGAGAGGAGGCCGATTGTTCTTGTAGGGTGTACAATGACTATCCAGTGTGAGGCCAATGCGAGGCCGAAGGAAACATCTATGAGGCTGTGGTGATACCCAAACCTAGCGACCATAGAAATAGCAGTAACGGCTCATCGACGGTAACGGCAGTAGCGACAGTGGCAGAAACATCAGCACTGACGCCAACACTAGCACTACGGCTGGAGAGAATGACCACGCCAACACCAGTAGCACCAGCGAGGCCACCGGCTCCACACCCAAAATTACCAACGACGGCACCCACATCACCGTCGGTGACAGTAGCGCCAACGATGTTACGTCTTACGGCGTGGTGGTCAGGGGTGACCACCACACAGACAAAAGCCGCAGCGATATCGCCGGACTTACGCTTCATAATGATAACATCACCGATGGCAGCCCCAGTAACACTGGTGGCTACATCTTCGGGCCCGGAGCAAACCGAAGATGCGCCGGTAATGTGAACACAACCAACATCCAAACCTGGAAATGTATCGGGTCGACTTGGACGGCCTTCAAGCGACGCCTGTACAACCACAAGTTCTCTTTCAGGGTTCCGGAAAGACAATTCGTCACATCCCTGGCCAACCACATGTGGCACCTCAAAGATGAAGAGACCACATACGATATCAAGTGGAGGATCTTAGAGCGGCCACGATCCTACAGCATCGGGAGAGAACGTTGCAAACTTTGTATAGCTGAGTGAGCAAGGATACTCAAAGACTACCTGAAACCTGGATCACTGAACACTCGCCAGGAAATTTAGAGTCAGTGCATCCATTTCAAACGCTACCTGCTGCAAGCATGGGATTCCCCGTTCTCCGATTAAACCCGGCAGAGTCCCTACGATCTAAAAGCAGTCCAATGGGAAAAATCCCCCGTTCCCCCTCTTTTGGCCTACAAAGTACGGATTTTTTTTTACTTTTCCTCATGTATATATATATATATATATATATATATATATGAATGCATGAACAAAAACCCACCATAATATCCATGGATATTACAAAGTGTATTGTAATCATCCTAAGGATGCGAATTATGATCGCAAAAAACATGTAATTTGTGGAAACGCGCGTAGAGATGCATTAAAAAATTTATGAATTCCATCCTTAGATTATTGCTATTATTACTATACTTATCATACGTTATAATTGCTCAGTCGGTACGATTCCATAAAACTGCTGGTATAAGTTGGAATCACTAGACCGTAGCTGTCATAATAACATAGGAACTTTTATGTGTGTAACGGTATATTTTAAGATATGTGTTGGAGTCGTAATTTGTGCCATTTGAACGGTATTTCTATAAAATTTCATCAATAAATATCCATTTTCCTGAAAGTTATAAGGGAAAAATCGGATCTTGTGAATTTTCCGAAAGTCCTCTCCCCCACCCCGTTCGTTTGTGCAAATTTTTTTCATATTCACTTTCTACACATTTTTTCACATCTTGTAGGCTGTTTTTTCTTAAAATTTGGTTTTCATGACCGGAGCTTGAACTGTATATTGACCGTTCTTTCAATTAATGTTTAAAGTTATTTTAATGCGTCTAGAAATATTTCTATACCTAAAACTTCCAGAGAGAAAAACTAATTTTGTGAGCATTTGTAAACAGATCGGTCCTACTAAAACACGCCGGAGGGTTGATCTTGATATATTATTATATTTTACTAATCAGTTAAGACTTGTGCACGCCATAGACTTATTAAGTCGGCGAATGATTTCTACACACCGTAGACTTGTCATCAAGGCTGCAATGTGTCGCTAAGAGAAAAACATGTAGCGTAGCTACACTGTTTGAGAGATATATTAGAAATGACCTCGTGTTAGATAGCAACCATCTTCGGCTATTTTGACCCCGTTGTGTCCACTGCTCTGATTGGTTGACATTGGTGCAGTTTGTCTCTTGACTTATTTCGCGCCAGTGTGTAAGCCAACCAATCACGGCCTTCGGATAAGGTCCCATGACACAGTCTTTTGGGGGTTTCACTGGAGCCCACCTCAGGTTATAAAAGGCGCCAGCAAACCACTATTTCTCGCCTTAGGTTCCAGTCTTTCTCAAGACTAACCTCTAACCACAGAGCGACTCAGCCAGTTCCAGTTCTAGCGATAGACCAGACCAACCAACCATGTTCCTGTTCCAGCCAACGACGACGCTAACGTATACCAGCAACGCAGGACGTTTCCACCACCGACGCCTTTCTCTGCCGTCGCCATCACCATTATCGTCCTTCAACTTCACGCCGTCTACACCTCCGTCGCTTTCATCTCCAGCAACACCAATACGTACACAGTGACTCGCTCAGGTTTAAACTCCATGCTGTTGTGAATATTCACCAAGGTAAACAGCTCAGTCAGCCCGCGAGATTCCTGTATCAAGTAACCCGGCACGGCATAATAACCACAACTTCTGCACGTGTAGTAACCGGTGCTGCCTCGTGACCTCAACCTCTTTTACAGGACTACAATTGTTGTGTAACCTCACTACGAACTGGAAAATTAACTCCATCTTGTCTAAAATGTCCTGAGAGACTCTTTTCTATGCTCTGTATTTTGTTTTGCTCGCATACACCTTGTTTGTACTTCTGTCGCACACACGAACACATAGACACAAACACTTGTCGCATGCACACAGACACCCCACTTTGCTAGCACCCATACTTTATCTTTTGTACACATCTGTAAATAAAGTCTTCACTCTAAAACAGTAGAGCGGTTGTCGTCTTCATTATTCCTTTTGGCACTTATTCATTTATATCATGTATTTGGCTTCTTCTTTTGTTAGGGGCGACCGTGCGGCGTTAAAAAGGAGACATTTCTGTCACAAACTCCTTACGTACGGTCGTTTTCCAATTTGAGAATAATACAACTTTTTTCTTCTTAACAATGATTACAGTAGGTACACATGGCACACTTCTTGTATGCACAGCTTGCAGCACCATAAATGACAATCTTTTTAGCTATGAAGTTATGAATATGAGCAACCTCAAGGTTGCTCTGTTTATATCATAAACGATCTAAAAAGCGTATCCTTTATGAAAGATTTTGGGAAGCAAATCTCATCCATCCACTGACAATAGAAATTCGTAGCAGTGCAAAACGTTCACTTGCAGATAAAAAAGAGCTGGGGAATACACGTTTCAGGGTTCGTCTGGCGGTCATTTAATAAGTCGCGAAGTTTTTCGGTGGGGAGTTTTTCGTTGTTATAATAACCTGTCCACATCACGTACACGCTTTCAGAGTTGTGTGGTGCTTCAGCCACTCGAGGAAAGTCTGTTAAGTAGTCGAATGCTCGTGTCCAGAATTCCGTTTCTGGAAGGGGAAACCGACGAGGCTGCTTTTTCAGTCACTGTTGATAATGCAGAGATTGTCCACAATGAGGAATACGCCAAGCTTTTGGCCGCTTCGAGAATGCTTTCTTATATTCGGATGCTAGAGTTACCCAACTACGAAGCAAGTTGGATTCCACATGTTAACGGCGTTGTTTCACCAACTCGATACAGGTTCGCATACGTAATTTATTTGAATGCAGCTCATTGCTGTAACCGTGTACGGACACAGCGTGAAACAAACAGTTACCTTCCGCTGTAACGTGGACAGGAATATAGGATACCTAATCGGACGTCAGAAGGTACAGCTTGGATTTATCGCCGATCGCGCTCTCGATTTTTAGTGACAAAAAAGACTCATCTGACCTAGGCACGTTCTGTAACAAGATCGATTCCCTCACGATGGCAGTTTCTAAAGCGGCGAAGTCTTTCGCGGGTGACAGTCGACGTAGTGACTCCTCGTAGTCAAATGTGCTATCCCTACGGCAGCATGAAGCGCACACATAATCATTGACGTTACTTCCCAAACCGGACAACATTGCAGTTGAGAGGTACTCGCAGTCTTTGTGGTACCATAACCAACATACAAAGCAGAAAACGCTTTCATAACCGCAGCTCCGTATGCAAACACCGCACGAATACTTTGGTGCGCGCTTGAAGAAGGTACCATGAAGCGAACACCGACGGTATAATCAACTGTTGAAGATACTCGACAAGGACAGCTGAGACGTAAAGCAGAGTGTGCAATACAATCACAGGCGACCTGTTTTACAATCGTGAACGCAAAAACAAAGCAATTAAACATTATCTACGGCACGTACAAATCATTTGCTGATAATTTAACAAGTCTACGGCGTGCACAAGTTGTGACTGATTAGTAAAATTATAATTAATATATCCAGATCACTCCTGGTTGGGACGGATCTTCTCAAGCACCACTTGTTGCTTTCTCACTTCTGCGAGGTACAGCCTTCACGACCTCATGTCTTTCTTGGTCTTTCACCCTAGCAGATTCCGTCCATTTAGATTGCTTGGCGTTTCTTTATTCAACTGTTATCCTTAAAATGTATATCAAGTTTTATACAACTTCTAACACTTAATTTTCCTTTTAGTTAATTTTTGCTGCAGTGTTCATGCACACTGAATACAAAATCAGAGAGTTACACCTTATCATACTATTCTAAATGCGGCTAGCTTCTTTAACCAGTGCAACTGTGTTCTACAAACACACCTGGCTTTTAGCAAGCGAGCAGATTCTACGCGTGGTGCTGGTTCTCATATTAAGTCAATTCAAGAATGCAAATGGAAAAAGAAATTCGCAAGTTTTTATGGCTCAATAGAAACATTCCTCATTCTCTAACAGGTTGGTAAGTTTCAGTTATAAGTTGAAATGTTTTTAAAGACTAATCCATGCTTAAACAGTAAGAGTAGAAAACAAAAATATCAGAAGTCAATTGTATATTAAAAAGACATCTAATTATTGCTTTCCATACTTACTATATCATGTGACACAACCTAATGGTCACGTGGCCAGTACTATTTAACATGGCTATCGCATTTGTGTGAATAGCTTTGTTATTCACTTGAATAAAGCTTCTGCCGGTTAAGAATTTTGTACGACTGTAACTTTATTTGGATAAATACTTTACTGTGGGACTTCGTTATTCGGACTTGATCAAATACTTACCAAGCTCATATGTAATTCTCATAGACATTTACAATAATATTTAAGATTGATTTGTGTTTCACAGAAAGCCAGATGGATATGAAGAGAAACGTAAACATAGTGACAAGGTAAACACTTTTTCTTCGTAGGGTGTCCCAGAAACGAAGAAGCGCCTCTCTCTCTATTTCGTCAAGGGAAAATTAGTTTTACCTTATCTAGCTTTTAACAAATCTGATTGACAGGTATGTGACAGACGAATGAAAAAAAGTTTTCGGTGACGTAGCAGTGTTGTTAATGATTTTTTTTTTTGTAAGTGTAGCATTATAGTCCCGTATCGAATACTTGTTGATGTCTACCAACACAATGTGTTTAAAGGCGAAGTGGCATTCGTTTCATTTTCACCGCGTTACAAGGGAGTTTCTACGCGGTCGCACGTCCTGTTCAAAATAGCGACTAAATTCCCTTAAATTATACTCTTAGAAACATTGGATAATATAGTCTTAGTCCTAGTTATAGAACTGTAGGGGAGGAGGTAATGTATACGTACACTACCCGTTTTCAGCGTAACCCTAACCCAAAACACCGGGTGTGCGTTCTTTACTTTCGCCAATGTAGGATAGTCACTGCTGGAAGACCTTTGATTATTTGTTTCTGAATCCGGGATTAACAGCAGCGAACAGTCGGTATCCAACCTAAGTCGATACGAAACGAAAATTTCTTATCGCAAAATCTAGCCATTGACACTAACTGGCCCCGCTTGCATCAACACTAAGCAAGTTGTTTGTGATGTAAATATAAGAAACAAAGTTGATTCCTGTAAAGTTTGAAGTGAAATAAAAATAAATATTCAAAGGCATTTAGTTTGATGCATTTAATCGTTTCGCAAGCTTTATATCGGATTCATATGTAAGTACTGTGTTGACCAATGCAAAACTTAGTAATTGACGACTGCGATGAATTTTTTTCAACATAACAAAGTTACGTCTCTTCTCACTATGCTTGTTAATAACTGATGGATTTGCTATAATTGTGGTTTCTACAGATAGAAATAAATATTCCATGAGTTGCAGTTGTTAGTTAATTAATTTGATCTAAAATAACAGAACAAAAAACATTGCATCAGAATTATTGTAGTTATTGAAAATACACATACTATTGATTTTAACTGTAAGTCACTATTGATTGTGGAGACCAAAAGCATTATAACGTGTCGTATGATAATAGGGTTTATCCAAATATTATGTTCACATGGGATCCATTACGTTTAGAAATCTCAGCTGACGGGTCTAACCGATTATGTAAATATAGCGGTTTTATTTGATTCTTTCACCTGCACGATTTTCACTGAGAAAATATAATTTACGAATATAGCTACCTTCAATATACCTAATCGTGTGCAATCATATAATAAGTGTGCAGCAGTATTAGCATGTCAGTGATATATGTATGAAAAGCAATATTCATAATTTACTATGATCAAAGTTTCGCATCCTGCTAAAACACTCTTAATCTCCGCATGTAGAAACGTGGGGCTTTATGTCCCGGTTAGTCTGTGTCCTCTGAAGAATTCCTTCATTACAGGCTCGATCCAGTTGTTCCACGTCACCACTACAATTACTTCTTATACTAGGAGAAACACTGCTATTGAAATGGGTATCGTCACCACGTTTACCATCATTCTCACTTGTTTTAAGTGGCTTGAGTTTAGGCCTGCTTTAGTCTGCATGAACCAAAATTCCAACCCTGATCCTTGTAATCATAGCTATGGTTTCCAATTTGCATCACAAAGTTTGCTCTATGGAATAGGGTGCATGGAGTTGCTATCCTAACAAAGCAGAACTTTCTACTTGTCCCCGCAAAAAAATGGTGATTAAACAATAGTCTGGGTGAAAATGATTTAAACTTCTTTTTTCCATGGTGAGAGAATGCCTATAAACCCACAATCCCATTTGACATTTTGTGAGGAATGCAACCAATTTTCTGTAGCCAAGAACAGGTTACCAAGAAATTTGGAATCCTTACTCAACATTAGGAAATAGGGCACACCATTCTCTGATAAAATTGCTTTTAACTATTTGTTGTATGGTTGAGCTTTTGCTAGTAAGGACAGGAATACTCTCTAGCCATCCTGAAATGGAATCCCCTGAGACAAGCATCAATCTAATACTTTCAACATGGTTGTACATGAATCAAGAGATCAAACTCCTTGAACCCCAAATGAAACCTTTTGAAAATACTTTATCCATGCACATTTTAGACAGGTGGTCCTCAATATTCCATGAATTAGAAAGGTTGCCATTTAAGATTCAGGCAGTTGATTGTAGCAGTATTTATACAGTGAATATTGTCATGAATGCCTTTAATGATTTATTTCCTAGATATTTCTAGCAAAATAATGAGATCGATATTGCATAATATTAAGTTTTTCTGAGTTAATGTATTTTAAATAAGCTTATAAGGTCTTTTTGCATTGAAGCAATTACTTCAGATATTCTTTTCTTATTCTGGAATGATTTTGCCCACTATTGGATCATGCAGTGTTTCCAAAGCTAGTTGATTATGACAAATCATCAGTTCCTATCTAATATAGAATTCGTTTATCATCGTAATCTAGATTAATATCTTTCAATTTAAAATTTAACCTTGAGATTGCATCAACATGAGGAGTGGTATCTCCTTTGACATACGTGACATCACAATCAAGTCCCACGAGCTGGATGGCCTCAGTATCCTTGAAAATGTAACCTTTTGAATTCAAGAGATCTATGATGAAATCTAAGTAGGAATTTTCTACCAAATAAAAAATTGACAGACAGTTTGTAGTCCACACACTTGTTAAAGTTTCTCATATTATTCAAATAATTGTTGTAATAAATACCAGGTTACATTTTCCTGTTTTGTGTCTGTCATTTAATAACTTTCTGTTTACCACATTGCATTTGTGGGTTCTTACCAAATCTGCTGTTGTAAGGATCTCTTCTAACTTTTAAATAAAGCTTAATGTTAATATATGTCAGATACATTCCTTTTTAAATCATAAATAGAAGTTTCTACATGTTGCTTAACTTTGCCTGAAATCATGTTCTGTCTTAAAAAAGGAATATATTATACACACAACAACTGATAAAAAGACAGAATGATAATAGCTGTTAACATCTTTGACCATATATCTCCTTGATTAAGACTGATCTGAACCTAAACTCCAGCATCCAGGTTGTGTAATACAGATAAAATTTGTTTTGCATCCGTTTATTACACAGCAGAAACTTTTTTCATTCTGTTCTTTGTAAGCATTTGAGAGAATTAACATGAAGTTCATACCACCTTATCTTCTTAAGTTTCTTTCCATTTGCATACATTTGTCCTTGTTATTTTGCGTAGGTGGTTTTCCAACATTTTAACAAGTGCTTAAAATCATTTGCTGTAGAAATGCTTCTATTTTCTACAAAATTCTTCTCTTCCCACATTTACGATTTAATTTTCTAAGTGCTAAGAAATTTTTTAAATAAATTTTTTCTTTCCAGATTATCAGGAATGAAATATTAACACTGTTGTTTTTGAAGGGAAGGAGAAAATAATAATAATAATAATCAAAACATTGAGTAATTGAATTCATTTAAAAAACCCATCATTTCCAAGCTAGGGAAAATGTCCCGTCGCTTCTTCGGTGGAAGTGGGTCAGCTCGGTACCAGCGGCTAAGTAAGTCTGATGATGGCTTTGTGGACATGCAGGTAAAGAAACATTATCTTCATTATCATTATCATCATCTTAACACTAGAAAGACAAACCATATATTTAAACAACTGATTTTGCAGTTTGTGACTCATTGGAATGTTAACTTTCTGGCTCATGAGTCAAGAATGCAAACTTACATGTAGGCATTTATTCAGTTAAAGCTTGTTACTATAATTGTCTCACTGCATTCATTGTGATGTATACATTTGGAAAAACATGCAACTCTAATTACTTATATCTGCTTCATTGAAATTGGTTTCCATGTCTACTTCACAAGTTAAAACAATCATTCCATCTATGTGAAAAATGTTCAAATTTGTAAAACCCATCTTAGCCAAACTAATATGGAAAATGTTTGTGGCATTATCTCTAAGTAAAAAAAAAAAGTTTTGTGTTATTGCTCTTAAATAATGGCACAAATGTCTCAGTCACATTTCTCCTCTTCAATAAACATATGATTTGTATTCAATTAACATATGATTTGTATTTATGTAAAAAGTTAATATTATAATAGAATGATCTGATATACTTAGATTGGAAACTTTAACATAACACCAAGTAATGATTGTATCAGGATACAAGCTAACCTATGAGCCAGGAAGTTGGTACTTTATTCATATAATCCCCCTCCCCCTTGTAATCTAATAATATAGTGTATGTTAGCAATTATATACTCAAGAGTATTAATATACAGTATTTAGAAATGTGACATGTGACCTTTGTCTCAGAAGAATTCCACCACATTTACCACCTTACTCCAATTCTAGATAAAAGTCTGAAATAATTTATATCTTGTGATATTTTCAAATTTCTCTAAATTTCAAAAGAAAATCTGTTGATGCTGACTAGTATTTAACATTGGCTTGTGTTAAGGTGTATAATTGCACCAAAAAAGTAAATGTTCTTTTAAATATTCTCATTTATCTCATATTGACTAACAATTGAAGTCATTTGTGCATGTATACAAACATTAGGAAATCATTAGCTATGAGTTTCAAATCATACTTGTGACATAGCTTCACTTTGCTTACCAATCAAACTCAGTATTCTACTAAAGCATTTCAGAAGTAACAGTTATACCTATTGGGAAGAGATCAGGCATTAAAACTAAGAGAGTACCATTGACTTTAATTTTTTTTTTTTACTGTAATATATATTATTTAATATCAATCAGTATCTGTTTCTATATATGATACTCTGCTAATATAATGGAACAGAGCATCAGGGACAAGGCCATAAATATATTACAACTAAACACTTTGGTACATAATATTTATATTCTGTTGTGAAGGCTATTACAAAAATACAATAGCATTTGTATGCTTTAATTGGCTAATATAACTGTATTGATCAATTGTCAAAGTCAACAAGCTCATGAATTCACTAGAAATAACACTGTGTAACATGATTTTTGTCCTTGGATAGCAACTGTTATTTCCAAATGCTTACTCATAGAAAGTATGAAAAATAGTTAACATTTCCTCAAAACTTTGCATTTGTTATATTTATTTAAACTCCAGAGAATCCCTCTCAGCTCATGGCTATGATGCTCCCCAACTACTGCTCATGATCAGAGATGCACATATTGCTAACCACTAAGGGACATGTTCAACTAGTTAAGCTCAAGCGACTGACAAGCAAATCTGTGGCATTGTGCAGAATATTTGCTATAATGATATTTCTGCTTCAGTAACTCAGAGATGAATCTGTTTGAAATGTAATGCAATAGGTCAGTTTCAAAGCATTGGTGTCCAGGTCACAAAAGCAGAGTTTAAAGTGAATAGTAGTCATTTCCTTTGATTTTTAGATGGAAGTAAATAGGAAATAACACTTACTGCCCAAAGACAACAAAAAAAAAAAAAAAGAAAGTTTGCTTTACAGTGTTATTCAGATGAATATATGAGAAGATTCTGTATTTGATATCAAAAGCCAAAAAAATAATCATCATCAGTTGTATTTGCTTTTATGTGACAGTCCTCTCTTCAAACCCTGTTGTGGTTGAAGAAATATGTTAATAAAATCTCATGAGTTGAAACAATGGTCATATAGACTAGTTGAAAAGAATGATCTTTGTATTTGCACAAGGACATTCCAGAATGGTGACTACCAAAAGTATTAAATCTTTGAAATACATATCAAAATTACAGTCCATCCACAACTGAAACGAAAAAAAAACTGTAAACAGTTTTCTTCACGCAACAAGCTGTATATCTATTTTGTTTCTTTTCTGATGGCAGCTTTTGAAAATGTGTGCAATACTGCTTTATTTTAGTTTCTCCATTTTTCATTTTAACTAACTTCTGTGTCAATAAACAAAAAAGGAAAAACGCATGTATACTTAAAAAGTTTGCTTTTGCAACCTAAAGGCTATGATAGTCAATTAAAAATGAAATTGATATTAGTTGATGTTGTAAAATGCAGAGTAGGTAATGAAAGGATTAATGGACAATCTTACCTCTCACAATATAGAAACATTTTTCATGGCACCAGCTGACAAAATGGAAAAGGCATTGCCCTGGAGGATAGTGATGGAGATTTGCTGGAACAGCTACTCTGACTCATGGAGTTCACACTTGCAATCCCTCTTCATGGAAGTTTGGGCAAGTAACTTCTATCATGGCCTAGAGCTGACCAATGCTTTGTAAGTGAAAGTTGTAAATAAAATTCTGTGCAGAAGTCTGTGTAATGTGTGCATACATGCACATACACACACATATATGATAGATTCTTATAGAGAGCTATGTATGTTATCCTGGTCATTAAAAAATATTTTTGTTGGCCAACTTTAAACATTGTTTAAACTCATAAAGAACAAATGCAATGTAATGAGCAACTCCTATAAAGCAGATTGTTATTTTTTCTCTGTACATTCATTTATCAACTATATATTTTCACTGTAATTAACTGAACCTGATACACAAATGCATCCATTTAAAAATTGGTACCAACCATTGTTCATGAAAATCATGGCTCACCTGCCTTTAGTCTAGTCCATGTAGCACCATTTACACAATGGTTTACCCATGTCAAAGAAACTGCTTTAGTTGCATCAAATGACAGCTTACCTCCACTCCTCAACCATAGTGAAGGTAACCTGTCTTGGATAGTGGTCATTCTGAACAAATCCAATGGTATGCAAAAGAGGTTTTTGGCCTTATCATACAGAGATGCAATCTCTGCAAGTTGTGGTAAAGGCAACCCATCTAAGAGAATAGGTACACAATTAAAATTGATAAAGTGAAGAGGAAGCATTTTAGTCCTGACAGAACTGGTTGCATGGTAATGCACTCAATACTGTAACAAAGTTGACAAGAAGAGGAGTATCCAGCTGTAAAAACCATGTCAAAAGCATAATAGTCACACAAACAAACCATCATACTTAGTATTTGTTGATTTGGAGGAGGCTTCTGATAGTGTTCCATTCTCTGTATTCTAGTGAATGCAAAGAAACCTGTTTTAGCGGGATGGCTTGTGAGACATGCAAGCCATGTATAGGTGTTCTCTCAGCTAAGTGAGTTAGCAACAAGCTCTAAAAGAATTTATGGTTCAGGTCAGTGTTTCATCAGGGTTCATTTCTCATCTCCCCTCCTGTTTATAGTTCTTTTGGCCATGACACTGAAATTCAAGACAATCTAATTCTCTCTCATAGGTGAATTAGTCAAAGAAATAGTAAAGTTCCAAATATGTGGGAAGTGCCTAGGATTGGGATATCTAAAATCAGTTTAGTGAAGATGGAAGCTTTAGTTAGCAGAAAAGAAAACTGAATACTGCAACTAATGAAGAAGTGGCTATACTTGATATGCAGAATGGGAAAAGTTAGGGACACAGTACTGTGTCTCCACTGCAACAATGGGTAATACAAAAAGTTCAGCTGGATCTGTGTTAGGATGACAGAAGGATTTCACTTACAATAAATGCACAATTTATCAGCAAGAGAACCAAAGAAGTGAAGACTTCAACTGCTCAGAAGGCTGTTAGATATAATTGATAGCTTCTGTGAATCAAGTAAACTGATCAGTCGAGGAATTGGGTATTTTGAAGGCATAGTAGCCAGAGAAAGGATAGGGTTGAAAAATTTCAGGGAGTTATTACCTTTCATGGGGATAAAGAGCTTCTTTCTTTGGGACAGACTGCATAATGCTTATGTTCATAGCGAGCTATTGCATGGTAACAAGGCATAGTTACTGAATGTGGAGGGTATGCAAAAGCTGGAATGATATAAGGCAAGCATGCTCTGCTGCATATGAAATATGAACATGCATGAATGATGGGAAACAAATGTGCTTAGAGAAAACTGGGCTTTAGAAGTATTGGCTGTTGTGTTCTGGAGAGAAGACTTTGCTGATATGGTTGGGTGTAAAAAATCATACAGTGCAAGTTGAAGAAACTCATGGAAGAGGAATATTGAAGAAGGTGTGGGGAGAAGCGATGTGGTCTGATCTTAGGATGCTGGACCTCACAAAGATGATGATGAATGACTGCAACAAGTGAAGAGATGCTGGGTTGAGACAAACCAGTTCAACCTATGTCAGAAAAGTAAGGTAAAAATTATGTGTGTATTAGTAAAATGATGTATACTTAGGTGTTGAGTTAGATCTCTCTGTGCCAGTGAGGAATTATTAAATAAATAGAGAGAGATAAAATATGTACTAAACTAAGTAGTGGTGATATAATTGATTAAAAACATTTCACTCAGTGCCCCAGCATGACCACACTCCAAAGTACTAAAATTAATAAAAGAATAAAAGTATACATTAAATATTTTGTTTTCCTTTAAAAGCTAGTTCAAATAGTCCAGCATTTGCAAAACATCTTTATTTTACTTAATGTTTCTCATAGAACTGACAAAGGGTGGTGGATTGGCAAAATAATTTGTCAGAAGAAATTTTTCGTATTTCTTTTGGCTCTTAGCTTGTCTTAAGTATGCCACAGATTGGTTATTGTATTCATATCTATATGTTCCAATCGCTGATTCAGATTTGCATCTTCAAACGATTTTACTAGAGTGCTTGTTTAAAATCTTAAATGTAAAATTAATCAAACAATGACATTGATTTGAATGTAGAAAAGCTAGTCAGAATTAATCCAAGTCACACATCAAGTTGTATCAGTAAGCTATTTTCTTGAGTTGCTATATTTAAATTATAGTCAACTAAAGTCATATCTTATTTTATCAAACTTTGGTAAGATAATAGTCAATGTTGATGTGATTTGAACTCAGAATTGTGTAACAATAAATGAAATTATAAAACTTTCAATTCAGCACTCTACTGACTTGGGCTTTATTATAATATCATATAAATATTATTTATTATGAGTAACAACAACTTCAATTACACATTAATTGTAAATTACTTTAGTTTCTCTCCCCTTAGTAAGTATCTTCTCATATCTTTGATTTTTGCTGATTACAGAAAATCTGTATAATACTAACAATGTGTTTTTCAATAAAAGAAAATATTAAATTCATACAAACTGTTTTTAGCCAATCCTATATTGGGTTATGTGCAGATGATTTCCATCACTGTTGAGCAATCTGTATATGAGACAAATGGTACATATCAATGTTCAAACCTACTGCTTTTTAGAAATTGGCCTTGACTCTCAAAAGAGGAAATAATAGCCACTTGAATTCAAAGTCAAGATTTCTGGAGGCCTTCTCCTCACTCATTTTTAGAACCATCATTGCTGTTGTCAGTGATATTTCATCTGGCTCTGTTTGAATTCCAGGAATTCTGGGTGCCACTTAAAAACCACTGCTGATGGTGCCACATAAAATGTACTGGTGATGAAGCCATGAAAAAAGCACCCAGTACACTCTGTGGAGTGGTTGGTATTGGGAAGTGCATCCAGCTATAAAAACCAAGCCAAAACAGACTATGGAACCTGATGCAGCCCCTTGGCCTGGCCAGCATGGTAAATGGATATTAAATGTTGATGAATGAAGTTGTAATTCTCTTCAATCTTTACATTGAAGAAACAAAGAAAAAGACTATATTTCACAGTGTCTTGAATTAATAGAGAAAACACATTACTAAAGCTGAACAAATTGATTAAAGAATGTATATGAATATGTGGCAGTATATGCTTGAAGACAATGTACTGTGATGGAAAAGGAACTGAAAACATATTTCATCAGATGAAAATAGAGTTAAAATGGATAAACATGTAAATGAAATGTTGAAGAAATTCACTCACAAATATCTCAGAAATTATATTTTAAATGAATTTTAAAAATATGGGTAAGTTAGAAATCCAGTTGAAACAGTTTCTCTGCATTGAAAACTGTAGCATAGTAAAGGAAAGTATTAAAAATTAAGAAAATGTACTTATAGTTATTTTGAATATGCTTTAATTCAAGTTAATAGAAATAAAATTTTACATTATTAAAAAGCAACATCATCATTATCATTGTTTAATGTCTGCTTTCCATGCTGGCATGGGTTGGATGGTTTGATTGAGGACCAGAATCAATCTGTTTAATGTCTGATTTCCATGCTGGCATGGGTTGGATGGTTTGATTGAGGACTGGTTTGATTGAGGACCAGAATCAATCTGGTCTGGCAAAGTTTCTACAGCTGGATGCCCTTCCCAATGCCAGCCACTCCAAGAGTGTAATGGATGCTTTTTACGTGCCACCAGCATGAGGGCCAGTCAGGTGGTTCTGGCAATGAATACGCTCATGCTCAAATCCAACTTTTCTCTCAGGGTGCTTACACTCTGACGTGTATGCACACTGACATTACACGTCCAGCGGAGCATACTGGCTTCATTCCTTGCGAACTTACCCATGTCCTCAGCAGTCACAGCCCATGTTTCACTGCCATGTAGCATGGCAGTTTGCACACATGCATCATACAGTCTACCTTTTACTCTGAGCGTGAGACCCTTTGTCACCAGCAGAAGTAGGAACTCTCTGAACTTTGCCCAGGCTATTCTTATTCTAACAGCTACACTTTCAGAGCATCCACCCCAGCTACTGACTTGGTCTGGTTACTTCTGTAAAGTAAGGGAAATATTTTGAAAAATGTTTTAAATTAGAAAACTTCTTACCATATAATTCAGTCAGTATCTCAATTTTACATGTATTATGCATTTATACCCTCAGTTTTAAGTCAAGAGCCAGCATAACTTTACAAACCATAGTTCCATGCTAAAACTTTTTAAAGTTTAACTAATATAGTTCCAGGTTCAGTCCCACTTATACTATAGTCTTGGGCTGCCCAAAGCTTTGGGAGTGAATTTGGTAGACAAAAACTGAAAGAAGCCTGTTGTGCATGAGTGTGTTCTGTGTATCTGTCTTTGTCCCCCACCACTGCTTGTCAACCATCATTGGTGTGTTTACATCCCTGATAGAATAAGTACCAGACTTAAAATAAAAATAAGTACTGAAGTTGATTCATTTGACTAAAATTCTTCAAAGTTGGTGCCCCAGTATGGCCACAGTCTGATGACTGAAACAAGTAAGAGATAAAAGATTTGGGATATTTTATGATTTTCAGTGTCAAGTTATTCGTAGAAACAGTTTCAGATCTGGTTTCTGTCAACGAAGTATGAGAAACGAGCTAGAATAAGAGCATACGTGCGCACGCACACACACAACTTGATTTTTAAGATTAGGCTAGGTTTCTTCAAGGAATGTATTTCTAAATATTGAATATAAACATGGTCATTGTATAGATAATGTATGAAGAAAAATGTGTGCCTTGGGAAGTTGTAAATTCAAAGATTAGCCAAAGACTTACTTTTTTTGTTTATTTCTAACTATCCAGTGACTTTGTATACTAAGATTTCTCAATCTTCAATAATCTTTCTCAAAAGCCATACTGAAAATTTTTATTCAACCTGTTGCTCCCTATTATTTAGTGTTTAGTCTGAGCCTCTTCTACAGCTGCCATTACACACTTTGCATTGTAGAACACTCTACTACCATCTAAATTGTCTTCCTAAATCCTGTACAAAACATTACATGCAAACCAACAAGGGAGCCTCTCTGTGGTCACTGGACCTACTGGAAATAGCAACCAAATCTCCATAAAAATCACACTTTACTGTCTTAAAAAATGAATCATCCTGCTCGCAGTTATATCATGGTTGGAATGATCAAAATCAAACCAAATCAAAATAGATGAACATCAATGGAATTTGTATCTTTGTGGTTCCAGTACCGGTGGCACACAAGAAAACCATCCGAACGTGGCCGTAGCCAGTACCGCATCGACTGGCCTCCGTGCTGTGGGCACAACACACACCATCCGATCGTGGCCGTTCGCCAGCCCCATCTGGCACCTGTGTCGGTGGCACATAAGACACCATCCGAAGACCCGGCGACGTAGTCGTCCACCTGTGCATACCTTCCCTCTTATGACACTTGTGAAGACCTGTTGAGGCAAGTGTGTGACACTTGTGAAGACCTGTGAGGCAGAGGCAAGTGTGTGACACTTGTGGAGACCTGTTGAGGCAAGTGTGTGACACTTGTGAAGACCTGTTGAGGCAAGTGAAAATCAAATCAATCCAAATCAAAATAGATGAACATCAATGGAATTTGTATCTTTGTGGTTCCAGTACCGGTGGCACACAAGAAAACCATCCGAACGTGGCCGTAGCCAGTACCGCATCGACTGGCCTCCGTGCTGTGGGCACAACAAACACCATCTGATCGTGGCCGTTCGCCAGCCTCATCTGGCACCTGTGTCGGTGGCACATAAAAACACCATCCGAAGACCCGGCGACGTAGTCAGTCCACCTATGCATACCTTCCTACTTATGACACTTGTGAAGACCTGTTGAGGCAAGTGTGTGACACTTGTGTAGACCTGTTGAGGCAAGTGAAAATCAAATCAAATCAAATCAAATCAAACCAAATCAAAATAGATGAACATCAATGGAATTTGTATCTTTGTGGTACCAGTACCGTTGGCACACAAGAAAACCATCCGAACGTGGCCGTAGCCAGTACCGCATCGACTGGCCTCTGTGACGTGGGCACATAACAACACCATCCGATCGTGGCCGTTCGCCAGCCTCATCTGGCACCTGTGTCGGTGGCACATAAAAACACCAACTGAAGACCCGGCAAGACTAGTCAGGCCATAACCCGGGCCCCTACTTGGGACGTAGTCAGTCCCCTGTGCATACCTTCCTTCCTTCCTGTGACACTTGTGAAGACCTGTGAAGACCTGTTGAGGCAAGTGAAAATCAAATCAAATCAAATCAAAATGGATGAACATCAATGGAATTTGTATCTTTGTGGTACCAGTGCCGGTGGTACACAAGAAAACCATCCGAACGTGGCCGTAGCAGTACCGCATCGACTGGCCTCCGTGCTGTGGGCACGTAACAAACACCATCCGATCGTGCCGTTCGCCAGCCTCATCTGGCACCTGTGTCGGTGGCACATAAAAACACCATCCGAAGACCCGGCAAGACTAGTCAGGCCATAACCCGTGGCCCCTACCTGGGACGTAGTCAGTCCACCTGTGCATACCTTCCTTCTTGTGACACTTGTGAAGACCTGTTGAGGCAAGTGAAAATCAAATCAAAACAAATCAAAATAGATGAACATCAATGGAATTTGTATCTTTGTGGTACTAGTGCCGGTGGCACACAAGAAAATCATCCGAACGTGGCCGTAGCCAGTACCGCATAGACTGGCCTCCGTGCTTTGGGGACGTAACAAACACCATCCGATCGTGGCCGTCCGCCAGCCTCATCTGGCACCTGTCGGTGGCACATAAAAACACCATCCGAGCGTGGCCGTCTGCCAGCCTCGTCTGGCACCTGTGTCGGTGGCACATAAAAACACCATCCGAGCGTGGCCGTTCGCCAGCCTCGTCTGGCACCTGTGTCGGTGGCACATAAAATCACCCACTACACTCTCGGAGTGGTTGGCGTTAGGAAGGGCATCCAGCTGTAGAAACACTGCCAGATCTGACTGGCCTGGTGCAGCCTTCGGGCTCCCCAGACCCCAGTTGAACCGTCCAACCCATGCTAGCATGGAAAACGGACGCTAAATGATGATGATGATGATGATGATGTTCTGTTTGATCGGGGCTGTCTTGGAACTAAGCAGCAGTATTTTGTTCCGTAAACTACTGCTCTTTGAAACTCATATTTTTTCAGGTATTACATGGATCCCTAAAATGACATTTTATGGCAATCAAAACAATATCACACATCTTCACCCTTTCAATCCAAAACATGGTCCCCACACTGTACAAACTATTCCTTTTTTTTCTTTCAGATAGGGATTGTAAAAAAAATTTAAAAATTGCTTGAGGGGAATCAAATAGTAATTTCAGTATTGTAAGTTACTATTTGTAATAAATTATTGCTTGGGTATTTACCTCCCACCTACTTGTAATCATTTTTTTACTATACACCACTCTGTGTTCATTCATAAAAATCTTGTATACTTCTTTAGTTATTCTTTTATTTGTTTCAGTCATTTGCCTGTGGCCTTGCTGGAGCACTGCCTTTAGTCGAACAGATCGATACCAGGACTTATTCTTTGTAAACCTAGTACTTATTCTATCGGCCTCTTTTGCTAAACCGCTAAGTTACAGCAACATTGGCTGTCAAGCGATGGTTGGGAGAAAAACACAGACACACAAACATACACGCATATATACATATATGTATGACAGGCTTCTTTCAGTTTACGTCTACCAAATCCACTAACAAGGCTTTGGCTGGCCTGAAGCTATAGTAGAAGACACTTGCCCAAGGTGCCATGCAGTGGGACTGAACCTGGAGCCATGTGGTTGGTAAGCAAGCTACTTACCACACAGCCACTCCTGTTTAAGATCTACAGGAACACCTAAACAATGTTTTGCTGAGGAGATTTAATAAGACTAAAACATGTCTGGAGTTGGGTTAGGGTTAGATCAGACTCACACTTTATTACATTTCATATTTTAATTTAATTATAATTTGGTGGTCGTTTCTTTCCTTAAGAATTATCCATCTAAATAATGGTTACTCTCATCCTTAAAGTTGGTGTAATCTTAATTAAAATTTCTTGGCTTACTACATCAAATTTGCTAGTACCCACATTCATTTGACTTATTGTTCCAGCAATCAAAAACAAAACCAAAACTTTTGTAGTCTAAATTGTGGGACTGGTTTTTATCTCTCTTCTAATATGTAGGCACTTATAGACATATATACTCTCATCTGTCTGTATTTTACTATCTTGCTCTCTCTCTCTATTTCTCCTTCTCTTATCTCTTGTTCTTTCAGGATCTTACTACTATCCCTTAATCTCTCCTACTCACTCTTTTTCCACACCCAACAACATTGTAATCACTTATATCTGTATTTAATAGCTTGGCTTTCTCTTATAGTAGCCACTTACTTAATGCTACCACATTAAAATATCTTCACTGTTGATACAGCCAATCTTCTCCCTTTCATTTGATCCCACCCTTGTATTCATTTACATATGCATATGTCAAGTTGACTTGCCTGGAGAATACTTCCTGTCTCTTTCACTGACTCTTTCTCCCTCTTGTGTGTGTGTGCATGTAACACCTGATATTTAATTAGGTGTAGAGAAGAAAACAAAATCAAACACAAAACCACTCAACCTGAGTTTGCATGGTTTTGTCAGTAAATTCACTGCAAAATGACCAAAAAGGACAAATCTGATTGTCTACTAAGATTTCAGGTCAGTTTTACCTCACTTTTCAAAATTGAATATGTGCTCGTGTGTATGATTGCTTTCTATTTTTTTCCTTTCTTCCTTTACATATCATTTTTTCTACTAACACATTCTGGTTTCAGATTATTTGTTCAATTTTTAAACGTTTCCATTATTCAGAATTTATTACTTGTTATGTCCCAGGCATGGCTATGTGGTAAGAAGTTTGCTTCCCAATCACATGGTTTCAGGTTCAGTCCCACTGTGTGACACTTTGGGCAAGTGTCTTATAATTCTAGCTCTGGGCTGACCAAAGTTTTCTAATTGCATTTGGTAGATGAAAACTGAAATAAGCTTGTCATGTTTGTGTGTATGTGAGTGTTACTCTTACTGTTTCCTTGCTTTGACATCATAGTTGTAAACAAGTATTACCACAATTTGGGTATCCATAACTTAGTGGAAATTCCTAAAAACAAGATCCTGTGTAAGACAGTTCAGTATTCTCTGTAAATGTGCAAAAACTGTTTTAGGGGCTACATACTTTGTATTGTTGTTATTGGATTAGCAAAACAATTTTGAGAACGGAACCATGGGACAAGCCCCGCTTCCCTGGGAATTACTGGGTATGTCAGCTAGTATATACATATGCATATATGGTACAGAACATCACCAACAATAAACAACATGAAATATGAAAACAAATGAGTTCAATACACAAACAACGAGAGAAACAACTGGAAAACAGGACAAGTAACACAAAGAACGATCCTTCATCAGTTGTTGGCTGTCTATCTACTCATTTCAAGCATTGAATGGGAATATGAGTCTTTGAAGACAGTTGCCCCATAAGTACCAAAATAAAATTTGGGGTTTATGGAGGGTCAAAGTTGGGAACAAAAACAGGATAGTGGAGACATACAAGGAAACTGAATGAAAACAAACATAGAGGGTCATTAGACCAGAATGAGGGTAAAATAGCAAATGCTGGAGAAATATTTTCTTTGACAAGAGAAAAGATAGAAGAGAGAGATAGGGTACATTTAATCCTAAGGACAGTTTTGAAAGAAAAGAAAGATGATTACATGAGGAAAAGAAAGATGGACAGTGTTCTTGCTTCCTTTTTATAAATATTTTGAAATATGGCAGTAGAGTGGTAAAAACAAAGTGAATCTGAACATATCGAGGTTAGATCTTGCTAGGATTGATTTTTACTAAGGCACACATCATTTACTTGGATAAATTCAATCAATATATTTGTAGTGTAATATTAGGATTGTTAAATAATTATCGATGAATAACAACATTTGGTGGACTGTGTTATGTGCATAATGGTCACTGTACTAATATTGGTATTAGTTCTCAAAAAGTTTTATTAACCTGAAACATTTGTATTTACATGTATTCAACAGTTGAATAAATAGAACAGCATTCAAGAGATATCGAATAAAATAAGCACAAATTTTCATTGTAAAATATGCTAAATATTGATACAAAGACTATACAAAATTATTTCTTTCTACTATAGGCACAAGGCCTGAAATTTTGGGGGAGGGGCTAGTCAATTACATCAACTCCAGTGTTTGACTGATACTTATTTTATCGATCCCAAAAGGATGAAAGACAAAGTCGACCTCAGCAGAATTTGAATGCAGGATGTGAAAATGGACAAAATGCTGCCTTAAGACTATATATAATTACTGAGAACAAATTTTGGCATAGAATTCATAGGTTCAATACTTTTTAAGAAGCATTCAGTTTCCGTCTAACGAATCAACTCAGTGGTTGGAAAGCAGACTTCTTACTACACAGCCATGCCTGCACCTGTTGTCAAAAAGAAAATATTCCGTTAAAAAGGACTAGAGTTTGAGCTTGTTTTCTAAATGAGATTACTGGGACTAAGTGAATAAAGTTTCTTGCTTAAGGATTGCAAAATAAGAAGTAAATAGATAAATTAGATAAAAGTTAATTAAAGCTTGAAAATCATTACTAATACTCAATTCTTCTAGCTTGTTTACAATGAGTTTTGAAGTAGTCTGGTGCCTGTAAAAACTGGCTAATGTCAGAAACTCTTCATGTATTGTTGTTAATCTCTTGATTCAACCTTGCCTGACATCACTTGTGCTTTCATGAGAGAAAAATAAATACTGTTTTACATTGAAATTTCCCATCATGATTTTATATAGATTCTATTTGATAAATTTTGTTCTAAACATGAACTTAGATAATAAAAACATAAGGTGTTTTACTAAATCCATTTTATATTGTAATTTATGAATAATAGTGTCGCTGGTTACAGATTTCAAAAGGGCCAACCACAAATTCACAGCATTTTTGATCCAGAACAAATTTTTCGAGGGATTTCATTCATAAAAACATCAGTTTTTCATTTTCCTTGCTGATGTTTATATCCTTCATCAATATATACTGGTGAAAGATACATATACACAGTTGCAGTTTGGCAATTCTACTCACAAGTCGTTGGAAAAATTAAGACTGTAATTAAATACAGTGCCATACAATCAGATTGTATACTGAACCATGATTGGGAAGAAACATCTGTAACCATCCAACTGTGCCAGAGTTTAAACTTACAGTGTGGGTCTAGTAGAGATCAATTAACCAGAAATCTGTAACATAAGTCATCAGTGTTGTAATGTTCATTTTTTTTTTTTTTTTATATTTCATTAGTTATTTTCATTCCAAGCTAGTCATTGACACACTTGGTTATTCTAATCTATCTTCAGTCTAGAATTACCTAGACAGGTAGGTATGAGAACACTGTCCTGATAAATAGAAGAAAATGTTAAAGCAAACTGAGTGGTATCATAATCATTGAACCATATAGGTATCATGTAACACTATTTGGTAAAAGGTTTCTGGAGCAAATCAATTTGATAGAACCAGTCCTCCTAGCTAAACCTAGAGGTGGAGTTGAATTCAACATCAAAAGCTAATGAATCACTCATGTTATGTAGTGATGCTGCTGCTTACAGCTTTAAATTGTTCATATAATGCAGTACGTATTTATAACTAGACAAACTGGGTTACTTCTGAGTTATACCTTTTAGTCACAACACCATGCTGATGACAGTAAACAAACCACTTACCTTTTAACTGGTTATCTGTTATCCTATTAGCTTGGCCATTCAAGTTCTCAAAATGGGTTAGGTGAGTTAGTAAATTTTGGCATAGAGTTCATTGATTAAATATTTTTAAAGAAGCATTCTGTTTCAAGGTGGAGAACTAAAAAAAGAAGAAGAAAACACTTTCAGTCCTGTACAAACAAAATCATTTGCTAAGGTCTCTACATGACCAAATCTCAAACAACAACATCCGAGAACAATGCCAGCAACAGCTGACCATTAAAGACCAAATCCGGCAGTGCAGGCTAAAGTGGTTTGGCTACATTTACAGGATGCGTATCAGAAGACCACCACACCAACTTTTGTGATGGCAGTGACCCATGTACTGGAGATTCCAGCACAGCACACCAAAAAAGACACGAGTGAAACAAATTGAGGAAGACCTGAAGTTGCAGCGCCTCAACCTTAAGCATGTTAAGGCCAGTGCCATGGATCAGAAAGCATGGAATAATATCATCACCAGAGTCCATCATCCAGTGGTACCCACAGCAGTATATTGGTTAAGAGGACAGCATCCCCATCCAGTTGCCAGCTAGAGATTTTACTTACTTATTAATACAGTGTAAACTTAGATCTTCTGTCAATTTTTGTCTTATTGCTATGACAACAACCTTTTATCTTATTGCTATGAGAACAGCTTTTGCTCATCTAAATTCTCTTTCAGAAGTTTTTTCTGAGATAGTGCATTACAGCATGTGCTGTTCAATGCTTGCACATTTTTACATACTTTAGAATACCAGTGCATTTTTTTCTTAAATCACAAACCTGATCTTAGTTTTTTTTTCTATCCATTTGGTGCATGGGCATTGTTTACATTCTTTTACAAACTAATAAAAGCAATACGGATATGCTCAACATTCCCACTCAGTTATATGATCTTAAAAAATATTTGACCCAATATCAACTAAAGAGTTAAAATATTTCTGTACAGTATTGTAATACATTTTACTTTACTATTATCACCACTAACATCTGAGAGACATTGTAATACTATGGCGCAATATATTTCAATTTCATATTATTAGTTTCATTTTCTCTAAAGCCCTTTGCTTATCTAGCATATTACCAAAATGAATATCATGCAAAACAGGTGGCTGTGTAGTATGCTACAACATACCAACCCAAAGCATAACATTAGCAGCAGCTATACACACACACATATATATATATATATCTTTATCATTTAACGTCCGTGTTCCATGCTAGCATGGGTGGAACAGTACCACAAGAGCTACCCAAGGCTGAAGTCTGCATGAGACTTCTGACTGTTTTGGCAGGATTTTTACAGCTGGATGCCCTTCTTAACATCAACCACTCAGCAGAGTGGACTTAGTGCTTTTTATGTGGCACAAGCACAAGCGAGGTCAGTTTTGGCAAGGTTTTTACAGCTGGATGCACTTCCGAACACCAACCACTTTACAGTGTGGACTGGGTACTTTTAAGTGGCACCTGCACTGACGGGGTCACCAAGTACTTGCAAGACATAAAAAATCTTTTGAGAGGGGGCAGGCATTGGAGGAGGTGATGATGAAAAAGTTATAGTGAGACAGATATAGGTGTCTTGCTGAAGAGGAAGTACAAGGTTGCCCGGCCAGAGAGAGAAAGATAAGGAATGAAGACAGACACAAGTGTGCTACCACAAAGAAAATACACGGTTGCCCAGCCTGAGGGAAGTGCTGGTGAAGGAGAGAGAGAGAGTGGGAGACTACAGGATGGAGATGGTGGCAAAATGCTGGGGTCGATTCATTCAACTATAAATTCTTCATAGTGGTGCCCCAGCATGGCCACAGTCAAATGACTGAAACAAGTAAAAGATAAAAGACTAAAAGGCAAACATTGTTAAAAATATATTGTACTTCCTGGTTTCAGTAGTTTGAGATACCAATATGAGCCTTCAACCAATCAATCAAGCAAACACATATCAAGATAAGTTTTTGGTATTTCAACATGTAAGGTCAAGGAGAAATGATTGTACACAAGACAAAACAAGTAATTTATCTTAGCCAAATAGTTAATGCTGTTTCTGTTGGAGGATTAAAATTTATGGGCTCTGAATCCACATTGTAATCTCAGTTATTATAATTATTTTGTTTTTTATGTTTCCTCGTTACCATCAAATGTCTAATTAATTATGTAGGATTTATGCTTTGAAATTCTGAATGATGTTTCTCAATATTTCCACCAATATCTGTGCAACCATCCCTCTGTCTGTCTGTCTGTCTGTCTCTCTCTCTCTCTCTCACACACACACACACACTCACACTCTTAGTTTGCCTCTTTCAACCTCTATACTCTATCTACTAAGGCCCTTGCTACTGACCACGTTTGTCGTACAATTATTGAAGCTGAACATCCTCATATGGACCAAGTCTCTCATCTGAAGATAATTTCCTTACACTTGTTTTGGAGGCCCTCAGAAAGGTGCTGCCCTTCCTCTTCCAACTAAGCCTTAAAATGTTCAGTCTCATAAGTCTGAAAGAGACTTCAACAGTTTTGGGCACAGCCTCTCTTCCTACATCTTATAAAATAAAATGTGCCTGCCTATATCTCATTTCTTTCTCTTTTTTTTTCTGTCAATTTCTATGTTTGTTTAACTCTTTAGCATTTAAACCAGTCATCATCATCATCATCATCATCGTTTAACGTCCGTTCTCCATGCTAGCATGGGTTGGACGGTTCGACCGGGGATCTGGGAAGCCAGAAGGCTGCACCAGGCTCCAGTCTTATCTTGCAATGTTTCTACAGCTGGATGCCCTTCTCATATCTGGCCCAAATATTTTACCTGATTTATGTTCAAGCCAGCTAGACCTGGCCTATCACACTTGCTCTACAATGTTATTCTAAAAACAATCACACCATTGAAATCTCAAAGCTATGAGATAATGCATGATTAATTCAAAAACAATGTGAATGAATAAGCATTACATCTGACAGAGTAATCTGAATACTAAAGAATTAAATTGTCTGTGTTTTGTTTTTTGGTCTAATTTTTTTGCCTCTTTTTCCCAATCTTCTTCTTCTCATCCATTTATTGGTTTCTTATTTCAGTTTGAAAAGCCTCCATCAAAGATTCCTTACAAGGCAATAGCTTTGGCTACTGCCTTATTTGCTGTTGGTACCCTTCTCATCTCTATCGGTGCTTTGCTGTTAACAGGCCACATTAGCAGTGAGGTAAACTAAGTTTTATTGTATTTTGGTTTATTTTCTTAATGCTTTAGCATTTAAACCACCCACATCCAACCCTCTAATATTCTACTTGTTTTTTGACCAAACTGACCAAATACAGTCTCTTACACCTGCCCTACAATGTTATACTAAAAGTAAACAATAACGTTATTGAAATCTCAAAGCTACAAGATAATACATGATTAATTCGAAACAATGTGAATAAATAAGCATTTGACAAACTAATCTGCTTGCTAAAGGGTTAAAAGAGATGGCAGTTTTGATCCAAGTCTCCATCTCTTTCAAATGAACAAAGACTCATGTTTTTGTAACTTTGTAAAAGAAATTAAAATTTTAAAAAAAGAAAAATTATATTTCAGACTTTCAATTTGATTTTGAGTTTCAATTTCAGATTTTGGTTTTTATGAAAATATTCGTTTAAAATTTCAAAATAAAATTAAAAAAATTTAAGAAATCGTTTATTTTAAATCGCAGTTCAGAACATGTCTCTGTCTATAATGCCAAAACTAATTTGTGTGTCAGTGTGTCACACAATTTGGCTCCTTCCTCCCTATTCTCTCACTATTCAGTTACACTTCTATTCCTCTTGGTGGGGTGAGAGTAATAGTAGGCATAGAAAAGGTGAGGGCTGTAGTAGATTGACAGTTGAGATGGTAATGGGGTGATAGTAAAAGTATGAGCTGTAGTTGTGATAGAGGCAGAAGCAATGGTGATGATGGTGGTGGTGTGGTAGCTAAGGTGGTCAAGCATGATAGTAAGGGATGTGAAAGACAGTGGTGATGGTGGTGGAGAAGAAGACAACCAGTCTGAATGGTGTGTTGTAGTGGCGATGGTGGTGGTACTGGTGATGGTGGTGGTACTGGTGATGGTGATGGTTGAAAACAATCAACAGAAAGAAAGAGAGGAAGAGAAAGAAAGAGGTTAGACAGAAAAATAATTGTACTGACCCTCCACTGGGAAGACGAAAAATATTGTTTATCATGAAGCTTTTTGACGAAAATTGTTCATTGCTTGAAAAATATTGGTCAAGTTTAATAAAATTTAATATCTATTCAATGCAGGAAGTGTCATTATTGGGCTCAAGGCCCAATGAAGAGCCCTCTACAGGAGCTTGCTTATAAGCTGGTCCCTAATAATGCCACTTCCCTGACTTAATCTAGTGAACATATAAAAGAGTCTCTATATGGCTGCTTGATACTTGCTAGAAATAGCAGCCAAGTCTCTCAAATAACAATCTACTGTTAAAAAAAAGGAATTTGATGAACTTTGGAAAAAAAAAACAATCCTAGATTGCTATAACTACTGTCTTTGATCACAGGTGTGCTTGATCAAGATTTATGTGGGATTAAACAATACCAACAATGATTTAGTAAACAAAATATCTAATGTAAACCATTAAAATAAATACTACTTTATTTACTAACTATGCAGTTCAATGTTCTCTATTTCTTTGTCACACTGTACCAACCACTCCATCAAGTCCTCCTTCTCTAGAGCATTAAGCCCTCTGGACTTCCCTTCCTACCCTTACATTTCTTGCCACAATCAGCTTGAAATTATTCAAAAGGGATATTAACCATGTTAGTCATACTAGTCTCAGAGGACTAGTATGAAGGCCATGGTCCCAGTCTCTTCTTTCATGCTAGTAAAAATAAGTTTTAATTTGATACTGTCCTGCCTAGCCGCACCCATGTTGTTGTTATTGTTTAACCTCATCATCCAAGCTTTTACTCAGATAATGTAGCTGGAGTTACATTATCTAATATGTCGTTCCTTTTTTAAGATGATAGGATGTGATTTTATAGAGATTTGGCTGCTGTTGCTAGCCGTTCAAGCAATTATGTAGAAATACTTTGTTTTTATCAGCTCTGTCTTATGTGTTTATATTAGCAAGAAGGATAACAGATCACTTTTAACCTTTGCAACCACTCAGACAGAATAAAGTGGTCAGCATTTAGGACAGACAGTTTGATATTAAAACACCTGCTCCGAGAATAAAAATCAATGTAACCAACACAGAGAGTATAATACAGCCAAATAAAAGAAAGAAACAAGGCTATTTAATTTTCTTTGAAGTTGGTCTGTAAAATAAATTTGATATAAAGTTAGAAATGCTCAAGGAATATATTTCTGTCATTATTGTTTTGACAGCCCTTTTTTTTATGCAGGCATAGATTAAATCATCTTTTGTGTGAGGTCTAACATCTTGAGATCTGATTGTACTACTGGTTTCTAGGTCTTCCTCTTAAACATTTATCCTTCAGCAATGGCACAACACTCATTTCTCACTTTATACATCTACCTTTCATTTAGATCACAAAAAAACTTTGTTGTCAACAGAAGAAACTGATCCCTAAACCACTTCTACATTTTCTTTATTTTGACAGCTATGCTTTTGTTATAAATCCAGCAGTAATTAGATTACCTGACTAATAGGAACTATCAAGTATGATCAGTGAACTTCCTGGGCAGTTAACATCATTTCATGATTACTTCTACAACTAATTGCTTTTGTGCTTCTATTACATCTAAAGTTTTAATTCTCTTTATTTTGTTACATCATCATCATCAAGATCTCTTAACTGATGCAGCCAGTTGTTGACACTTTCATAGTCTGCCATTGCCACTGGTCTCTGTTCTCTGACATGTGTAACAGGTCCTCTGTGTTGTGTCTTGTCCAGTCCTTGATGTTGTCAAACCAGGATTTTCTCTGTTTGCCTTTCTTTTGTCCGCCCTCAGCTGTGCCCTGAAGAATAGCAGGAATCTGTGGCATTATATTTTGCCACACAATACAGAATAAAAAAACCATATTAACTGCATTATGCAGATTCCACTAACCCATTTGGTCATAAGAGAACTATGTATCTTATCTAGGTACCCATCTACCACACACACACTTCAGATGAACAAATGCAAAACGGAACTATGTTATATGTAAATGTAAACATATAAACATTGAATAGATAGAACATAAAGAGAAAATATTTTATTTCATTGCTTGTCTCATTTTATTTTGTTGCTTGTCTCATATTGGTACTTCATTGTAAGGTCACTCTAGGTTCTGTCTCTCCATAAACATTATGATTAGGTTACTCTGTTTTCTTTTTTACTAGTTTCTAAAGCAGTAAAACCTGAATAACTACTTTTATCAAACTAATTATCTTGACTTTCTTTCTCTATTTATAAGAAAATAATTTCTCTTGTCTTTAAATAAACTTACAATTGTTGTATATTTTGTTTCACTGGCTTCTGTTTACTTTAGCTATTAGTCTGAAAATGATACCCAACATTGGTTTGATGCCAGTATAGAGAGAGAGAAATTAGATGTTAATATAGTTGTTGGTAGTGATGATACTTATCATTAAGTTATTTAAAAGATATTAATAGGGATTTGACAGCAATAATGGTGATGATGTTGATAATAGCCGTGATTGGAGATGAGAAAATTGATTCTGTTTCTGAAGTGTCAATTAATTACAAGGAGGTGGGTGAGATTTGTAGGTTTTTGCATATATGTATGAGTGCATCATCATCATCATTTAATGTCTGTTTCCCATGCGGGCATGGGTTGGGTGGTTTGACAGGAGCTAGTCAACAAGAGAGCTACCCAGGTTCCAATTTGTCTGTTTTGGCATGGGTGCTTTTACATGGTGCCTATACAAGTGCCCTTTATGTAGCACTGGTATGAGTGCTTTTTTAAATGGTGCCTGGCACAAGTGCTTTTAATGTGGAGCCAGCACAAGTGCTCTCTATGTGGCACTGGCACAAAATTAATAAGTTACCAAGTTGATATATTATGAGACTGAACAGTGATGAGTCAACAGTCTGTATCACATCCTCACAACTTCAGAGGAAATAGGTACAAAGAATAGTCACAGCCAGTTGTTGTGAAGAGCACTGTATAATTAATGAATGCTTCATTAGTTTATAGGTTTGAATACTCCTGTTAATCTTGAATAGGCATCAGCAAACCCTTATAATGTAATAAAATCCTGAAATCCATAGGACCAAAGGCAATTTAATTTCTTCCTCAATATATCCATTTGTCTAAAGCAGTAGTTCCCAAACTTTTTTCTGGCTGCCACCCACTTGGCACCCAGATCACCCCTCCCCCTCCCCACCACAAATATAGACCACTTTCTGCAGCAAATTCAAAACAACTGTATTTCACAAATAAAACTTAAACCTAATTAATCTATTAATTTTTTTTTTTACATCTATCACCTCATTTTGGCCACCCCATTATCATCCCACTTTTCTTCAACATCCCACTGGATCCTTCCACCACCCCCAAGGGGGCAGTACTGCTCATTTTGGAAACCACTAGTCTAAAGTAAGAAGTAAAATGAATATGTATATCTGTAAACACTTGGAAAAGAATACTATGCATCCTGTTAAGTTTGAAACCCTAAAAAATTTGCTTAAATAAGAGCAGAAAATATGAACATTTAAATTCAGAAATGGAAAATATTGTCATCTGGTAGTCTATCTCCTATAGTAATGTACTTCATGGCCCAGCAATTACATTATTTGGGAAGAGTGCATGAATGAAGATGAATAAAAATAGAAGCCCCACTGTTATTTTTATGCCTCTTCTAAGATCTTAGCATGTGAAATTTGTTGTTTGCTTAATCCCAGATCAGCTGTACTCAAGCAAAACTTATGCTCAAAGACATTCTAGCAATAATAGTCTTATCTTTTTAGTTTGGTAAGTTGTGGATGGCTGTATTTGTTGTTGGTTGTTACCAATGGCAGGCAGCTCTGTTGGTTAGCAAGAGAGAAATAGTCTCATTATAGTCAGTGTAGAATTGTCTAACCTGCATTTTCAAATGGGCCAGATAGAGCTAAGGTAATTTTTTTCCAGTGTATTAATGACCAATGTTTTGAAGTTAATTAATGGGACATTTTTCATTTTTTTTATGGCAACAAAATGATAGGTTTTTGGTTGATACTGCAAACAGTTACAATATACGTAGCTTATCAAGGAGGCTGGGGTGACAGTTATAAACTCCAGGTGCATAAGAATCTCTGTCAAGAATTCTCTCTATTATTTTGTGAAAGTCATTTCCTTGGTCTTAGCGTCTCTAGTGGAACTGGGAGACGGAGTGCAGGTGCTGAATAAATTTTCCCATGAATCCAATGGTTGCTAGGGCCATTTAGTTTCTCAGGATACCATTGTATGGTGTGAGGGTATTTTTGTATGTTAGCAACAGCCTTTGAAAGACAAGATCCCTTCAGGGATAGTTGGTGGTATTTCAGCATGGGACGCAGCATAGATTTGTATGAGTGCATGTTTTTCTCTGGTGTAGCTTACAATGCTGGAAACAATGTTGTCTAGGCAAATGAAAAAGTTTATGGTATTTATAGGTGTATGAGACATACTCTCTAAATAGGGACAATAAGCATTAGAAATTTAGGTATATTGAAAGGTTGATAGTCACAAATTTCTTACAACATAGAATATTCAATTGAATGTACTACATGGCTAGTACCTTATTGCATTTTTTCAAACACTCCACCTAACACACATAAGGGATGACAGCAGGATTTGAATCCAGTGTATTTCATTTATTAGCCAGCTTAACTGTTCTTGCCACTCCACTGACATGTATGTACTAGTATGTATTGGCACACATACTTCCTCATTACAACAAATAAAAACAAATATGTTTTGAAATTAAGCATTCATTGAAATGCAAAGTTTATTTTCATATTTTCAACTCTCCTGTTTCCACTGTTAAAGAGATTTAGAAATCAACTATAATGTCTATAGTGATTTTAGTATATCTTAACCTTTTAAAGATGAATATCTGTTTATTTGTCAGATTAGGTCATTGATTGTTTCTTTTTTATCATATCTTTTTTTGTTTCTTGATGTGTTTATTGATATTTTACAAACTCTGTACCAGTTTTTCTGCTGTGCACTAATTCTTTTTCTGTTGATTTTTCTGTTTATACTTTTTTTGTTTGTTGAGTTCTATTTGCAGATATTTTTTGTTTATTCTGCTCTATGTTTTCACTGTCTGTCCCATGAATGTCATTGTTGGTTCTTTGTATTACTATGCTCCATGTCAAATTGTACTTTTTCTTACTTAATTGTCTTTTTCTTTTGCAGTACGCTGACCGTACCTGGCCACTACTTATCCTTGGTGCCCTTATGTTCATCCCTGGCTCCTACCATGTCATGATAGCATACTATGCCTACAAAGGTTATGAGGGATATTCTTTTGAGGACATTCCAGATTTTGATTAACTGCATTTGTATCCTTGCCACTCAGCATGCAGCTTTGCTACAAGCCATATGGTGGATGTTCTTGCTTAGAAATCTTAAGAAGCTTTGATGTCAGATAAACACTCTCATTTCATTTCAACATTGAAATGTTCCCAAAGTTATACTTGGGTTAGTGGCAACATGTGTCAGTCAATGCTACAAATATTCTTTTCTACACAAGGCACAAGGCCCTACAAATATTAAGTGCAAGTAATTGTACCCATCTATTATTGGTTAGGCTAAAAATATGTTGGCAGGCCAAATCAGATAGCCTAAAAGTATTATTTGGTAATATTTCTGAAATATTTTCTTTTTTAAACAGTTTTTTTTTTCAACAATTTTGTCTGCACACATGTGCCTTATACCTGGTTCCAGTAATGCTTCAGAGGTGGTTGGTAAATTGTCATTATTTATTTTTAAATACCTTGGGGGAAAAAGAAAAGTAGCAGTATTAACAGTCAAGATATAACTACACAACAAGAAGCAACAATAACATCAATAACAACTGCAGCAGCAATAATCAGCAACAACAAAAATAACATGAAATGACTTGTAAAAGCATTTAAAAAAAGGAATAAAAAGACACAACAACAGGAAGTAACTACTAACATTGCTAGACCGCAACCATAATCAGTATCATCTAAGAATTTAGTCAGTGTCTTTTACTGAAAAATATATTCTGACAGCAAAAAATGCAGATATTAAAAGAAATATTTTTACAGTAGGGTGATAAAAATATGAGAACCCAGTTCTTCTACTGTCACATTTTCATTCTCACTCCCATATGCATTCATTATAATCACATGGTTCACTTTATTTAAAGTTTAAACATTATTTACATAGTCAGTTTTAGGTCAACTAAAATCAAATTTTTTCTCAAATATTTCTATAGAAAAGAGCTTTTTTCCCTTTTTTTTTTGTACATTTAGATGAAGTGGTAAGCCTTGACATTAGCAGATCTTCCTAACCTAATGAGATTAATGTGCTTCAGATTGAACTTGAGTTGTCTGATGCCAGGGGAAAACTTGTGTAAGGAGCCCTAATTGGCTACAATTCTAGGTGTGAAAGGTAGAGAATGTATGGGGTTTGGAGGGTGAAACAAAGTAGGGATTACAAAGATGGTTGCAGCAGAGAAAGGAATCAGTATGAGTGTAGACTAGTTGTTGTAGCATGTTTGTGTTGTGTAGTAGCTCCATCCCAGATATGCGATCAGTTTTCAGGTGTAGGTCACACACCTGTTTTGTTGAGAGCCATAGCTATTCAGATGTAGTAAGGATTAAAGTTGCAAGACTATTTCCTTAATATGCATACTGATTGCGTTTTGGTGACTATGCCTATAATCATACATGACAACCAAGTATAATAATTTCTAGTCTGGCACAATGTGTCTAAGTTGCATGAAGATGACACCTTTTCAATAGGGAGTGAAGAATGGTTATCATCTGCATAGGTGTATATATTGCTAGAAGCAATGAGAACATCATGACCTGCATGCAAAATGAAATTTCCTGGCTGTGCAACAAGTGCAGCAAGACAACAGATAAAAACCTCAGTGCCAAATGATTCCAAAAGGTTCTATTAAATATTGATTAGGCACTATTTTTACCAAATGCCAGAATGTCAATGCATATCAAATGAAGGCCTACACTTCCTGAGGCTGCTATATTTCAGTAATAGAATCACGGCTATAATCTATTGTGCAATCTGTTGAGAGGGACTGCATACATACAGATGGCGCACTCTGGCCCCTCCTTGAGGAAATCAAGGAACAGACAGCAACAAAGTGTACACATTAGCCAACTGCTTTATCAGCAACATTGATATGTTCTCAAGGGCCTGTATACAATATTAGATAGTATGCAGTAAATGTTTTGTTTTCTACATTTGAAAACTATCTAGTGGCATCAAGGAACATGTGTAAACAAATGTTTTATACCAAACTGGCAACATAGCATTTAAGAACCAAGGAAGTTATCTTCTTTAATAAAGTGAAGCTGTCAATCAACAACAGACAAAAGTAGCATGAAATAGGGTGGTCATACACATATACACACACTTCCATGTGATTGTTTTACATGTTAGATATAGCAGTTAAATCTTCTTCAAATTAAACACAATCATCTTCAAAAAGGATGGATAATGTAGCCTGGAGAAAAAATGGGATGATCATAGGTCTGCTCTTTCACAGGACAAACCTTGAGCTAAACAACAATAAACAGATAGGGAAAAATAAATTTTATAAGATAAACAAAGCTGAAATTGACATCTGCTGCTTTCCAATAAACTACATTTCTAAGTAAAGTACAATGCTGTTCCAGTGGTATCACACTTTGCTCCATAAAGGGAGAAAATTCGTTGGTGGTGAGAAATGGTATTGGTTCTTGTCTGCTGAGCTTTAAAATTCATGTGTGACCACACGAAACCTAATTAATCCTCCCCAGAGTTGCAACTCTCTGGAATTCCTTCTTCACTCAAATGTTTTTCCTGCCAGACTGTAACCTGTAGAGGTTGGAACTGAAGATAAACTACACTGATCTCATCTGGAAGGTCCCGAGCCATGGGCAGTGTTCCTTCTTCAATTGACAAAACAAAAATATGTACATAAACCTGTAAGGAATGATTAGTAGTTTAATGGTCACTTATTTGCGATTATGGAGGTGAATATGTTTCATTCTCATGTGCTGTCTTATGACATAATCATGTTGTATTTATTATGACTCTGGTGTTATTTGTATGAGTGAATGTGTATATATATATATGGCACTTATGTACAAATCATGGTAAGATATAAACCTTATTTTTCTATAACTGTAATAAATATATGATTACCGTATGTAGCTTTTCTGTTGTGACTAATTGTCTTTTAGCTAGATATATTATTTCAGTTATCTAACAGTGTTCAAAATTCAAAAAAGCTGTAAGACCAGTGCTTATCTCTGGTTTTTATAGTAATAAGTAGATGAAAGTTGAATCTCTTCTCTGAATAAGAGGATGCTGGTCTGTTACAGGTAACTTTTCCTACAAGTAGATTGAAATTTTGCTCTGGAAATTAACAAATTATTAATCAAACTTTATAGTGTGTACAGAATTTTCTTCACCGTCTTTTTTTTCCTAAGCTCTCAAGTCAGCATTGGTGACAATATGAACCTCTTACAATGAGTTAAAATCATCATCATCATCATTTAACGTCCCTTTTCCATGCTGGCATGGGTTGGACAGTCTGACAGAAGCTGCACCAGGTCCCATTGTCTGTTTTGGCATGGTTCTACAACTGGATGCCCTTCCTAATATCAACCACTTTACAGTGTGTGCTAGGTGCTTTTTACATGGCACCAGCACTGGCAGGGTCATCGAGTACCCTGCAAATCAAAAACCCCCTCAACTGGGAGTGGGGAGTAGTACTGAGTAAAGTGTTGCCTTGTGCCAGTTGAGAGATTAAAGGTATATATATATACATAAACCTGTAAGGAATGATTATCAGGGATAAGTGTCTTGCTGTACAGAGGATGCCCCAAGAAAGATCATTATTCATTTTCTTAAGACATTAACATTTTAAGTGAATCAGATAGTTAGCACAATTCCCTAAGAACTTATTGCTTTCCTGAGCATTTCCTTCCATAATATTGATTTGGGAATATATATTTAAATGTACATGACATTAATAGTGTAGTGAAATAAGCTGGTTTCAATAAGGAATCAAAATCAACTCACAAACTTGACAGAATTTAGTCTTTAGTTTTATAACATACACTATATTTACCTTTATATTATGCTGAGCCAACAAAGAAGCCTATATGTAACCACTTGACCAACTATAAATAGGAGCCAAACCTCATTCAAATTCTACTCAACTGTCTTAAGAAAAATGACACATTGGATAGTGTTGTCTGCAATATAATTATATATTATACCTGAAAAATGCTCATTACTAGAAAGCCTTTGACTATGGTTATATTTGGGGCTAAACAACAACACATTAATGACAGACATAAATTAGTAGAGGAGAGGGATAATCAATGAAATCAACCCGAAGTACATATCTGGTGTTTATTTTATCAACATCAATAAAATAAATCTGTACCTTTTGAAAGAAGTATTGGCTCCCTGGTTTGTGTTGGTCCCACTGTGTGTTGCCACCACGTGTACAAGTGTTTGGTGGAACATTTCTTTGGTGAACAAGATAAGGTTCAACTGCATTATGCAGATTCTCATAACCCATTTGGTCACAAGAGAACTATGTATGTTAGTAGGTACCCATCTACCACACACATATAAAGGTGAATGAACCCAAGCATCTGGATTTAAGAATGGGTTAGAGAGAAAAGCCTATACTTGTCACTAAGTGGGGAGAAGGGGCACTGGATTGCACTCTGCTTATTCAATGAAGCACCTTCAGATTTAGAAAATAGTTTACAAAAATCTTGCAATACATTTCTTGAAGTCTGACTAACATGCTTGTCACTAAAGGGGTGCACTGGATGGCACTGCCCTCTTACTATTCAATGGTGCACCCTGAGTTTTAGAAACTACAATTTATGAAAATCTTCCCACAATACAAATTATTGCCCACCCAGAATATTCTGAAGTACCCCCAGGCACCAAAGTATGGTAACAGGCCTGGAAAAGCCAACTCAATACTGTAGATATTTCCAGGTGGTGAGCTGGCAGAAATGTTAGCACACAGGGCGAAATGCTTAGCGGTATTTTGTCTTTCTTTACGTTCTGAGTTCAAATTCCGCCGAGGTCAACTTTGCCTTTCATCCTTTGATGCATAAAATTTGTTAATTCTATGCTAACACACTTGTGTGTATGTATGTATGAACGACAGGCTTTTGCAGTTTTATCCAAGTTTTACTCACAGGGTTGACTCAAGACTATGGTTGAAGACATTTGCCCATGGTCTCATGCAAAAAGATTGAACCCATGGAAAAAAAATGGTTTAGTTGTACAGTGTATAAATCAAGAATAAACAACTTGCATCTTTTAAAAATAAATTATAGTTAGAAGGAAAACATCTGCAAATGTTTTTATTTTTGAATCAGAAAATATATGTTTTCAAGTAAAGGACATTTTTGGTAAGTTATATAATATTTTTATGTATATATATAAAAAAAAAAAACCACCACCATTTTTCTCTGTGGTAGTATGACATCCATTGGTATTAATATCCCTCAACAAATAAGACAATATTAAGAGAAATTTCTATGAATAAAAGAAAAATTTAGAATATCAAATTTTTTTTGGTCATGATAATTTCTCAATATGATTATTATGAAATAATGCTCTAGGCATTCTTGATGCCATTGCTGTATAAGCACAAATCTTTAAATTTTCAAAGGAAGGAGAAAAGGGATTTGTGACATAAATGAGAAAGAAGTCGTAAACTCAGTCTGCGAAGGACTTAACTATTTATATTGTTACAATGATAGAAAAGGTGATGAGACTAATGACATGGTATATGTTATCTGGTTGAATGCCACACATTTTCTTTGAGAAAATCTAGCAATAGTCCTGAGATCATATTTGAATCAATAATTCCTCATTATCATATAGAGCATTACAATGGCAAATTGCAGTATTTAATTATACCCTTTGTGGTCCAAGTACAAATCCCTGCAGGTTCCCAGTTTACTTTCTGTCCCTCTGGGATTGATAGAAAAAGTTCCGGCAAGAAATCATTGGACAGATTGGCAGAATTGTCAAAGCACTGAATAATTTGTCTTGTGATATTTGTTCTGATTCTTTATGTTCTAAGTTCAAATCTCATTGAGGTCAACTTTGTTTTCATCTTTTTCGGGGTTAATACTAGTGCTTGACTAATACTTCATCAACTTAAAAAGGATGAAAGGTAAAGTTGACCACTGTGGGATTTGAACACAGAACACAAAATGCTGGAATGAATATAACAATGTATTTTATCCAACATTTTAATGATTTTACCAATCCTCTGCCCTATAATAATTGTTTCTAGTCTTGGCACCAGACCTCAATTTTGAGGGGATGGGGCAGTTAGTCAATTAAACTGACCTTAGACTTTGACTGGCACTTTATGTTATCGACCCTGAAAGGGTAAAAGGCAAAGTTGATCTCAGTAAGATTAATACTGTTTTATCAAATTCAGTACAGCCAACTTTTTTTAAACTTTAAATTTTTCGATTTCAACAATAGTTACTACAAAGAAATGAATCAAATATATCCAAGTGCAGTCATTAGTTCTTCATTCATAATTTCAATTGCTGTTTTGAATTGACCATTTTCACTTCAATCATAGAACTAAAAGCTTTGAGAAAGGCATATACATTATCACATTCTATTTCTACTTTCTTTTTATTCATTTTTTGGTTTATTCATTGGTAGATGATGCAGCAGGTGTAGTTTGTTGTTCAACTAGTTTCTGGAAAATTCCATTGGGTATTTTCAGCAATTCTTCATAGTTCCCTTCTTCAGCTACCACTCCATCATTTAGCACTATGATACGATCCACATTGCGGATAGTGGAGAGACGGTGAGCAATAATTATAACTGTACGGCCTGCCATTACTCCGTCAAGAGCTTCTTGGACAACATGTTCGCTTTCAGAGTCCAAAGCACTGGAAAAGAAACAATACATGTATGTAAGCATATATGTATGCATATATATGTATTTATCAACGTATGTGTACCGTAAATCCTCGAGTATAATCCGCATTTTTTACCCAAAATTTATAGGTCAAAATCTCTAGTGTGTACTATATATGAGGTTAAAAATGAAAAATATTTTCTAAGCAATGTCCGAGTCTCTATTTGCTGTCCGGTAATGTTTATTCAGGTGCATTTTGTGATGTTGGGTGCAAAAATCACTTAAGCTAAGCCTGAAAGCAATGAAGTCATAAAAGAATCATTCATAACTTGCAGTAAGCAACATTTATTAAGATAAAAGTATTCAGAACATAGAATAACATGTAACAAAAAAAATTTGCAAACATATTTACATTCCCATATAACAGTTAAGAACATCACCATTATTATGTTACGCATGTGCGGAAGTGTTTGTTTGTCTAAGTGCTGCTGGCTTAATTACGCACGATGATGGAGATTTACACTACAATGATGCTGACATGTTTATGGAGGAACAAATGGAACAGTTATTTGATGCTGAAAGTGACATTGAATTTGAAGGATTTGAATAAATGTTTTTCCTTTTGCTTTTGTAACTGATAGTGATAAATAAAGGCAATTTACTTAATATTTATTTTTCAATGGCGTTATTACTGTTATTTCTTTATTTTCTGAAAACAAAATGCACGTTTGCATTATGTTATATATACAATAATAATAAAGGACGTTACGGTATACATTTTTATTACATAGACCTCCTTGACTCAAGTTAGAGAAGGGGTGCGTATTATACACAAAGTTTAAGTTTTTCAGAGGTACAGCCCCCTAAAAATCCCCTGCGTATTATACTCAAGGGCGGACTATACTCGAGGATTTATGGTATATCACATTATATATATCTGAGATATATATAAATGTATTTATCAAGTCTAAGGCAGAAGGAGTGTGCTTCTAGCCTTTTCATTCCTCTTCTCAGACTAGAACAGATTTGTTGTTTAATATAACAATTAGAAGGTAAAAAGCAGGCTGGTATTTATTTCTATACCATTTTTATATCACAATGTGTGAACAACAGTGTTACTGGTTACAAGTTTCAACTGAGCCAATCACTGCTTCACTATATCTTTAGCGGTGAAAATGACAAGAAAGAGTCTATCAAAGCACTTAATTTTAAAGCAATGGTGATTCAGAAGTATTTACACCCTTCGCCAATGAATATTGGTTTCAAATTTTGGCACAAGGTCAGCAATTTCAGGGGGATGGGGTAAATCAGTTATATTGATCCCAGTGTTCAACTGGTACTTTTTTCATCCATCCTGAAAAGATGAAAGGCAAAGTCAACCTTAGCAGAATTTGAACTCAGAACATAAAGATGGACAGAATGCTGCTAAGTATTTTTTCCAGAAGTTAAAATGCAACTTACCTTGTAGCTTCATCAAGAATCAAAATCTGTGGATCCTAAAAGTAAGAATCAGCCATGTTAATTTCTGAAGTTCAACATTTATAAACTACTATAACATAGGCATCACCCAGATAACCATATTTTTTCATTATGTGATATGGCAAGATGTGGTAGTTACATGCGTGCTGACAAGTTGGTTTGCTATTTTAAAAATGTGGTTTTTTTGTGGGCAGTGCTCATATGCACTAATTCTAGTTTTTAAGGTGAATATGTTGTAACACTACAATTAAGTTAACAGTGCAGTGTAATCCCAAGGGAATTTACTCAAGTTCAATGTTAATGGTTTCTTTTTTTATTTAAGATATTGTAAATACATGTACAATTGTAAATAAAGTTCACATCCACAATACATGAACATTGTGATATGTCTATTAGATTATATGATGTCAGCAGCTCATGTTATCACTACTGCCACTAAGTCCCTGACGAAGATACTCTAAAAAATCTATAACAGAGTAGCACAGTTCACCACAGTAAACGATGGCTATACTGATGTATAACAGATAAATATTTCATGACCTTATCTGTGATGAACCGAAGTTCCAGGATGGAGTTAACAAGAAATTACTATTGTGTATTTTCTCTTGAATTACTATATGAAGGTGAAACCTTTAGTCTCTTCATAATTATACAAGATAGAAGAGATAGTTATACTTGTTGAAATCAAAGCAAAATACTGATGAATTTTATAGAAATAATTACCAAAATTTTGAAATTTGAAGAATGCAACACCGTGCTTACCTTTAGTATAGCTCGTGCAATAGCAATCCTTTGTCGTTGCCCACCTGATAAAGAGAAATATAATTGTAGTTTAGAGATAAGAAGGCAATTCCACTGGTGCTGCCACCTAATTATGCACTCACAATGAATGGATAATTGGACAGCAAACATCAAGCTAAGGCATGTGCCTTCAGGTTGATGGACATTTGAAGAACAGCTTGAGTTTAGCTATAGTTCTGGCTTAAAGGCAATCAGTTATTAACACTCAGAGGCAGCCTGGCACCACAGTTCTATTGATAGAACATGTAAACTGTTGCTCTGATCATACAGTTCTTTTCATACTGGATGGAAAAGGTGTAGTGAAGTTGACATTGCCAGCACCCACTAATGGTCAGTACATTAGTGGCAGACGATGCATGAGCACTCTGTCACACTAAGCTCCTTACAATTTGGAATGTCATGTACATGCGATGTGTTAGTAGAATAAAACTAATCTGTCTCATGATGGCCTAATCTCAGTTCATGTTCTCTGTCAGTGCATGAACATAAGCTAGAATTCATTTACCTGAATGTTTGAGGATCTAGAGAAATAGTGGTTTGGTTGAGCAATAATATTAATATTTGTATCTCTGATTATGTGCAAGAGCCATTTGCTTACAGGCAAAATCTCCCACAAACCTTCTTTTCAGATATTGAAAGCTATTCCTCAGCTCCCTACTCACTCTTCCAATCAAGTTCACAACTATAGAGCAGTAACAATCAATGTAGGTATGTAGGGTTAAAGGCATTTCAGTTGTAACTATCCCCTCTTTTGGCACATTTAAGACTATATTGTCTAGTATGTTCTTCTAAGACAATAAGATGCAATTTCAGGCAGATTTGGCTCCTATATCTAGCAAATCATGTGGCTACATAGAAGCTCCCTCTTTGTTTTCACCATTCTGGGGCTTAATAAAATAAGTACTTGTCATGTACTTATTACTATTCAGTTAAAATCAATCTGGTGGCATTTGGCTTATAGTAAGTTCAAGTAATCCTTATTATTCTGATTCTCTAGGCCTGCTAGGACAAGTAATGTACTGAACTAGAGGGCATTAAATAGTTCCATAACAAACTTTGAACCTTGGTCTATGAATCAATACTTCCATACTTTCTTCATTATAAAATTATAATGAGAATGAGAAAGTGAAACAGAATCTGATGGAAAGATGGAATTAATATGATGAACACTTTGTTTAACTCACCAGAGAGCATCACTCCTCTTTCACCAACCAAAGTTTGAAAACCATCTGGAAAATACTTTATGAAGTTGTAAGCATTGGCTTTTTTTGCAGCTTCCTCAATGTCGGCCATTGGTACACTGGATGGATCTGGTCTACCATATGCAATGTTCTCGGCAATGGTACTGGAGAACAAAATTGGTTCCTGAAAAAACAAAGAGTATTATGAAAATTGTACAATAAACAATGTAAATGTTCTTACATGATAGTGTCATGATTTTGTTCCTTTGCTGCTTTAGTTGGGAATGGTAAGATCAAGGAAAAAGTGCTTAGTGCTTGGCTAGTGGTTGAAGTGTATTGCTGACTCCATGCAAATTAGTCAAGGTGAATTTTATTTTTTTGATGTAGTCAAAGATGTTTATACGTGTAGCAGCACCATCCATATGTGTGAGCAGTATTCCACTGAGGGTTCTGCTTGAGCAGTACTGTGTTTCAGCAAATGTTGACAGCTGAAAGCCTTAAGTCAAGTTGGGAATATAAGATCATCAGTGACTGTGAGCCCTGGCATTTGTAATGACTTTGGTGGCTTTAGCTGAATATTGTCCATAATTAGAAAGGGTTGGGTAAAAGTTTGTTTCTTTGATAGTTCCATGCATGCATGTGAATGTGTGAAAGTCAATGAGAGAATCCCCAACATTCTATTTATTACCTGGTAACTGGAGATCATAATGATTTTGGCATTTCTAACAGTACCTGTCTGTTTATCAGTTCCAAACAGACTTCAAGCTTCAAGATAATGTTATGATATTTTGACCTATGGCAAACGAAAATATTCTCCAGGTGTTGTTTCTGACACTTTGCAAGTCACAAAGACAACTCGTCTAGGTAAGCACCCTAATATGAAATCTGATTTAATAGCAGTAACTAACACTTGTGATGTTTGTGTGGTTAGGAAGTTCATGAAGTTTGGCATCTTCATAGTCCTCATAGTATGAACGTTGTTGGCTAAGGTTCTATAATACTGCTGTGAGTGAAACTGGTTGATAGTAACTGAAGAAGCCTGTTGTGCACATGCGTGCATCCACATGCAGCTGTGTTTTGACTTCTTTTCTTTGCATGCTTAAATTCTTCAAACAAAACAATCCCACAATCAAATACAGGCAGTGTTGTATGCTTATAGTGAATCATGAAGGCACATCTTGGCTTCTTGACATGTCCCATGATCTTTATAAACAAAGAGGCTCACAATGATGTCTGGGTTGTTTGTTTGATAGACAAGGGGATTATAACTATGTTTGGAAATAGGTGAGAGTTGGTGACAGGAAGGGCATCCAGCTGTAGAAAATCTATTTCAATGAATTCTGCCTTATCCATGTAAGCATGGTAATATGGGCATTAAAACAATGATGATATACGGTTTTTTTCTCAAATCACTTAGTTAAATAGATATATAGATGAGAATGTTACACATTAAAATTACCTGACTAACGATTCCAAATTGTTGCCGAAGCCAGGACAGGTTTAGGCAGTTAATGTTTTGGTCATCCAACTTTATAGATCCTAGAAGAAATTATTATAATAATATTACAATTAAAGTTTAAAATTGTGAACAAAATTCTCTGTAAGTATCTTTATTAATTAGTATAGACTGGAAAAGAGAAGAAAGAAACAACATACAGAGTTTTCTTTTTCAGACTTTCCAAGTTAGACTAAGAGATAAAAATAATTAGTTATAGCAACTATCAATTTTGTACAATTTGAATTGCTATAGACTGGTGAATACAGAAGATGTCAGTATGAAGGAAGATCCATGGAACACAATTTTGTAAGCAGAAAGAATGGAAATGAAGAAACAGTAAAATAAATTACTGTTAACGATTTTAACAACTCATGCTAGCATGGAAAAACAAACGTTAAAATGCTGATGATGATAACCATATGAACCCATCAATTTTCATCAAATTTCTGGTTTTGCAAAAAACATGATAGTTAATGTAGACCCAACCACTGCCACATGTAAGTAAATCTATACAAACATGTATATAATTGCTTGCAATCTATTTATATTTATATCATTGAAGGTGGTGAACTGGCAGAATTGTTAGCAAGTGGGCAGGTGATTTTAGGAGGGTAAGGGAGAACAATTCATTACTCATATGTGATAACTTTTGATATCAGCCAGTATTTCACCAGAACCTTTCATGTTAAAGAGTTCATATTTAAATTTAAACTTTCTGTTATAACTTTAAGCAAGAGCCTTTGAGTTTAAGTTATGTTCCAGACATGTAATCTTAAGAAAATTATTTTACGAAATGTCTACAAATTTTCCATTATTTTCAAAATGAATCAAAAGATACTGTGTTTCATTTGATATATGTTTATAAAAGAGTGAAAAGTCAAGTAGTTAGACATAGGATGGACATCTAGCTGTAAAAAAATAATTACTCTTACAAAAATCTCTTCATTCCCGTTAGCTTGAATGTATGTGTGTGTACATAATTACCTGATTGGGGATCATAAAATCTTAACAAAAGTGATCCAGTTGTTGATTTACCACAGCCACTATGACCAATTAAAGCTGTTATGGAGCCAGGATCCAAGGACAGACAGAGCTTGTTGAAAATATTGAGTTCTCGTCGGGTAGGGTAGTGGAAAACAATATCTTGAAATTCAATTTTACCTTCAGCTTTCTTTGATGGAACTAAACCACCTGTGTATTAGATAGAAATGAGAAGACTTATAGAGAGATTTTAAAACAAAAAGGTGGAAATTACAGGATGTTAAGATGTTTAGAACAGCATGGTTCTAAGTATGCAGACACATATAGGTAAGGGACGTTGTGACACAGTCGTTATTGCCCTGTCTATTTAGCATCACTGATCTGACACTTAACTTATTTGTCCTTGAGACTTTTTGCTCAATGAAAATTTTCTTTTTATTCTAGTAGATAATGAACTGGTAATCGGTTTTTAAACGGATACTCTTTTCTGAAGTGTAGGCCTCCACATCCATAAAATGGATTGGGACCTGGCATGCATTTTTGCTTGAACTTTCCAGGTCAACACATCTGTATATTTTTTTCATGTCCTGCTTCAGGTTTACCATTGTTTGACATTCTTCTGCAATGGTCTGTAGGGTTAAGTCTTGGTTCGCTTGCTCCATTTTTGAGAGAATCCTTGCCAAATTTCTCTATCTTCGGTTACCATAATGCCTTGTATGAAGATAAGGGATTTAAACATATCCCAAGTGAGTTCCTGAAGTTTAAAGTTTTCACATATACGGTTGACTACTCTGGCGTATTTAATAAAGTCATCATTGTCATTTTTTTGTAAGGTTCCAACATTCCATTTGAGTGTTAAATAACGAACTTTTGTCACAAAATATCTTTGAGAGAAATTCAATAGTTTCTTGGAAACAAATCTCACTCAACATTTTGGGCAATATAAAGGTACAGTAGCGTTTACACTCAGCCGGAGCTACTTTGCATAGTAATATCCTTACTGTCTCCTCATACGACCATGACTTGCAATCTTTGTTAAAAATGTCCTTGTACCTTCAATAGTATGCAGGAAACATAATACCCTCCTCTGAATTACAAGTGAATACAGAAATTGACGTAAAAATGATGACCATGCCATCTGAAGTAAACGAACTTACAGAATTTTCAGACTTTCTTGGCTGTAACTCACTTAATTGTTGTTGTTCCTGTTGTTTCTCTTGAAGCTGTATTACTGCAGCTAATAGGTTCTCCATAATTTAACAATTTGTATGATGCACAAATTGTCAAATAACCTATGTTATATCCTTATGCCACCAATATTGTACAGTTGATATTGTCAACGATACTCTTTTACTTGTTTCAGTCATTTGACTGTGGCCATGCTGGAGCACCGCCTTTAGTCGAGTAAATCGACCCTAGGACTTATT